>NC_052624.1:114089171-114389634 GCF_016161935.1 Mauremys reevesii | reverse complement strand
TATCTCCAGTTGAAACATTAGCCACAGTCTCTGGAGAAAATACGAAATATTCCTATTTCATCCAAAGATTTCAAGGCACTTTGCAAAAGTGAGTGTTGTTATCCTCATGTCAAAGATGGAATGAACTGAAGCACAGAGAAGTTAAGTTACTTATACAGGGTTACAATGTGCCAGTGGCTGTACTGGGCCTAAAACCAGATCTCCTGACAGCTACTCATGTTCTAACCACTAGACAGCACTGCCTCCCAAGCATTAGTTACAAAATAGTCTCACAAGATCTCCATTTTACAAACTAGAAAACTGACACAGACGAACGCCCAGATTTTTAAAGGGATTTAGGCATTGCAGCACTGAGCATTGCCACACCTAATTGATTTAAGAGCTTAAGTCTCATTTTCAAAAGTGGTAGAGGAACTAATTAGGCTAAGTGCCTAAATCGCTTTTGAAAATGAAACAGGCATTGCAATGCTGAGCACCATTAAGTTTAAATACCATTAAAAATGTGGGCCAAAGTAGCATAAGCAAGATTACATAATAAATTAGTGGAAGAACAAGGACTAGAACCTACAAGATTCCTCAGACCCTATGAAACTACTGGAATTGATAGTTTGACTCCTGAGAACAAGAAAAGCAGGTAGGCTCACTGGTGGCAGGTTGAGCAGCCTGTAAGAAGAACAATTAACTGTCTTTTTTTTCCTGTTTTTCCACCTTTTCAGCTACGGTATGCTAATTTTACTCCAACTTTCTTTGTCCAAAAGCAAGAGGAAAGGGTTACTGTGACTATCCTGTGACAAGGCAGAGGAAAATTAGATAATTTAGGAGAGACAAGATGGGATTTACAGCACCAAACTATCTTTAATGAAACAGCTACTACTGAATCTCAGTACGACATCATGAATCCCACCCCCATATTCTAGACTGAATAAGAGTGGTATACATTTTTAATTAAAAAATTAGAAGTTAAGGTCTAGAAGGGGACAGTATTTTGGGGGAAAATAGGCAATCACAGGACATCTAGAATCTTTTAAAAAGGCAAAGGAGTGCTGACTCACGGCATTCAATACTTTTAAGAACGAATCCCCAACCCTTGACCTTTTTCTCCCACGTAGGCAAGAAATGGATAAGAGATATTTGAGTAAACATCAATGTAATACAAATTATACATTTAATGTATTTTCTACATGAGAAAATATGATAAGGAAAAAAATGTATTTGCTTTCCAATTTTGACAAAGAGTCAAAGCACCACGATTTGGGGTAAATGAAACAAGCAAACAAAAACATTTCTGGCTTACATGGAAGCCTTATCAAAGCAAAATTATTTTGAAACATGTACAATATGGAAACTAGACAATTTGTTGTTGAATTAAGCCTTTTATCAGCAAAGGAAAAATATAAATTAGAATATTCTAATAGTTCTTACCTGGCAAAGAAGAATTTATACAACCCCAAACTTCTCCCTGAAAAATAAAATGCAATTAAACAGAAGTCTTTATTTATGATAGATTAAAAGCTTTTAAATATAATAGATTTTGCACCAATACAAAATAGTGTCAATACCTCTGTAAGATAATTGATCTTATGGAAGAACTCTGCCTCCTTCTCAAAAAACACAAAAAATCAGAGACAAATGTCATCTGGTTTTTACTGTCAAGAAAAGGATGATGTGACCTAAAAGGACTCCTTTCTCTAGTGTATTTTAATTAAAAGTGGGGGGTTTGGGGTTTGTTTGTTTTTTGCAGGTGCAGAACATACTTTAGAAAATGGCAAAAAACTGAAAGCTATGGGTGTTTCTATATCCTGGAAGATGTAAGTGCGTGCATGTAGTAGACAACTCTGTCAAACAGTTACTGTAAGTAACTTCCCTTTCTTCTTCAAGTTACCCTCTGCATATATCCAGCTGTGGAAATACAGCAAACAGTACTACCACTTGGAAAAAATGGGCTGAAAGGGTCATAGTGCTAAAAGGTTCAGAATTCAAACCAAGATGATGTATCATAGGGGTTACAGTTGTACATAAAGTTATTTGTTTTACTTCTTTCCTTTTTTTTTTAAACACACACACACACACACACACACACACCCCACCTAAAGGAATTACGTCGAGTAACATTAAAAGGAAGATATTTAACCTGCAAAGTCAAGTCGTTGAAAGTTAGAAATTGTTAGACATGGCTGCCCAGCCTGTTTTTGGTTTGTTTGGGGGTTTTTTGGTGGGTGAGGAAGAGAGAAGGATTCTAGCATTAAAAGTGCAGACTGAAACCTAACATATATCCTCAACTCAAGATGGTTTCTAAACTTTTCCCAAAAATTCCTATTACTTTATCCTTTAAGCTCTCACCCTTAATCCTTTCCATGTATGTTACAAGAATCTATTTTGTACTGGATAAGTATATTTGTCTTTTATACCATCCAAGACCCATCTTTTGCCACTTGCTGTAAAAATGGTATGATGACGATGGGCGATCACTCGTTACCGAGTATGATCATCTTCCATGGGAGTTATGGGTCCTCAGGTGGCTAATAAGGACAATCCTTGAACCACAAGTTCTATTGCAATGAGAACAGATGTTTCAGTCGTGAGTGCAGCTGCCGAGATGCTCGACCCACCTCAATCCTCGAGCAAGACGACTGTATCACACACCCACTGCCTGTGTGTCAGTCTGTAACTAGGAACTTCCGGATTTCACTATCCTGTTCCCGTCATGACTCACCGATCACCACCAGACTTTTGACTTGTACAATGTTATTTTTCCCCAAAACTGGAAGATGCCTGTGTGGGACTTCTTTTAAAGTGGGGGACTGGTGCACAACAGTCACCACACTATCCTTGGCAGATAGAGAACTTGAAACCAATGGCATGGGCACCATGACAAATGGAGATCATCTATTTGCTGCAGCCTTCATCCACCTTCACAGACGTTGTAACATTACACAACAGTTTCACCTCCACTGTGCAGTTATCCTCCATCTGCTCTGCTGTTAGGGACTTCTTGGATCACACTTTGTCTGGAACCTCACCATGGACTGTTCTGCCATGGGTAGCCCTAAGGGAGTACATGACTCCAGGCAGCATCACTCTTGGGGTCACTGAAACATGCAAGCCTCTCCACCACTACAAGGTGGTGATCCATGGAGAGGAAAAAATGGTATAAACAGTCTCCAAATATTAGGGGAACAGAATTCAAGGACGATTTTCTGCTCTCAAACTTCATGTCACACCTGAGGTGTAGGGAGCCAGGGTGGCTTCCCTCCGAACCTGAGGGTAAAGAGCCACTCTCTCAGCCTAAGGGTGCGAGGCCAGACCAAGCTTACTCCACCCCCTGGAATGGGAGGGATGAACAGGAAGTACAAAGGGCGGGGCCCTTGGTCCAGTCAGGGCAGCACCAGGGAGGGAGACAGACGCAGACCGCTGGCTGCTCCCCTCAGACCCTGCTGCTGGGCCAGGGGAGGCCCTGGACCAGGAGAAACCTGACCTGGAGGAAGGACAGGGGCTGCCTGCCACCGAGTACCCAGAGGTAGAGGGGGAGCTGGAGCTGCCAGCAGCTGAATACCCAGACGAGCTAGAAGGACCGGAGGGACTCGCTCAAGGGACCGGGTAGGAAGGAGCCCAGGAACAGAACTGCACAGTGCCGTGAGTCTATTTGGTCAGCGTGTTGCAGAAGGATCCCTGCTGACCCAGTGGCAGGACCCAATGGCAGGACAGCCAGTGAGGCAGTAGCTCCCCACCACCCCATAGAGGCTTGGTGGGCCAACCAACACTGATCACAAGAGGATTACCTGAAGGTAAAGTAGTAGTGGAGGATGAATTCTTTTCTCTCTTCTTGGATTTACAGGGACATCTTTTATATTGCTGCTGATAGCATTGCCTGCCTCTGTTAACATAATTTGGATAATATTGTCTTTAGAGATCAAAGGCAGGCATGGGAATTATTCTCTTGAAAGCTGCAATAGACCCAGAGATGCATCAGTTAATCTTGTCTCATTTTCTCTAATACTAGATCCATTTTACAATTAAAAAGTCCATCAACTTCAAATAGAAGGTCTTCAATCTTCAGCTTTGTTTCGTGAGGAAGAGAGGAGCAGCATATCACTGCAGCTATTGATCTTGAATATGCACCAGAGACAAAGGAGACACACAGCACATGCGTAGCAACATACTGGCCCTTCTTAATAAGGGCATAAGTCAGTCTGCAGCACTCATCAGGAAGATTCTTGGTAAAG
The DNA here is from genome assembly GCF_016161935.1 of Mauremys reevesii. Taxonomy (NCBI): domain Eukaryota; kingdom Metazoa; phylum Chordata; order Testudines; family Geoemydidae; genus Mauremys; species Mauremys reevesii. The sequence continues at coordinate 114,385,411 of NC_052624.1, read as the reverse complement.
ATTGAAATCTTGTCCCACAGGTGAAACTGCTCGCCATGACAGCTAGGTAGTTAGCGACCCTCTGGTTTAAAGAAGATGAAGAGAATATTTTCCCCCCTGAATCAATCTATTTCCCTCCCCCCCATCTCTGTCATTGGGAGGAGAATATAAATATTCCATTCCTGATTGCTACATCACTGCAGCCACCAACAGAGAATCAGGGGAAAGATGTACATGGAAACAAGAAAACCCTTCATACAGGATCTGATACCTTACCTGCTTTTTTTTTTTTTTTAGCATTTGGTTGGGAGAAACCCTTCAGAAGAAGCAGAGAAACTTTGTAGAGGTATTCCCCAGGATGTCAGAAAGAGGATGAGTTTCCTCCAGTGAAACAGAAGGTAATTTTGAAGTAGAAACCTTCTGCTAACTCTTTGAATTGAATAGTATCCTCAGATGGTGAGGGAGTTGAGGCTACACCACCATTTTCATCTAGACAGGAGTTGCCTGTAGGTTCCAGGCCCTGAAATCCAAAATATGGATTTGAGAACATGCATTATCTGCCTTGGTATATAAAGATGCCATGGATCAGTGTAGGGACTAACTCTTAGTACTGGATTCATTGGTAAAGGATCTGAATGCCTTGGATCTGTGGAAACATCCCTGCTTTAATGTGGAACCAAGATTGTAGCTCTCGAAGGAGTCTGAATCGGAAACCTTGGAGTTGACTGGTATGGACAGAGCACCCAGGGAGGCACTCCTGTCAATTTGTCTAGTCCAGTACAGTCATAGTTAGGGGATACATGTATTTATCCAAAAGAATGGTACTGAGGTTAAGGGTCCAAATAAACAGTTGGATCCATTATGTACTTAATTGTCCCATTTAGTGAACTGTAATATAACCATGTTTTGTTTAAAGAAACCCTGTTCAGAAGACTCCAAATCTGAGCCCTTGAGCTTGTAGTACATAGTATGTGGAAATTCCCATAGCTTTCAATTTTTTGACTTTCTGAAATACTATGCAGCTTAACCACAATACTTCAGTCTCCACTTTATGTTTTAGCTTAGTTTTCTCTCCAACCACAGGCAGCCATAACCATCTTAGTGAAACTGTGCTGAGGTCCAAAATGCAAAATGAGCAATATTCAGTCTTGGATATGTGAGATTTTAAAGGTCTCTTGTCTCAAGATCCACTAGCGGGTAGGTATGGGAACTTTATCTACCTCAGTGATATCCCCAATTATTTCATTGTCTGATCTGGGCTTGGATCACATTCAGAGGAAGAGCTGGTTACCCTTAAATTATTTTGTTAGCATTAGCACAGAGTCACTGCATTTAGTGCTTTTTAAGCAGGCACTAGAAAAAAAAAATCGACCATTTCTATAATATATCATATCAACTGAGTATTATGGCACCAAAGGAAGATTCCATAGAAGCAGAGGTGTATATGCTAGCAGGTCAGGGTGCTGGGATAAACAATGAAGAGATAAAAATGTAAGTGCCTACAAGTGAAGGAATGCTGAACATGTGCCTCTCAAAAGAGATGTAAAAGTACTACTCATCAGCAGTGAAACATAGCCAGTCCTGGCAGGAACAAACTCCTTGTGATATTTCTTTTTTAATACAGTACTTACATAGGTATATAAAAAACACTTATCACCTTGCTAACAGTCAATATCAATTCCCTCTACTGGCCCTCCTCCTCCATCAGCCTCCCTCTCTAAATCAAAGCAAACTAGAAGCCATTAAAAGGAGATACTGCTGCCATTAGAGGAAAAAGCTGGCTTCTGGCACTGCTACTAGTCACCAGAGGACTGATGAAAGGTACTTCCCTTTCTTTCCCTAAAAGCAGAGGTGAAAGTAAACAGGTACGGGCCAGTACGGAGAACCGGTAAGAAAAGGAGACTGGTTGAGGGGGGGAGAAGCCTGCTCCCTGCATAAGAATAGTTTAAACTCAGCTGTTCCTTGAGTGGTTCAGCCCTCCAGGTTAGGAGTGGTTTCTGGCATCCTTGTTAATTTCACTCACAGTAGCAGGGGGGAGGGGGGAGGGTATGTTTGACCATGGCGGGGCAGTCCTTGTCTGCCCCCGGGATGAGGGAAGTCTCCAATACTAATATATACAACAAATACAAGCATTTGGCTGCACAGCTTAAATCCAGAGCTAATAAAAGCAGGTGGAAGGAGAAAACTCACTGTCACATTGGTTTCTCGTCTCTTCCTCCCCCTCCTCTAGCCAGGCTGCAGACAGGCTCTGCATTCCTTCCCCCCCCCCGCCCAGCAGGGGTTCTCCTCTAGGCTCTAGCTTGCAGGACACTAGCTGAGATGCCTGCTGCTGCTGCAGCCTGCATAAGAACAGTTTAAGCTCAGCTGTTCCCTGCGCAGTTCAGCCCCCAGGGTTAGAAGCTGTTTCTGGCATCCTTGTTAATTTTACTCCCAGTTGTTGTTTTGGGGGGCGGGGGGAGGGTGTGTGTGACCATGGCAAGGGCAGTTCTTTTCTGCCCCCGGGATGAGAGGATCTCCTATAAACAAAAAACACAATAAAAATCAGGAACCATTTCCAAGTTCAAATCTATCCCATTCCCTCCCCAGCAGAGGATCATGGTTGTGATGTCCAAACTGTTTGTAGATCCTCTTTGAAATGTTACTGAACTGCACAGGGAACAGCTGAGTTTAAACTGTTCTTATGCAGGAGGCAGGCTTCTCCCTCCCTCAGCCAGTCTCCCTGCTGCAAGCTAGAGGGTAGCTGCTCAGTGCCAGGCAGGGAGAAAGCACGGAGCCTAGTGTCTGCAGCCTGGCTGGAGGAGGAGGGAAGACATGGAGAAAAATGTGACAGTGAGTTTTCACTTCTAGAAAGTTTTATTACAGACAGTACTGGTAGTAGTAATAGTAGCTTTATTTTCTCTATCTATGTCATGCAATGGGAGGGATCCATGAAGTACGTAGGAGAGGTGGGTTGCTTGTGATTGGACCATATGGGTAAGAAATGTAAATTACTTTTACCCCTGCCCAAACCCCAGGGCTCCCAGCTGCCTCTGCAGCTGGTAGCTCTGAGGGTGATTTAAAGGGCCCAGCCCTAGCTTCAGCTGAATCCCCGAGCCCTTTAAATCCTGATTTAAAAGCCCTGGGATTTAAAGGCTCCACCTCTTCCAATAGAGGCCACACCTCTTCCAGTTGAGGCCCCTCCCCCTCCGCAGGACTCTGGAGTACCAACAAGTCCTTTAAGTTACTTTCACCCCTGCCTAAAAGTTAACGGAGTTAATTGTGATTACTGCACTGTTTGTGACTACTGCATTGAACCCAATTCTCTAAGTTATTCCAAGCGGCCTCCCAGTCTGCCAGTGTCTGCATTCCATATCTCTAAAGAGTTGCCAGAATGCCTCCTCTACCCCACCATCTGAGAGATTTGGAGAGTAAATTTCATATATTCATGTTCCAGCAAGCAGAAGGTTATACCGGAACACATTTTGTATGTCTTTTGTCTAATGTTATTAACAGAGTACCCATGTAAATTTGACAGCAAATAAAAAAGGGGTGGGGGAGGCAATGTCTGAAAATAATAAGCATAGAGTTAAACTAAAACTGTTAGACTTTTTAAACAGAAAGATACCTAGATTGCTTTCTCTTTATCAAAGCACTATTAAAGATATGAAATACATGATTGGGGAGCGCAATCACACTTTTAAACTATTACTAGTTCATAAAAGTATATTCCATTCAGTACTTTCCCCCACATTCACCCCCAAAAATTGCTAGACCATCCCTTTTTTCATTCAGTTCTCCCCTACACATAGAAACTCGCCATCCTGGACTCTATAGCACCCTTGAAAACATTTTCTTCCATGACATCAATAAACCCTAGTTGCCAACTCTGAGAAGCATTAACTCTGTAACATAACAAAATTTAAAATAAAAAGCAAAGTATCAACACAAATGCTATCGCCAACTTGCAATCTGGCTGGTAACGGCGAACTGCAGCTTCTGGGAGCTCCGGGCGGCCATGCCTATGGACGGTCAACGTAGAACTGTCTCTTAGCTCGGCAATGGATTACCCTGATGGGCCGGGTTTGGCCCACAGGCTGCCCACCTCTGACTTACACCATCAGTTTTCAAACAGTGGTTGTGGACCACTACTGATCTGAAAGACTTAAACTGATGATCCACAGAAACAAAACATTTAAAATCATGCCTTTGTGGATTGGGAGTGGAGGCAGTCCATGAGGGGGAGCACTGTAACGAAGTGGTTCATGGAGCATTAGAACTAAACAATAACTAGGCATATACACTGTACATTTAGACAGTAAACTCTTCTGGGCAAGGACTTGGTCTTTACCAGTCTATCAAGAACCTAGCACACTGCTAACACTATATAAAGTAATAAAAACTGATCAGTAAAGTAAGAAAACTAGAATTTTGTATTCGAATTTTCAAGCAAAATTGTTGCTGTTTTTCCAAGGCAGAAGGCTTTTGGATTAATCTAGCTGAATATTACATTACTATAGAAATAATAAGTAACTGAACAAGCAGTATGATACAATCCACTCTATAATTTTCTAGTAATTAACTGGAGAACTTTTAGATAGCTCATTCAGATATACATAATTTTACTTAACCAATAAAAAGATTGTTCCAGCTTTTCAGCTATGACCTAGGAGTAGTTATAACGGCTACAGAGTTTTCTTTTGCACTACCCCAGTGCTGGACAGGATGCGTACCAGGCTTGTCCCCTGGTGAAAATTAAAATAACCTGAAGGCTGCTCTAATGATGCCGGCTGCCAACAATTCCAAGGAGAGTAATAGCAGCCACATTGCACCAGGCAATCTGGCCCACTATACACAAATTTACTCTCAACATAAGGCAGATCTTAACCTACACTATCTCTTGTAACTTCCATGAACCCAGGACATTTAGCAAGATTGTCAACTCTCTGATTGCGTCATAAGTCTTGCAATATTTGGTCTTTTCTTAAAAACCTAGCTCCTAGAGTCAAGTGATTAAATGAGAATCTCAGCTTTCATTTAAAAAGTTTTCTAGTCCTCACGCTTCAGGAGGAAAAGCTTGAAAACAAACCCCACAGGATCAAAACCAAAAGCCAAATAAAATGAACCCAAAATTTATTATATTTAAATTTCAATTTTTAAGCCAAATCTCATGATTTTTGAGACCTCACTCATGGCTTTTGAATGCGTAGGTTTGTCGATGCTGATTCAGCAGTTTTACCAAAACCAGTCAAGGCTTACCATTGACTCTGGGCAATATTCTGGTGCCCGCTGCAGCAAATGTTTCGAATGGGAATCACTTTTAGAGGATAAAATCTGTTACAAAAAAAAGATCAGAAGAGAACACATTTTTAAAATATCAAAACCAATTAGGAAAAAAAGCATACATTCGAGCTAGTTTGACTTCTTTTTAAATTTTGCTTTCCTAAATTCACAGTTTGGTTTTATTTAATTAGTACGTTTTTGTGATAACTTTCACTAGCAGTAAATTCGTGGACAAACGTACATAACATTCATATATAAAGAAAGTTTACTTGTAATTTGAGTTTACTGGACAATCTTCCAGACATACAGCACTTGTTTTTGGAGAGGGAAATACATTTTCTTCTTGTTTCTAAAAATGGAATATATATTCTCTTACTCAGAAACTCTTGGTCCATTCAACAGCACAAGATTGATAGTAAAAAGCACAAGTTAGACCAGGAGTGGGCAAACTTTTTTGCTGGAGGGCCACATCTGGGTATGGAAATTGTATGGCAGACCATAAATGCTCACAAAATGGGGGGTTGGGATGCGTGAGGGGGTGAGGGCTCTGGCTGGGGGTGTTGGCTCTGGGGTGGGGCTGGAGATGAGGTGTTGGAGTTGTAGGAGGGTGCTCTGGGCTGGAACCGAGGGGTGTGGAGGGCAACAGGGGGATCAGGGCTGTGGCAGGGGCTTGGGGCGTGTAAGGGGGTCAGGGGTGCAGGCTCCGAGTGGCGCTTACTTCAAGCAGCTCTTGGAAGCAGCGGCATGTCCCCCGCCCCGCCCCGAGGCGCAGCCAGGCGGCTCAGCGCGCTGTTCTGTCCATAGGTGCCGCCTCCGCAGCTCCCAGGGGCCATGGTACCCAGCCAATGGGAGCTATGGGGGCAGCACTTGGGGTGGGGGGCAGCTTGCAGAGCCCCTGGCTGTCCCTACGCTTAGGAGCCGGAGAACACACATGCCCCTGCTTCCAGGAGCCGGGTGGAGCGGGGCAGGCCCCGGACTCTGCTCCCTGGCAGGAGCTCAAGAGCCACATTAAAATGTCTGAAGGACTGAATGCAGCCCCCAGGCCGTAGTTTGCCCACCCCCGAGTTAGACCATAGCAAAAGTTATAATATGGAGATCTTTGGGGATTCAGAGAAACAGAGCTGCTAGGACCTAGTTTCACGCTTCCTAGCTACATGATACATTTTATAACAACACTCCTGCTAACTTGTGACTGAAAGTAAGGAATTACTTTACTGCAGTTCCACTTCTCTAAATGTATCATTTGACTGGATTCCTACCCTTTGGTAAGGAGTGCCTGAAATTCACGTAGCTTTCAAAGATTTTTTTGGCCCTGTGCAGCAGAAGTCAAGCCAGTTTCATTCTGAAACCAACTGCCAGTGCCCTTTAGAACAACCCATTTCAGTTCCTTGATGACTGGAAAGTAGAGAGCTCCCCAATTTATTGAGCAGAAAGTGGACAGCTCCTGAAATTATATATGTAACCGATGCCCAAAAAATATGACAGTTTCATCTGGGGGAGGAGGGAAGGTGTCACTAAAAATATTACTCCCATTTACCCCAGCCATGACAATTGCAAGGTGAGAAGGAATCAAGGCAAATGATATCTTCAGACAAGTTACTTATCTTACAGTGACTGTGGTTCTTCAAGACATGTTGTCCACATGGATCCCACTCTGTATGCACGTGTCCAGTGATTGGATTCTTTTGGCAAGCAGTGTGCATTAGGGCCATTCCTATACCCTGGATGCCCTCATGCCTCCTCACCCTAAGGCATAAAGTGTGGAGCTGGCTCAACTGTCTCAGTTCCTTTGCCAATACAGAATCCTGGTAATACAGAACTCCGTAATTGTGGGGAAGGAAGGTGGATTATGGAATCCATGTGGACAACATATCGAAGAAGCAGAAGTTCCAACATAGAAGGCTCTCCGCTACTACACACCCCACATCCACCTCATGGCAGCAGTTTGTCCTTGTTGAAAACTGAACGCTGAGCCCTTGGAGAATACCCTTCCTTCCCACTCCCCTGCAATCCCTTTTGGCAATCTCCTTTTTATTTTTGGAAGGCTTGGAAGCAAATTATCTCAGGCCACTCAGTCTTGGAGATTATTAACGTGGGGCACCACATTCAGCTTCATTTCCTTCCTACCCTCAAACCCTGTCTCTCCCATTCAGCAGCAACATCATCTCATCATCCTTACATCCACTCTACAGTTGCCAGGTTCCTCACAGGCCTTATATATGCATTTCCCCCAGTCTAGGAGCCCCCCTCTTTCCTCGGACCTAAATATCATTTTAGCATGATTAATGCAATGTTTTCCTCTATACTTGCAGGACACAGGTTGCCCATCACTGCTCTATATCTATGAAAATTACTTTTTCAGTAGCTATAAATCAGCATGAAGGATAGTGGATATTCAGGCCCTCATGACTGGTCCACCTTATATGGTGTTCCTAAAGACAAAAGGGACCCTTAAACCTCATTCCCAGATTTTCATTTAAATATTTATTTCATAAACCCCACTCCAACCAGGGGAAAGCCAAATTCCATACCCTTGATGTGATTAGGGCTTTTCCATATTACCTTGAGAGAAGACAACCCCAGGCTGTTTGTTGAATTTGTAATGAGTGAAAGGTCAGGCAATATTCACCCAAAGACTATTTAACAGAGTATCTAATTGTATTATATCACGCAAGGAGTTGGCTAGATTAGATCCACCCATGTGGCTTAGAGCCCACTCCACCAAGTCTCATGCAGCTTCTCTCAGAAGCATACCAATTTCAGAAATTTGCAGTGTAGCTAAGTTGGGATCAGTACACACTTTTCCCCAGCGCTGTTTCTTAGTTGAGGCCTCAAGATCTGATGCCTGCTTTGGCATAGGCTGTCCTGAAAACATAATTTAAATAGGACTTCTTGCACCTACCTCCTGATTGGGATCATTGCTTGGTAGTCACCAGAATACATGTGTACAATCATTTGAAGAAAGAATGGTTATTTATCCTCTGTGGTTCTTCCTCAGCAGCTCCAATTATATTTATCGGTTACAGTAATAGGTGGAGGGCCTTTATCTAGAGGAGCTTTGTGACCTGGCTTGCTTTCTCCTATGGGCTAGAGGGTAGACTTTCAAGGGATGGGGAATGTCTCTCAAATGTTTCAGAGACTGGAGGACTTCATCAGTTCTTGTATACAAGAGTTCACAACCTTCAAATGGGAGGTCTTCAAATGTTGTCTTGACCTCCTCTGGTATTCCTGAAGATTGTAACCAAGAAACCCAGGACATCAACGGAGGTGGCCACTGATCATGCTGCAGTAATATTTGAACAACCAATTGTCCCTCAGCTACAGCAGACTTCAATTCCTCCTAATGTTATTGAGGGAGTTTCTCAAACTGTGATACACTGTCCTAATTAAGATAATCATATTTTCACAAAAGTGCCTGGTAATTTGTAGTGCTCATCTGTAGGCTTGACAAGAAGTAATTTTTCCTGAAAAATAAATCTAATTTTTTATACCCTTGTCTTTTGGTGTAAATTTTGGGTGTCCGTTATCTGGACCTTTGATACATTGCCACAGATATCAGAGATCCAGGAACTGGGTGCATGTAAAGATATTCAAACCCACTTGAAAGTACTTGATCTATATTTTCAGAGGTAGATGCACCAGATGCCAGAGTCTTACAATTTTATTTTGGAGGGAGGGGGACTGATTCCCACAGTAATAAGTAAGTGAGCTGTAAAACTCTGGTCTAATTTCAGTTGCTGTGTTTAGTGTGAAGGTGCTGAGTGGTGTTGATGGCCACAGGACTAAGACTAGATGATCTGGTGGTCCTTTCTGGACTTAAACTCTATGACTAAGTAAAATCAATTTATTCATGTCTGAATATTGGTGACATCATAGCAGAAAGAAGCCTTATCAACCTACCACTAGCTTTGTGCACTTAGCAGCTGACATCACAGTGATCTGCCACATACCATCTCTCTCTCTCTCCTCATCCCCTACTACAATGACCCACCACCATTCCTTCTATGATAACTTGCTCTAGGGTATTTCCATCTGTATGCCTGATGTGACCTAAGTTCATGCCTACCGATTTCTGACAACATGGTCTGCTTCTCTCCAATCTTCTTTTCCATCCAGGAGATATGCATGAGTCTTTGGCAGCGCCACATCCTAAATGCTTCTGTTTTCTTCTTGCCAGCAGCATTAATTTCCCGTGATTCGCATCCCTAAGTCACTAAGGAAAAAATTAAGCGTCCAATAGCCCCATGTATCAGAGGGGTAGCCGTGTTAGTCTGGTTCTGTAGAAGCAGCAAAGAATCCTGTGGCACCTTATAGACTAACAGACGTTTTGCAGCATGAGCTTTCGTGAATGCATCCGAAGAAGTGGGTATTCACCCATGAAAGCTCATGCTGCAAAACGTCTGTTAGTCTATAAGGTGCCACAGGATTCTTTGCTGCTTCAATAGCCCCATGTTAATTGGCATGGCCAGCCTTCTAGGTATGAAGGAATGCAGAATGTTCAAAAGCTTATGTGATATTTCCTACATTAGCTCCAGGACTTCTACCATATCTGCCATGAACAATTTTGAAATCATCAAACTGAGTGGAAGTAGACAAAACTATTCCTCTTCTTCACCAGATGAGGAAGACTGCTGCTGGTTTCAAGTGTTCCTTCATTTCAAGTGCTCTTCCTCACTTTCCTGTTCTTCCTCGTGTACAGTCTGAGTCTGTGCCAGCTGTGACTCAAGTCACTTTACGAGGGGAGGGATATCTAACTCTGGGAGGGGGGCAGGAAAAGTAGGTTTCTGTGCCTGTTGCTTCCCACAAGGGGCCCGGTAGGGCCAAGATTGCACACATAGGGGATTAGAGGCTGTGGGCCACAGGAGTGGACACAAAGTAGGAAGAATAAAGTATGGTATCCAACATTGCTCCTGATTTTACATTCACAACCATTCACAGGAAAACTGTACTACATAAGATCCAGAAGAAGGTAAAGGGTAGACTAAAAAAATCAGTGTCAATCACCTTTGTAAGTTTAATACTTCTTGGCCAAATTCTGACCTCAAATATGCACATGCATCTCCCACTGACTTCAATGTGAGTTTATGCATATATCAGAGGTAAGAATATGGTTTTAAAAGTTAAAATCTGTTCATTAAAACAACAGAACTATTACATAGACTATCAAGGTCTCTTGTTATATTCAGTGCATGTAGACACTGAATGTCACTACTCCCTACGGGAGTGAAACACTTATCAATTTCAGGTCCACTTTTCAAGTAACTGTTATAATCTTGAATATACGAATTCAGAAGTGAATCAATTTTCTTGCTACTGCCCAAGTTTAAAACAAGCTTACCTGTTCACAAACATCGCGGCACATTAAGTTATCCTTTGCATGATTACAACATGACATACCTACAGGAAAAATGAAGAATTCCTTAGCATCAGTAAAATAATTTAAATATATACAGTGAATTTAAATACCTTTTAAATGTTCCTTTGAAAAGTAACTATTTATGCTTTTCCATTCTGCAGTTCATCCATGTTCTTTAACGTTTAAAATTCAGAACTAAAGAGACATATTGAACAGGCACAGAATGTGAACAATGCCTGAGGTGGTCCATCCAAGACAGGATTGAAGACTACTACCAAAGCAGTTTAGGAAAGCTGTTCCTGAAGAGCTTGTTGTACACATACAGGATTTAGACCCCAGGGCTGATAACCCAACAGCTTTCGCTAGCACTAAATTCACTAAGATATATACTTTAAAAATTTACAAAAAACTGCAAAAAAATCACATCTGAGTAGACAATTTTGTGTCTTAAATCCATTTGGCTTATTATTAAACTAGCATAAAAATAAATGCTAACATCCATTATGTATCAGATTTGATATATATTTAATATACATACAGGATGGCTCCTATAAATCAAAAAACCAGAGGATCTGTTTACAAATATGAGTTGATTGGCTTTATAATTTTATTCTGCTAGGTTTAGCTTCCTACTTTAGATCATACTATCAAATATAATAAGGTCCTGATCCAAAACTCACTGAAGTCAATGGGAGTGTGCAGAACTAGCAGAGAGTGTGTGTGTATATATATATATATATAATTATATTTTAAGAATTCCAAAACAAAAACATTCCACTGCACACGCTTCTCCCCCTGGAAAGAGATGAGAGAACACACATGACAGATGTTAGTCATGTTGCTTAATGTGCTACTCCAAGTTGCTCAGATACTATGTTGATGAGTGCAGAACAAGAACCTATGCAGAACACAACAGAATCCTAAGGAACACCAGAGGTCAGATTGGGGGCTACAGTCAAGAGCCAACATATGACTAGAAGCAGTGGGAAGGAAGGGAATTGAGGACAGAGCACTATCCATATCAGGAGGCAAAGAAAGAATGGAGTATACTCTCTGAAGTAGTCTCAGGGGGAGAGCTAGCAGACTCATTCTGTAAACAGACTTTTTTAGCTAGGAAGAGAGAACCTGATCTGATGATTCTATGTAGGCTTGTCAGCCTAGCAAGGTAGACAGAGCAGCCACTGGGAGCTGCGGGCGGCTGTGCCTGCAGATGGTTGATGTAAACAGTCTCACAGCCCGTCAGCGGATTACCCTGATGGGCTGCGTGCGGCCCATGGGCCACAGGTTGCCCACCACTGATATATACATATACACAAGTGAGTAAGTGTGTGCATGGAAGTATATGTCTAAGCAACTTAGAGGTTGCAAGCTGAAGCACTCAAAAGTCAGGAAATGCTAAAGTTAAGGTTGCAACTTTAACTGCCAGTTTGCTGTGCTCTTTTTTACAGCATAATTTCTCCCTCATGCAGAATACAGTCTGGGCAGTGCAATTAATGGAGCAGCTGTTCAATATTTATTTTCATCCTCACTGCTCAATGAGTGGAACCTTAACTCATGCACATATTAATAGATTATAAAGAATGAAACAGCATTCCTTCAGTGATCTGCCTAATTCTACACACACACACACACACACACACACTAGAGCAGAGGTCCCCAAACAACAGTGTGCAGAGGAACGTTCGGGGGCGGGGAACGGCAGAGGCCGGGACAGCCCCCGCAAAGGGGCAGGGAGGGAGTGCAACTCAACCCCTCCCTACCCGCAGCTCTGTCCAGTCCCGCCCCCAGTCGCATCCCTGGCTCCCAGCCCTGCATCTGGCCCACTCCCAGCCTCGGCACGGCTCCACTCCTGCCCCCGCCCCCAGCCTCAGCCACTGCTCCATTCCCAGCATAGGATGGGGGCAGGAGCAGAGAACACCTGGCCATGGGCTTGGCTCTGCCCCAGCGCCCAGCCCCCGCCTCGGCTCTGGCCCCAGCCCCAGCCCCATCCTCAACTGCTGTCCCAGCCTCAGCCCCCTTATCCCTGCCTGTGTCCCCCACCATACCAGCCGCAGCCCCACTCCTGGGTCTGGCTCCAGGGTAAGGGCAGGGGGACATGGACAGGAATAAGGGGGGCACGACCCTGAAAAGTTTGGGGACCACTGCATACAGCATGCATGTACAGTGCCAACAGAACATTAAGGGAGCATTATTTAATGAAGGGAAATTTCCACTCAACTACACATGCATCTACGTGAGGTGCCAACATAATAATGCAAGAGTCTCCTTTAAAAAAAAAAAAAAAAAAAACCTTTATTGTATAACAAAACCATGCACATGTATGCATACCAATGCATTAAATTCCTTGTGAACTGGTCTAAATGGATTTCACTGGACTAATAAAATGCATGTTACTCCTGGGGGCATTCTGCACCAAAAATTAAAAATTATGCACCAAATAATTAAAAATTCTGCAAAATTCTGCTAATGTTATTTGCCAAAATAACACTACATAATCACACCAGTTTCTATTATTTTGGTAATTTATTTCAAAATACCTGTCAGCAAGTATGTCTGTAACAATACAGACACAAAAAAATTCACCCAGGAGTAGAGAGTTAAAGAAACCGCTATGACAACCCAGTTCCTGATTCTCGGATCCCTTCCCTTCCTCCCCGCTGCCAGAGTCCAGCCAGAGGGCCATACATCCATGACATCTCCAACCCTGAGAGCCCAGCCATGCCCCCCCCCCAGGCCCAGACACCCACATCTCCTTCCCCCCCCCAGAGCCCAGCCATGGGGCCCCCCTGGCCCAGATACCTGCACCCCCTCCCCCTAGAGCCCAACCATGCCCTCCCCTTGCCCAGACACCTGCTCTCTCCCCACCAGAGCCCAGGGATCCAGAGGGTGAAATAGCCTAATGCTCGGCCCCAGGCTTGCACGGAGTTTCCTGTGCGCCGTCCTCTCCTTCCTTCAGGGCATGCTGGGAACTACAGTTGCCAGGAATCCTCCAGCTCCCTCCCCCCAGCAGTGTCTTCTATGTGTGAGCTCGGTTCTGCTGGGTTCAGCAGTCCCTAGTGGCAGCTAGCAGCACTGTAGCCCATTTCTGCGGGGGAAAGGAATTTCTGCAAAATTCTGCATTGCACAGTGGCACAGAATTACCCCAGGAGTACCACAGGTAACCTACAGATGATATATTATAAATGTGGCATTTGACTACTTGTTCTCATTGTGTAAAAGGAAAAAGCCCTTGCTGACACTTCTGTTCATTCCTTGCAGTGACAGAAGTCTCAAAGGAAGAGGAATCTTTGCAGATTTGAGTGAGACTAGCTTCATCATAAACAAGTTGCATGATGTTCTTAGTTTAGTAAATATTTTCTTGAGCTAAGGTATAATTAACAGCAGCTTTCCTTTAAACAGTCTTTTAGCATTTCTATTATAAGGCAGTTTTAGGAGTTTGCAACTATAAAATAAATTAAACTTCAGTTTGAAATTTGGTAAAAACAAGTATCAGAGGGGTAGCCGTGTTAGTCTGGTTCTGTAGAAGCAAAGAATCCTGTGGCACCTTATAGACTAACAGATGTTTTGCAGCATGAGCTTTCGTGGGTGAATACCCACGAAAGCTCATGCTGCAAAACATCTGTTAGTCTATAAGGTGCCACAGGATTCTTTGCTGCTTCTTGGTAAAAACAGTAATTTAGCCTTAAGCAAAATATATTTGTTTTTTAAAAAATGTTTTATAGAGAAACAAACAAACAGATTCAGCTGCTAAGCAATAGAATTTCAAAAGAGTTCACTGGCTTTGAATTTTTTAAGATTTTGTAATGGAAAAATCATCTAACAGGTCAGCTGCCAAAAAAACATAGGTAGAACCACTAATGGCTACTGGATAGATTATCTACTTTAAAAAAAATCAAAATAAAAAAAGTACCATAAAATATTCCATTATAAACACAGCCAGTAAGGGATATTGCCACATCTAGAATATTCAAGAATTCACAAACAACTTCATACAGTCCAAAATACAAAACAGAATTCTCATAATAAGCTATACTCCATAACAACTAAGATTTAATACATATGAGTCATCAGCATTTAATTTCCTAAAAAGTTTCCATTTGGCCCTGTTGGCATCCAACATATAAATCAAACTGGAAAGTCATTTCATTTTGGTCTCTCCTATGGCTTTTATTCTATGTTTGTATAGCACCTATCGCAGTGGGGTCTTGGTCTATGACTAGAGCCCCTAGATACAACAGTAATACAAATATTCAGCAACAGCCATTTACCAAGGAAAGTGTCCTTTTCCAAAACAAGACCAGTCTGTATGAGCCTCATATAATGGGAGAGTTTGATAGGTAGGAAATTACTCCTTGAAGTAGGAAAAAGGAAATAAGGCTTACCCCCCTGGACTGTATATCAAGTAAACAGACAGACAGGTCTAAAGGAATGTTGCCTCCTCTGTAATATTTCACTCTATTTATACACCCAGCAGTGTACTAAATCATTTCTCTGTGTTTACAGTCCTGTCAGACATTTTTCAATCTCCGTGAATGTGCTCCAAACCAAGCCATTTTGAACGGTTCAAAACCAAGAGACAGTCCATCAAATGTTTTATTAAATTCTAAAAATGTACCTACTATACTCCCTCTATCCATTAATTTGGTAATTCTATAAAAAGAATACCATCAACAGGTTTGTCTACCACGATTTGTTCTTTATAGCATAATGGACCCATGAACAGAAAACAGATTAGGCTTATAAATATCTGAAGAGGTTCTCTCTCAATGCGATCCATTATATTACTAAGGACTGAAGTTACACTTCCAATTTGACATTACATTCCCAACTTTACATGAAACTAAGTCAGGATTGTAAACCTTCAACACTAGTAAGGCAATATGAATGTTACAGTTTAATATAAAGCTATAGCTGCAATCATCTGACAGAGAGACCCCACCCATGCGTGAAGCAGCATATGAAGAGAAATCTTCTACTAAAAAGTGAGTGTGGAGAAGGAGAATGCACAAGGAAATCCTTTTAGGGTATAAAGATCTACAGCAAAATTATTTGAACTCATATTAGTATAGACTTGTAAATCTCCAATTACTTTCCCTAGGTAAGTGGGTAAATTGGGCATGCAAGTAGAAACTGACCCTTTAAGTGCTTGGACTGCTGCTCTGCCAGTGGCTCTCTTAAGAGACACTAAATATTTGCAAGCAGCTCCATTCTTCCCAGGAACTCTGGACTCATATTACAACCTCATATATATCAAGGAGTGGGGGAAAGATGGATTGATGGATTTGTGGACCCATTAGGACAGAAGCCACCTACTTTATGAAGCACATTGGTATGGTCCCAGTCCCAAACCCAATGTGCAGTAGGGGGAAGACAACCAGTAGGCCTGTTTTAGACGCACACACCCCCGCACACACACACCAACTTTCCCCACAGGTGCACACATCTTCTTCCTAGACTCCTCTTTGACAAGACACCGCATGTTGTCTTTTCTTCTGGCCCCCCTCCTCCTCATCCATTTTCAGGGATCTGTTCTTGCTCCAACTGTTTTCCAATATATTTACAAAGGACTTGCTTCCAATATGTTAAGTATGCAGAGGACACCTGCCTTGTTTCAAGGGATATACACTTCAAGAAAACTGAGGACAACCTAAATTAAGACATGGAAGCCATCATTGGCTATTGCAAGAAGTGGAGATTTAAGCCCAGTGTGTCAATGACGGTATCATCAAGCTTCCTTCTCAACCACACTAATGAACTCAACATCTTCTTGTATAGAGAATGACTGGCACATGACTCTAAGTCAGTACATCTCAGAGTAATTGTAACTCACACACTTACCTAACAAGGACCACCTAATCAAGGAAGCTCAGAAGATAAAAAGCAGAAATGGTCTCCTAAATAAGCTTGTGGGCTCAACTTGGGGATCTAATGAGTGAACACGGCACAGCCTGGCACTAGTTCTCTGCTACTCAGCTGGAGAATACAGTGCTCTTGTACAGCTAAACTCTTCCCACACAAAGCTAGTTGTTGTACAACTGAATCAAACGATGAGCATAACAACAAGAGAGACGAACACACACCAAGTGATACCAGTCCTCTTTGATATCCTGTCTCCTAACATCAAGCCTTATATTATAGAAAAGAACCTACTTGACAAAAATTCAGAAGATACCACAACTATCACTTTTCAAAGATATATGGGAAGCCCCTCACCACTGACTCATCAGCAGAAGACCTATCCATTTACTATGTTCCCAACCATCTCTACAGCAGACACTGTCACTCTGTGACAAGCAGAATGGGAATGAGCTGCTTCCTCTTAAGAAACTCCCTCCTCATCACTCAGCTGATAAGCAACTGCCTCCCTTCGAGCTGCCATGCTATCTCTGTTGCAAGCTCAACCATTTCAGATAAGAGTGGGTGAAGTATGAGCCGAATGACCACACCTGGGAGATTGAAACATCCCTCAGTGCAGCAGCAGTGTGGAGGATGTTGCACACCTACTAAATGGTTGTGCATCTTGTGCGGGTCTACCAGGATGACTTTCCAGAATCTATACTGCTGACTCCAAGGCTACTGAATGGCTACAACATGTGATGCCAACCTAAGCCCTTTTGACATTTTTCTTCCCCCCACCCCCCACTTATACATCTGTTTTATCTCCTTACTTCATATTTTGAACATCTTTACTGTACCACTTGTGCATTTGCTAATAAAAATAATAAAATAATCATTAAAATAATAAAATTTACCAAAAATATTAGCTTGAAATTCTAACAATTTCAAAAAGAGTTATGTCAAGGAATCTCAAAGTTTGTTTTATTAGTCTTGAGTTAGTATTAGTACCTTTTAAGGCTGGTTTGGTTTTTTTGAAGTTGGGTGATTAATTTTAGGGATAATCACTACAAACATTTAACCTCTGACTCTAAAAGGTCCTTCAATAGACGTCATGCAGACTTTTCAATTATACCTCAGATTTCCTAATTTCCTAAACTTTACTATACTCAATTCCAGTACACAATACTAGGGTATCCTGTGAACAATTCTTTAGAATCATGAATTCAGATAGCCCACAGTCACTGGTACCAATATTTCACTTTACTCTGGATCAGTTCTCCTCTAGCTGTAAGAAACAGGTTCACAATGTCAACTTCAGATCATAAGATTGATTTGTAACTTAACAACAATTTTGAGCATTATGTCCAGGTGATATCTGGATAGTTAAAATTCTCCATGAAAACTATATCCCATTTCAAACAGCTCAATAATTGGCCTAGAATGATTTTGTAGTTCTTCAATCTAGGAGATCTGTGGTAGATGCCCACTATCATTTCCAATCTCTCTTTAATTCTTTGGACCCTAGTCACACAATTTCATCATTACACCATTTATTGTCTCATTCTCCCACATCCTTGATAAGGACTAATATAGACTGCACTATCTATACAAATATTCAGATTATGAAAATCATCCTTCCATGTTAAGTTTATATCAACTAAAATCAGGGGTTCTCAAACTCCTTAAAAATTGTGGCCTACATCCGAATATAGAGATCATCTTATGGCTCATTTCACACCAATTCCTAAACAGATAATATTTTATAGAAACTACATCAGTTATTAGGAAAGAACTGTATATAGTGTACTTTTGGCTTTCAGGCAATTTAGCAAGTAGATCAAAGAAAAGAGTTAACACCATGGACATGGTCTGCTGCACTGTGGACTAACTGAAATTTTTAAAATGCTAGACTGGGGTTCAGCAACCTTTGAGAAATGGTGTACCAAGTCTTCATTAATTTAAGGTTTTGCGTGCCAGTAATATATTTTATATTTACAGGAGCCGGCAGACGGAACCCCCGACCGGCAGTGCGGGGGGCATATGGAAACCCAGACCGGCAGTGGGTTGAGCTGCTCACCCCGTTGCCGGTCTGAGGTTCCGTCCACCGGCCCCTGCCAAGCAGGGTCCCAGCCACCAGCCCCACTCAGCCCGCTGCTGGCCCATGGTTCCGTCGATCCAGGCCAGCAGCAGACTGAGCGGGCTGGCAGCTGGGACCCTGGCTGGCAGGGGCTGGCGGACGGAACCCCAGACTGGCAGCATCCGCAGCATACAGAACCCCAGACCGGCAGCTGCTTAGCCCGCTGCCAGTCTGGGGTTCGGTTCGCCATCACTGCCAGGTGGGCTCCCAGCTGCCAGCCCTGCTCAGCCTGCTGCCGGCCTCAGGTTCCGTTCAGGCAGGCAGCAGGCTGAGCGGGCCAGCAGCCAGGACCCCAGCTGGCAGCAAAGTGCCACTAAAAATCAGCTCATGTGCCACCTTTGGCATGCGTGCTGCAGGTTGCCGACCCCTGTGCTAAACATTCTTCATTGCAAGGCCCGTGAGCCAGTGGCGGCTCCTATCGACCCTAGAGTGCGGCTCCCTTAGTTCCTTCTGAGCTGCACGGCAGTCTATAAATAGTTGCACAGCAGCTCTAAAGGACCACGCAGCAGGGACCTGGAGACGAGAGGTAGGAGGTGGGTGGGAATTGGAGAGGGGAGCAAGTTGGGGCTTGCAGAACTGCTGTGGGCCTCTCCCACAGCACTGGAGCTCCCTGCTGCCAGCAGGGGGGAGAGAGGGCCCCTTCCCCTGGAGCTAACTCTGCCGGCAGGGAGAGGGCTGGGAGGAGTCCTCTGGCCCCAGCACTGGGGCAGCCCTCCTGCATCCCAAACTCCTTATCCCCAGTCCCCCTCCAGAGCCCACGCCCCAGCCAGAACCCTCCCCCCCCCTGCATCCCAACCCTCTGCTCCAGCCCTGAGCCCCCTCCTGCACCCTGAACCCACCCCACAGCCCTCACTCCCGCATCCCAACCCTCTGCCTCAGCCCCCTCCCACACTGCAAACCCCTCATCCCCAGCTCCACTGTAGAGCCCTCACCCCTGCACCCCACCCTCCACCCTACCCTGGGCCACCTCTCACACTCCGAACACCTCGGCCCCACCCTATGTGGCTCTCACATTTAAAATTTTTTACCAAAGTGGCCCCCACTTCAAAAATAGTGAAGAGCACCATGCTAGAGTGTTCATACTTGAAGAGTTGCAATAATCCCACTTGGAGATCTTGAAGGCAAGAATCACAGTGATCAGCCCTGAATCCCACTTGTGAGGGGGACTGGGAAACTGTCAGGGAGTAACTGTATTTGCAAATGGTTCTTTGCTTGATTCTTGAGTAATTAATGGAAAACATCATATTGGGCAGTAGTTTCCAAGATCTGTTGGTCTAGAAATAGCCAATTCTAAAAAAACGAATCTATGGCATACCTTACAACTATATGTCACTCTCACTCTTCCTGATGATTCCCATTCAAGTGCTTGCTTTCTTGATTGTGGACTGGATATTGCTAGCCTCAGTATAAGACATTCTCTTTGGCAGAACTACCTAATGCAGGGTTACTTTCACCTTCCTCTCTAGCAGCTGCTATGGCTACTATTAAAGGTGCAATTTCTGGATTAGATGAATCACTGATAGAATTGCCATACTGGTTTATACTTTTCCTAATTGCAATTGAAGCTCTTGCATATTTTCCTCCCTAATGGAAAAACGTTGACACTTCATACACATGTAGCTCTCATGATACCGTGTAAATAGGACACTGCACACATTCCATATGAAATTCCTGGGATCTTCCAGGAGCCCTTTTTTGTATCATGTTTTGATTTTCATTTCAAGATAACTGGCCTCTTGTTGGATTTGTCACCACCTTAACTCACCTATTAGCATTCTCCTGATTACTGCTAGGTTAACATTAAAAAAAGAAGTCTCTGTGCCATCCCTCAGTTCACCAGTTAGCACCTTAACTCCCACTCAGAACAAATTCCATTTGTTTGGACATACTATCTTATTCTGCAGCTAAATGCCCTCAGCTGGACACTTGTTTATTTACATTGTAGCTTTTCAGACAAATAGTAACCTCTAGATTGATCAGTTCTTTGAACTTATTTAAAGAGACAGTAAAAATAATAGCTTTCAGATAAATAAAAGACTTTGAAATAATGTCAAAGTGTTAATTTAATGATGTCAGTTCAAGTTTAACACACAATGCATTCCTAGGACCACAGAAGACAAAAATGACATAACATAAATCAAACACTAAGGATCTAATGTCTGCAGACTACGTATTTTGACATCAGTATAAATAAAAATAAAAATAAAAAAAATTGGTGGCTCACATGAAAATCAAATTAATCTCTTAACATATATGTACTACCAAAAATCAATGGTGGACAAATTGTCTTTTGGTAGCACACGATGTTATCAAATTAACTGTGCACCCAATTTAGATTTAGAGCTAAACTCTGCATTTTTTCTTAACAGCAGGAAAATTCCACTCAAACAGGAAGCTCAGGGAATCAATTTCTACAAAAAATTCTCTCTTTAAAAAAAAATTAGTCCTTAAGACTTCAAAGATAGCTCCCAATATAAGCCAAATAAAAGTCAATTGAATGTTGTCTTCTTGAGGCTGCAAATCAGGTTACCACTCCTCTGTTGTTCTTCATGATTTTCTCAAGCAGCTTGAAATTAGCAAGACTCTGGTCAGTTTCACACATCTATTTAGAACTCTACAGGCAATGTGA
The DNA here is from genome assembly GCF_016161935.1 of Mauremys reevesii. NCBI lineage: Eukaryota > Metazoa > Chordata > Testudines > Geoemydidae > Mauremys > Mauremys reevesii. Next base: position 114,364,213 of record NC_052624.1, on the reverse strand, counting down.
AACTTATCAGAATAACCTAAATTCCACATTGCTGCTTTCTCAAGTAATAACAAAGATAGGGATGATGCTCTGCAAAAGATCTGGGGGAAATACAAAAGATTTAGCCCACTAAAGAAGATCTCAGATTCAGCTGGTACCAGCACCTTCTTCATGCTGCCTTCTCCTTCTACAGAATGCCATTGCCTTTGAGAAGGAGTGTGATCAGAAGGACTATACACAACTTTACAAGGAGTCTCTCCCTGAGTCTGGATGAGATATGATTTGGCAGTTTAGGGAACCGAGTATGCCCTCCAGACCCTAGAGGTCTCAGAATAGTCTTCAGGAAATTAGACCAACCAGGGTCCCTGTGTGGAAAATGGTTAAATGCCTGATAAAATCTATAAGGCAGCGCGTAGTTTAAGATACACACTACAGAGAAAACATTTGTTCTAAATAAATAAAATTTTGCTTTAAGGAAACTGTTTGGCCACTGATTACCACTGTCATTGCCCCAGAGGGTAACAGAATGTCGAAATCTGAGCTTAACTCAAACCTTAAGGTTGATACTCAGGGAAGTAAAACTCAATAAAGACAAATGCAAAGTGCTCCACTTAGGAAGAAACAATCAATTTCACACATACAGAATGGGAAGAAACTGTCTAGGAAGGAGTACAGCAGAAAGGGATCTAGGGGTTATAGTGGACCACAAGCTAAATATGAGTCAACAGTGTGATGCTGTTGCAAAAAAAGCAAACATGATTCTGGGATGCATTAACAGGTGTGTTGTGAGCAAGACACGAGAAGTCATTCTTCCGCTCTATTCTGCGCTGGTTAGGCCTCAACTGGAATACTGTGTCCGGTTCTGGGCACCGCATTTCAAGAAAGATGTGGAGAAATTGGAGAGGGTCCAGAGAAGAGCAACAAGAATGATTAAAGGTCTTGAGAACATGACCTATGAAGGAAGGCTGAAAGAATTGGGTTTGTTTAGTTTGGAAAAGAGAAGACTGAGAGGGGTCATGATAGCAGTTTTCAGGTATCTAAAAGGGTGTCATAAGGAGAAGGGAGAAAACTTGTTCATCTTAGCCTCTAAGGATAGAACAAGAAGCAATGGGCTTAAACTGCAGCAAGGGAGGTTTAGGTTGGACAGTAGAAAAAAGTTCCTAACTGCCAAGGTGGTTAAACACTGGAATAAACTGCCTAGGGAGGTTGCGGAATCCCCATCTCTGGAGATATTTAAGAGTAGGTTAGATAAATGTCTATCAGGGATGGTCTAGACAGGATTTGGTCCTGCCATGAGGGCAGGGGACTGGACTCGATGACCTCTCGAGGTCCCTTCCAGCCCTACAATCTATGAGCACCCAGTCTGAGAGCAGAAGAATCATGTGATTCTATCCTAAGAGAGAAGTGATGGCCAGAGGCCTGAGATATAAGGGGCTGGCCTCAGAGAGACCAAGAGAAGTCAGAAGCGCAGTTTGTCCAGGGACTGTAACAAACACCACTGCTTTTTTCTGCCTCCAGTCATGAAGAAGCCAAACCCAAACTGGCTAGCAAAGCCCAGTGGGGATTTTAACACCCCTCTCCCCGAAGGAAAGCCAAGCAGGGCATATGAGCTTCACCAAGGCCAAGTCAAGCCTGAAAAATCCAACACAGCCCATTCAGACTCTACTGAAACAGAGAACATACATGACCACATTTTGAACATTATACAATCTACTGTGAGTGGTGTCTCAAAGGACAGAGCTTATTGAGTGAAGCTTGTAAAAATACATCACTTTCTTTTTTCCCCAAAATCTGACCCTTACCTAGATTCATTGAGAGTCAGCACTCTTGAAAAACTTATTGCACCCTCCCCATTGCCAGAAGCTAGGGATAGCTGAGGACCTGGACTTCTAGCCAGAGCATTTCCTGCTCATGAAGATCACTTGCACACCTCCCAACATTTACTATTGACCAATATAGCTACTGTATGTAGTGCTTTGACTAAAAGTTGTCTGGTAAATTTTTCAAACCCTGGCTTAATGAGCTAGCAAAGACCTTGAGCACTAGACAAATGATTAGCAAGGTCTCAAGAAAATGAAAGGATTGGAATAGTTTAGAGAACTATCAAGTCTAGCCTAAACCTAAGCCTTAAGTCAATCTAGCTACATCACTCGGGACTATGATAAATTTCACTCCTTGAGCACCATAGTTAGGTCAACCTAACCACTAGTATAGATGCAGCTAGGTTTACAGAAGAGTTCTTCCATCAACCCAACTACCACCTCTCAGAGAGGTGGATTAACTACATCAACAGAAAAACCCCTTCTGTGGATGAAGGAAGCTTCTACACTACAGCTGTGCTGCTTTAGCATCTGTAGCGTTACTGTCTCATTAAGAGAACTAGGTCTTGAAAGAAGCTGATTGACAAGTTATTTCAAGTTGCCAAGTTACGTGACTTCATAATTGTAGGTTGAAATAAAAATAGTCTTCTGAAATGCAGAGAAGGGAATAAAAGATTTTTGACTAGCAATTATTAAAAATTTGTATAAATGAAGTCAATAAAATGTAGCATCTTGTCACCCATTTGTATATTTTGCATTTTCAAAATGTCAAAGTATAATAGTGGCTCAATACTAAGGTCCGGAGGATAGGTCCTTAGATCGTTACTCTCTCTTCAGTCTCAACGTTCTGCTGAGACCTGGCTTAGCACAGTGCAAGAAAACTCTAGAGAAAAACATGAATAAAACAAAAAAAGGATGCATGAACAGAGCAAGTCTCTGAGCCTGGTTCAAATGATTCCGGCTTGCCGGGCTAAAAACAACAGTGTAGATGTTCAGGCTCTGGGATGGCAGTAGGGTCTCAGCCCACTGCTATTTCTAGCCCTACAGTATGAACCCAAGGGCCTGAGTCAGTTGACCTGGGCTCTGCACGCTGCCACGGGGTCTTTTACTGCAGTGTAGACGTACCCTGAAAGACCCAAACAAATCCACGCTGGGATCTGAGTGTCAAGCTGGGTTTTCCCCCCATTCTCATGGATCATCACCACCAATAAAGCGTTTCTATTACTACCGTCTCCCACCGCCCTGTCTCCTGCCGCACCAGCGCAGCCCGGGGCGGGGGAGCGCGGAGCTCAGCGAAGGGGCCCATGGCTGCGCAGGGAGGACACGGACCCAGCTCCAGCCAAGAGCGCCGGAGACGTGTTTTGCTCACGCCAGGGGCTGTCAGCGCAGGGGCCGGGCCGGACCCGACTGGCCGCTCCCCGCTCTGGGGCCCGCTGGGCTCGGGATGTCGCAGAGCCGCCACCGCCCGCCTCGGCGCGGGGGGGTCGGGGAGTCACCCCGCTGGGAACCAGCCCCGCCCGGCCGGACCCTGCGCCATGTTGTTGAAAGGAGCCGGCGGGGACCCGCGGAGCCGCCTCCCCGGCCCGTTACTCACCCGCCGCCCCCGGCAGCAGCAGCAGCAGCGCCGCGGCCGCCAGCGCGAGGAAGGCCCAGGGCCGCGGAGGGGCCGTTAGCTCCATGGGGCCGCCCGCTCGCGCCGAGATTGAGCCTCGCGCCCCCCCGCCGCAACACAGAGAGACCCGAACCCCTCCGCCCCTGCCGCCGCTTCTCCCCCATTGGCTGCGGCGGCCCCGTCAGTCCCGCCCCCTTCCCTTTAAAGAAAGAACCAGTCGCCCCGAGACAGCTCAGGGCAGGCGCCGTTATTCCGCCCTGGGGCCGCTGCCCACCTGGTCGCTGTCAGCTGCTCCCGGCTAACAGCAGCCGCTCAAGGGAGCCGTCCCTTCATCTCACCTTAACCTGGCCCAGTTAGCAGCTACACGTGTACCCAGCAAAAGAAACATCGGTGCTGCTGCTCTACCCCTGGCATGGACTGGTTGCCATCATATAGAGGGGTTTACACTTTGGGTCAGTGTCTCTCAGCCCCCCCCCACACACACACACAAATTGCTCCAGGGTGCTTAAAAAGAAATAAGTTATAAGTCGTGCTGAAACTGACTCCCTCTCTTGGGACAGAGAACGAGAGGCATTAAGGAAAGTGAAATCATCTACAATTAGGGGTGCTTGAAGTGGTCATCTCCATTTACTGGTTTACAGTTTGGTTCAATGGCTCTCAGCACCCCTGCTGCACAAGTTGTTCCAATGCCACTGTCTACGGTGTTGAATTTGTGTTTTAACGGCTTATAAAAGCGTTAACTTCTGAACTTCAATGTCGATTGTCATTTAATAGTGCCCCACATAATGTCCCACCACTATGAAAAAGTAAATTGATAAAAAAAATCTGTTTAAATGCTTTAAAATAAACAGTAATATTATCTGATGAAATTATTTAAAAAAATAAAAATTGAATTCTGCCAAGTCTACTTTAGGGGCTTCCATTTGTGTTTTAATAGGGCCTCTAATACGGCTCAAGTTTTCTGTTCTAGTAGTTTGATTGTCTTATACAAGACTGTCAGGTCACCGCTCTGACTAGCAGCTTTAGGCTCTTCACATTTTCTATCAATATATGCCCTTTTGTCTTTTCTGCCGCTCTTTTTTACCTCTCTGTCTAAAGCTCTGTATTCTTCTTGTGACTTGCTTGTCTATGCATATGTATTAGCATTCATGAGTTTTTTCTTTACTCCAGTGAAACTCAGACAGACTTGAGAGCCATTAATTGCTCTTTAATGTGTCTCCTGTGGCTCTTTGCAACACATGATATTAAAACACTGTGATTTAATTATTAACCAATCTAAGTTATTAATCAATCAGGATGCTTTTACTATGTTACTAACCAATTGTAGAATACTTGGTCATTCATTTTGCTGTGAGAATAATATATATATAGTAAATGAAAGACTGAATTCACACTACTGTGGCTCTTTTGAGTAAAGTTGATTGCTAATTTGGTTTCTGAGGTCTGAGTATCACTGCTTTACACTTCTCTTTTCCATTGATGCCCAAATAGCTTCACTAATCCATTCTTCCCTTTTAGATTTTGTTATTAGAGCTGCCTTTGCACTTTCTTGATAGCACTCTTTGATGTTTTCTTATTGAATATCAATGTGAGGAGTAGGATGCTGGTAAAAATATTCACCTCCCTTTGTGGAGACCTGCTGTCTTCTGTCCGCTTTCCTGGAGGTATCGGAGACAGAAGCTGGTGTGTGCCAGATTGATTTGTTGGTTTTCAGCAGCCCATCCCTGATTGGCATGGCTAATCTCCCTGGAGCTGTAGAGTGGAGAATGTCCAGGAGTTTATGTTGCTTCTCCTGTATTATCTCAAGGGGGATATCCAGAGTATCAGTTATCCATTTAATCAAATCCTGGAAGATTTTGAATTCATGCCAAGGCCCGTGAAGGTAAGTTGACCACTTCATTGGGGAAGAAGAGAATATTGGAGCTGGCATTGCTGCTCCTGCTCAGGAGAATGCTTTTCTTATCCTCTTTCTTCTTCTTGGCCTTTCAGCACATATGGATGGAGCTGAGTTATCTGAGGAGCCTGAATTTGCCTCTTCAGAGAAGGTGACTTGGCTCTGGAAACTGTTGAGACACCAGCTTTCTGGCAGGGCTGAACACTTCAAGGGGTCCAGCATGGTCAGGCAGTAGAAAGCATATAGGGGGATATTAGAAGGAGAGCTCCCTACAGTAACTTGAGGTTTTCCTAGCTATCCTAACTGAGTGATCTCTGGATTCCTTCCTGAATCCCATTGAGCTAGTTTGGGGGGAGGGGCACAGCTGGAGAGAGAGAGCAGAAGGGATGATTCCCTGCTGTGTTCAGGGGAGCAAGAAGAGAAGAAATATACCTCCTACAAAGGAGGGAAAAGACCTGTCAACAGTGCCCTGCCAGGGACGTTTGGCATAGGGAACATTTCTCTGACCAGGTGTGGAGGCTCTTCAATAAGAATTTTGTAATGACCTCCCTGAGCCTGTTAGGTGTAAGAAGTAAACTGTTTAATATGTTCAATTAGTTGTTTAATAAGGTGTTTATGAAGTAAATCACTGGCTTTAAAATAAGATCCAATATGGAGTATATGAACTATTGACCCTTGGACTCCATCTCTGAGAGTGGACTTATTTATCATCAAGACACAGGCTCATACCAGTCAAAACCAGTTTTTCCCGCCAAAACCAGCCCTCAGTATTCCATCTCCTCAGAACTTTTTCCGCCACAAAAGTGATATAAGGACTTGTTCAGTGCCTGTGCAGGGCTGTCCATCCCAGCGACAGTACATACATGGTCGGGTCTTCAAAGTGCTCCAGAGCTGAAGAGTGAAAAATACCATCGGTCACACAGTGAGATTGAGGAAAAGGAGGCCTGTCACCACCATTCCTGCCATCCTGCATTCCTGGTGTCCATCATCCCAGAGGGCCTCCTTGCCAGCGACGAAATCCAATAGTCGTCTGGACTCCCCAGTGCTCCTCCTCAAAGGCTCTAAATCATCCGGAGAGTGGAAGGTCCTGGGCATCACCCCTGTACGTGGTATCCACTGCACCTGAACAGTAGGAAAAGGTTTCTGTATTGGGACATCATTTATTGTTTTCCAGTTTCCAAGGAAGGATTTATGGGCCTGAACTTTAAGCTCCCAAAGCCAGTCACTGTTTCATTGTATTAATTAAGTTTGTCTTTTCCCCTATTCCTCCCAGTTTTCTGTACCTTTACCCTGAATACACTTACCTTTGTTTGTGCCAAACCACCTTGTCTCCTCTTTATTTTATTTACACCACACAAGGAGGGAGGCTAAATCCACTGGTGATAGATACAGGAGGGAGTCAAGTTTGTATCATCTGAGAAAAGGGGCTTTCCTTTCCTATTTCTCCCCTACCATTTCTAAAGTTTTCCTTTGAAGCGTTGCCTTATTCCCCTTTCTAGTAATGTTGACACTGGTTCCAGGCCCATTGACAGATCAGTTGGCAATTGCTTCATTGCTGAAAAGGTTAGTACTGACATCTTGGGTACCAAGATAGTGATTAGTAATAAAGTGATGGCCACCAGATGGTATGGTCAGTGTGGAAGCACTGGGCATTGAGATACCTGGTGCCAAAGGGCCAATACCAGAGGTGATGTGGTCCTCGGATTTAGAAGATACCATCAATGCTGATTTACATTTCGGTACTGAGGTACCAGCAAGGGTCTTCTCTGATTGATGACACTTCACTATTAGAGTCCAGGGAGAGCTAGGTTGCCAGAGAAGGCAACTGGCATCTGGGTTAACATCTAGAGAAGTGCTCCTTCCTGCCTCTATCAGATCTTGATCATAATGCAGTGGTAGACAAGTGGAGTCTTTGACAGGAAGCGGCCTGCAAGCTCCGAGTGGAGTTATGGCTCACAGGGGGGCTGAGGGAAACAAACTAACCCATGGACTGAAACTTCTCCAAAGGTATCCCAGATTCTGAGAGACCTGCATTGACTTCTCCATCAGAAAAAAGCTGCAGCCTCACCTCCCTCACTTTCTGGTGTGCTTTGCAAAGGCGTGACACATGGAACAACATTCCAGAATGCATCCTTCCCCAAGGCACATGAAGGGAGAGTGCCCATCATTAAGCAGCATAGCAGAGTCACATGAGGAACCAGGGCTGGCCTTACCATGAGGCGAACTGAGGCAGCCGCCTCAGGTACCAGACTGTGGGGGAGCGCCACTAGGACCCAGAGTGTAGAAAATTGTGTCTGCTGGCAGCTGCTGCTGGTGCATATGTATTCTCTCTGTTCTAGATGCACAGAGATGGGGGAGTGTTGTGGAGGAAGGAGGGCACAAGAGACATAACAAGCAGGCAGGAGAAAAGGTGAGAGGGAACAACAGAAAGCAGCAGGAGCTGCAGGGAGAGAGGAGGAGGAGGAGGAGCCTCTTAGGTACCTCTCTAGCACCCCCAGGAGCCTGGACTGATTAACACCAGCTTCTCAGGGAGCTTCCTGTTTCCTGCTGCTTGCCTGAACCCACTTGAGGAGAACAGGCAGTCAACTGAAGTTGTAGGAGCCAGTTAGGCCCTTAAGACGCTGATATCTTCCCTCACTCAGGCCCTGCTATGAGCCTGCTTATTTGTCCACTTCAATTGAGTGTTGAGAGCCACTATAGCTGGCACAGAAGAGCAGTCATGAGTGAAAGAAGAAAATGTCCCTCTGGGGCAGCATTCAGAAAAAGAAAGAAAGCAAAGAAAGCTTTTCTATCTAAGCAGGAAGGAGCTCTCCTGAGATACATAGACAAAAATATTCATGGTGACCTTTTCGGTCCCAGTGAGGATGTGAGTGGTGAAGAGATGCCTGATCTTCCAGTTAGTCAGAGTGCAGGTGACCTGGCAGCTATTGCAGCATTCATATCTCCATCTCAAATGGATGTAACCAGGCACAGTCCTGACGAAAAGTGTAGATCAGAGAAGAGTGTGGTGGAGGTGCAAGAAACAGCTGCTGCTGAGTTTAGTTCCTTAAGTCTAGATGATCCAGGACTGTGGACCCACTTAAGCAGTAGCTTGAGGGACTTCCTTGTACTTCATGGGCCACAACAAGTGAAAAACTTCATGTTCCCCAAAGACAATGAAAATAGAAGTTTCCATCCAACACATTACTGGTGTAAAATCCCCAATGGTGACAAAGTGGAGTGGCCATGGCTTATGTACTCAGAAACCCAGAATGTTGCATACTGTTTTTGTTGCAAACTCTTCCAGTTTAATGTTCCAGCCACATTGGGTTCTACAGGAACAAAGGACTGGAAAAATCTGGCTAGAAATCTGGCATGTCACGAGAAGGCAGCAAATCACCAGAGAGCATTCCATAGGTGAAAAGAGCTTGAGATGAGACTAAGGCTAAAGGCCACCATCGATGATCAGCATCAAGAGAAGATTGCATCAGAGTCTCTTTACTGGTAAAATATTCTGAAAAGGCTCATTGCCATTGTGAGAATGCTTGCTACCCAAAACTTAGCACTGTGTGGCACTTCAGATCAGCTGTATGTGCCAAACAATGGAAACTTCCTTAAAATTGTGGAGCTGATGGCTGAGTATGATGCTATACTCCAGGAGCATCTAAGAAGAGTCACCACCCAAGAAAAATACACACACCACTACCTTGGAAAAACAATTCAAAATGAGCAACAAACTGGCAACAAAAGTCAAACAGAAGATTGTTGCAGATCTGAAGTCAGCAAGATCTTACTCAGTTCTTCTGGACTGCACACCTGACATCAGCCATACGGAACAAATGACTTTAATGGTGCGTTTTGTAACAACAGAGCCGAGTGAAAATATCCCTGCAATGGTGACTGTCAGAGAGCAATTTCTAGAATGTATTGACATTGATGATACAACAGGAGCTGGTATGACAAATGTGCTTCTTAAAAAGCTGGAAGACATGGGAATTGCAATAGCTGACATGAGAGGTCAGGGCTACGATAATGGTGCCAACATGAGAGGAAAGAACAGAGGAGTGCAGACATAGGTCCGAGAGTTAAACCCTCAAGTTTTTTTGTCCCATGCTGCATCACTGACCACCAAGTTCAATGAATGAGAACAGCATCAGCTTCTAGTGAGGCTGCTGAATTTTTTAATGCAATTCAAAGCATCTATGTATTTTTCTCTGCATCAAGTAATTGATGGCCAATTTTGAAGCAACATCTGAGAACATCCTCTCTGACACTGAAACCACTGAGTGCCACATGATGAGAAAGTTGAGTGGCAGCGATAAGCCTATCAAAAACCAAATTGGGAAAATAGATGATGCCATAGTTGCCATTATGGAGGATAATGCTATGACAGGAACTGTTCATGAGAGAACAGTGGCAGAGGGAAATGGAATCACCAGGAACATACATAACTTCAAATTTCTGTGTGGCTTAGTGTTGTGGCATGATATACTGTTTGAAATAAATGTTGTAAGCAAGAGACTCCAAGGTGTTGACCTTGATATATCTGGAGCAATAGAACAACTGGACAAAGCAAAGTCATACCTACAGTTTTACCGGTCAGATGAGGGATTTCAAAACATTCTGAAGAGTGGACAGAAGTTGGCAAAGGAACTTCACACTGAAGCTATTTTCCCACCCATTCAAGGATACAAGAGTCACTGAAGAAGAAAACATTTTGATTACGAGGCACAGGATAATCCCGTTAGAGACCCCAAAGAAAAATTCAAAGTTGAATTCTTTAACCAGGTGCTAGATTGTGCAATACAGTCAGCTGAAGAACATTTCATGCTGCTCAAAGAATACAGCAGTATATTTGGGATATTGTATGATATTCCAGAACTCCTCACTATACCTGAAGAAGACCTACACCAGGAATGCAGGGCACTAGAGACAGTGTTGACACATGATGACATGCATAATATTGATGCGAGTGATTTAGGTGATGGACTGAAAGTCCTTTCAAGATACATTTCAGCAGAATCAACTCCAAAGACTGTTCTGGAATACATGTGCACAAATAAGATGACCACCCTCTTTCCAAATGCTTTTGTTCCTCTGCGCATACTTCTAACGCTTCCTGTAACAGTTGCCAGTGGAGAACGCAGCTTCTCCAAGCTGAAGTTAATAAAAACACATCTACACTCCACAATGACACAGGAGAGGCTGGTTGGCCTTGCAACCATCTCAATAGAGCATGAGCTGGGCCAGACTGTGGACCTTCAGGAAGCAGTTCAAATCTTTGCAACCAAGAAGGTATGGAAAGCACCTCTTTGATTATTCAAACAGATAAAAATGCCAGTGTTTACTATGCAGACAAGAAAAGTTACATTTGCTGTTCAGGTGTTTGAAAGTTAAGTGTTACTTAAAATTTCTGAAAAGGGCATTTTAAGTTGTTAGTTCTCCTTTATTGGGGTAGGTAGCAAAGCAGTACAATGAGAGGAGTAGAACAGGAAGAAGGCAGAATTGAGACCTTTCCCCTTGCTTGGGCCAAAACTTTGAAATGGGGGCATCATTTGAGCTCCCCGCCTCAGGTGCCAAAATGTTGTGGGCCGGCCCTGGGCAAATAACCCAATTGGTTTAAGCTATCAGGGCCAGATACCCACTGAGGATTGTGGGGACTTGTGTTCTCCTTCCGCGGGGTAGGTTTTCTGGAGAAGGAGATTGATGCAGTAAGGGGAAGTGAATTGGCCCCAAGGCCACACTTGTGAGTCTGTATCATAATACATATGCACATGGAGGTGCACTAAGGTTGTAAAAGCAATTTTAATTCTGGCATTTCCTTTTTAAAGAGCTGCTCTACACACAGTCTTTTTGTACCTATATAACTATTTTGGTTAGGGGTGTATTAATTATTTTTTACCTAAATAGGAGTTGTACCAGGACAACTAGTATATCTTTATAAAAGTGCCTTACACCAATATAGCCTATTCCCCTCCCTGCACTGGCATGTACCTTTATAGTGATGTAATTGTGTCCCTACTAGGGGGATTGTACTGCTTTAACTATACTATAGAGCTCAAGCAGAACAACTAACTAAACTGAAAAAAAAGTGAGGCTCTTGCCAACAGTGAAGAGAGTTTGCCTCCCAACAGGAAAAATGACAGATACTTGGCACTCAGATACTATGGTGAGGGGCACCAACTGAAGAGCCTAGATAAATAACTCCCTGTGCCATGTAGAATAATGAATGTCAACGCAGAGGTTTCATGGGGTTGCTTGTCCCTTTAAGGGGAGTCTGGGCCCAGGCTACACATGAGGAGTTAATTTGAAGGGAAAGAGCTCATATAGGCAGTTAAGTGACTATCAGGCACCTGGCCCTGATAAAAGGCCCTCAGGGCTCAATTGCAAGCACTTGCTCCTGGAGACAGGAGCTCTTTGCTGCTGCAGAAGATGCGCTAGAGCCTGTTAAACTCTCGAAGCTGACAGCTAAAAGAACTGAGTAAAAAGGGGCCATCTTTGGGGGGAAGAGAAGCTGATTGAGGAGTAAGGCTGGTTCTGAAACATAACTTGGGTCCATATGAAGAGCTGTGGGCTCCTCCTTATCTGAAAAATGAGTTTATTTGCATAATAACCAGTGGTGGGAGGGGGTTGTGAACTCTGGGTTCAAGGAGAGTGAGATTTTGAATTATAACCCAGCACCAAGAAGGAGGTCTGGAAAATTCCCCTTAATCTGAGGGAGAATCTAGAGGCCAGGCCTGAAATCTCTTCAGGCCCAAGGAGGAGGTCTGGGAAGACTTATGAACCTCAGAGGGAGCTCTTATATAATTTAATCAGCTTAGACCTTAACAGAAAGGGAATATTGTTTAAAGCCTCTGGATGCAAGTAGTTTATTTTGGAACCCTGAGGGTGTGATGCCTGCAGAAGTATGCTGTGCCACAAAGGGTCATGATCTGGGATGTTCCCTTCTTGCAAGAGAGCAGAACATGGCAGTCGTAGGAAGAGATTTCCTCATTATTCAGTCTTGTGAATGCACATAGCTTCATTAATACTGAGCAGTACACCAACCTTACAGGGGAAAAAAAATGTGGAAAAGGCTAAGCTCCTTAGAAATTTACCACAATAGTGGGCTGCAAAAGTTAACATGTAACATGATATTTGGTCTCAGAAAAAAAATATTTACAGTAAGCAGCAGTGGGTATGGTTATAAATAGCCATTGAAATTAACTAGAAAACTAGCTTTTAGAGAGAAATGTCACTGTCAGACTTTGGTTTGTCTCATCCAAGTCAACAAACCTCCTTAATTAGAAAACTAGCAGCCATACCCAAAGTGGCAGAGCTGCTTTCTGAGGACAGTTTGACAGCTTTTAGAAAACAGCTTGAGGAAGATTTGTAGTTTACAACTTCAGCAGCCCAAGAAGTGACACTGGATTAAAGCTGCTCCTACTCTACCCAACACCACCATTTGCTGATGGACCTACTCAGCCCTAGTATCCATTGAAGTACCTGTATCATCCTACAGAGATGTTGCTGTCTGCCAATGGCAAGTTAAGCTTTTCTATCTATAGCGTTTCTTTTTCTAAAGCTTTTCTTTGTTTATGGATTTGTTTGTACGCAACAGCATCAAGAACTGTTTGGCCCCACAACTTGAGTCCAATTTTGTAATACACTATCATGGTCATCAGAATAAATTGTTGTCTTGGTGTAAATCTTTGAAGAGGATATCTGTGCCTGATGTCCTTAAAAGAAAGAATCAATGGTGCGGTGATTTGTGGATTTTCTGGCATCTCTCAGCTGTGATGGGGGAGGAGGGGTGTGAGGGTTCATAATGCACTCTATCATTCACTTTCCTACAGAAAACATGGTGAAGAGAATCCTTTTTTCTCAAGGCCTACAACACATGCTCCATAGGAACAGGATAAAATTTCATCTGGTCTATTTAACGTACTCACCCATCTAATTACAATGTGGGTCATCAGCCCACTTCTTTGTTCAGAATCACTCCAGTTACAAAATAATAGCTCCAAAGCATACCGCAAATGACTCAAATTGCAAACCACAAAGGATTCAATAAGAGAGTTCATAATAGAACTTCAGCATAGTCACTAAAATAGCAATGTGAGTCTGAAAGTATCAAAGTAAGAATAATACAGAAGAACAACAATGCAGAGTGTAGCTCTCAACAATTGGTTTCTTTGTCAGAGTCCAGGTCTTGATGATTTTCCAGCTTGCTTTCATATATTTTAAGGGGTAGGTTTACAACTGTAATAAGAGTTTGCTCTCACCAATGACCCCTAGTTTTGCTGAATAGAAAAGTATTGTTTTTAATTTCTCAGTCTGAAAAACCATCTTTGTAACTAAAGTCCTGATCAGTGACACCTCGTCATGAAAAATACAAAATAATAAGAATAGTAGATTTGCACAAAAGTAATAGAAGGAATAATTTGGACTGATTTACTAGACATGGTGCCCAAGAAAGTAGGACACTACCTTGAATTTTCAGATCCCAAGGGGAGTTTGCCAGGCTTGCAGTAATGGGCTAATTTCATCTGTAAAATGTCATCTTTTATGTAGAAATCATTGAAAGCCAATACACTTGGAGCACCCAATACTATTTTTTTTACAATTATTTTTCCAGGAAGTTTCTTTAAAGGAGAACCTTTTCCCCCCTCTTACCTTAAGAGTAATTAATTTATTCCAATTGCTAAGAGAGTCTGTGGTAAGGCAAGGAATAAAACCCTGGCCTCCAGCCTCCAGCTTCCAAATCCTAACCCTTAATCTAAAAATATGTTCTTCTTTCCCAGGACACTAGTTTTATATTGTAGATCTTTTAAAAAACTCTTGCAGTGTTGGGTTTGTCATTGGCTCCAGAGGAATTTCACTAGCTCATAATAAAATGTTTAATAAAATATCCTGTAGTCTGTTTGATAAGGTATGTTGGGGTAATCTTGACTTTGATAAGAGGCAGCAAAATTATTAACAGAATGAAAATCTATAGGGATACATGAAATAGAATTGTGAATTTTCCTAGATCACAATGAAGTAAAGACCCTGTAGAGAAACTACTAGTTGTGTATCTTTGATATTGATGAGCAAACATGCCATAACAATAGCCTCGATGTCTAACTGTACAGAAGTGGATTAAAATGCATTTGTTAATTAATTTGAGTATCCACAAGATATAACCTTATGAGAGACTAAAGTCAACTTAAATATAAAATACTTCTCAAGGGAAAAAATTAGGTTGGCTTAACTTCCTTGGATGTCTTCCAAAATAAGACTATTGTACAGTATACTGGACTACTCATTCTAAGTTACTGAATGGAACAAAAAAAGTGGAATATCATTTTTTAAATTAGTCTTTGGTCAAATCTTCTTCAAAGATTCAGAAGAGGCTCCCAATCCTAGGTAAACAAAGCAGCACAGATGGGACCACTGTGGGTGGAATTACTGAGGAGGCTGGTTCTAAAAGAGCAGAAGATTTCTCTCCTGCTTTAAAAGAGCTGGTGGTGGTGGCAATGCAAGCACTACCCTTCAGCCCTTCAAAGGTAGGAAATCAAGTTTCTGCCGTGCTGGAGGGAGCAGAGCTGGAGAAGAGAAATGGGAATTGGAGAAATTTGTATTAAAGACATTGGCAGGTGGAGATTAATGTTACAGAACCACAGGATCAGTGCTACACCCCATCTTTGGAACAGTCTCTTGGAGGAATCCCTTCAATGTGCCAGACCCCTAAAATGTCTCTCCTCCCTCAGGGTACCTGTGACGGCGCACCCCCTAAGGCTTTATGGAAATATGCTTATGAATGTATATTTGACATAACTGGAATATGTTTTATGCTACATATGCCATGTAACATCTCTGTAAAGGTTATGATCTACTGAATCTATTCATCCTATTTCTATGCATGTATCATTTTTGTATCTGAAGTTATGAATATTGGCTGTGTACTTGCTTGATTTTTAAGTAGCCGTAGCAAAGCATTTGTTCAGTTTCTTGAGAAAGAAATGTGCAAATTAAGTACCCAATCAAGAAACACTTAACGAACAATGGATCCTGGAAGGCTCCAATCCACATAAGAAGTCTTCCTGGAGACATTCAAGATAACATGGGCAATGGCTGCTGCCTGTAAAAACTTGAGTCATGCATGGACATGTAACTTGTCCATGTAGCTCCAAAACTCCATCTTGGAGCCAGACTTTGCATAGGAGAGAGGAGGGGGTCTCCACTCACAAGAGGAAGTCTATTTAAGCCTGTGGGAGACCCCTCCATTTTGTCTTCAGCTGGCTCAAGAGAGATCCTCTCCACCCCCAAGGATACCTGAAAGAAACCTGAACAAAGACCAGTAACTACAGAAGGTGTGAATGATTACTGGACCCAGACTAGAAGAAGACTAGTCTATAAAAGGAAGCTTACTGGAACACCTCTGAGGGTGAGGTTTTATCTGTATTCAGTTTTCTCACTGTATTAGGCATAGGCTTGCATATTTTATTTTGCTGGGTAATTCACTTTGTTCTGTCTGTTACTACTTAACCACTTAAATCCTTTAAGTGTGTTGGAACCACTTAAATCCTACTTTCTGTATTTAATAAAATCTCTGTTTACTTAGTATTTAACCCAGAGTATGTATTAATACCTGGGGAGGCAAACAGCTGTGCATCTCTCTATCTATGAGTTTACCCTGTATAAGCTTTTCCCACCCTGTTGGATACTGTAGTCCTTAATATACAGGTTTGTTCCTTAAACCTGGGCAGTCTCCTCTGTTGGAGTCTTCTGAGTGTATTTTGTTGCTTGCAGCATATGTGGGGACAAGAGAAAGGCCAAGCATGTGGCTACTGTGTTATGTTTTATACCCTCAGTCCCATGTGAGTCCCCAGGCAAGGCTGAACAATTCCCCTGGTGTGACCTTATGCAGGTAAATCATTGAATTGTAGCTCCCTTGCTGGACAATGGCTGTTGATGGTGGTTTGACACCTGCCCAGGCATTGGTTACTTTCCTTATTGTCTCTGGAGAGCTAGTATCTGGGTGCTTTCCAAACCCATAGTATATTTTAGTGACAACCATATAACACAATTCTCATAACTTCATATGCATTAATTTTGTACATATTTAGAAAGAACAGTGACTTTCAGCAGATCATAACCTTTTCCCTGATACCTCACACAGCCTGCTTTATATGCAATATCAAATTATATATAAATGAGGAATATGGGGGTTACAGGATGCTCCCCCAAGGTACAGAATGTCACAGAAGCATTAAATATTCATAATTTGCTAGACAATTTTATCCTGATAAAATGTGTGTGGCAACATTGTACGTGAAGTTATAGGCTTCCCCTGTATAACACACATTTTCCAAACCCCACAGCCTTGGTGAGGCTGAAGCTGGCAAATAGGTCTGTCCTAAACCAAGGAATGGGTGCTTGACTTAATTTGTATTTAAGCAATAAACAGTCATCAGAGAAGGAAAACACAGTTTAAACACGTGAAGAATACTGGCAGGTAATATCCTTCAACATAGACTCACTCTAGCTCCTGGGTCTCTGCTGGAAATGTTTTTTCAATAGGGAGACTGAAATGATAACGAGGGACAAACATCCCAAGGCACCCCTTTCTCTCTCCTTATCCATCACATTCGCTGCATCTGAGTAGACAAAGAAAGCACCCATTGAACTGTGGGGAAGGGGTCCTGACTTAGTTTGGTCAGTAAGACTGCTGAAAGAATGGGGTTAGAACTTTGTTCTGAATCTAATTCAGTTTTGTGTTAGGCATCTGTAAGCATTTTATCTCTATTTTTCTTGTAACCATTTCTGACTTTTATGCTTCATTACTTGTACTCAAAATCTCTTTGTAACTAATCAACTTTAACACACTGGATTAAACAAAACCATAAAAAAAACTTAAGTGTCTGGGTAACATCATTTGGGGTGACAAATTGTGTGCATATTGTTACCTTAAAGGAACAACACTCAATACATTTATACTGCCTAGGAGAGGGCTGGCCAGTACAGTACATACAGTTCTTGGGGAAGATCCAGGACTGGGGGTGTGTTGAGATGTCTTTATGTCAGGGCTTGTTGGGATCCAGGAATAGGGAATGCTCTCATCCAGCCTATGGATGAGGGATGCCATCTCTCTCCTTAGAACCATTTGCTATGGGCACTTGGGGCTCATACCTCCATGAGGGAGATGTTATCTTCCATTAAGTCCTACTGAAGAGCCAGCACTCCCTGGTTTGACAGGATGAGGTCCCAAGCTGGACTGGCTGTGGACTGCATCTGGATGTGAGGCTGGGATAGGTTCTGGAACCTGGAAGACAGATGGGGAGGAAGCTTCTGTTCATTTTACATCCAGGGACCCCATAGAAGATGACACAAGTGGAAAGGGGAGAATAAAGAGAAGCTAAGCCCTAGGGGGAAGGAATTATACTGGGACCCAGTTAAATTGTCAGCTCTTCCCCAGGTTTTAGTGTAGGACCTAATGGACAAAAAGTGGCTAAATACAACCCCACTCCTCCAGTCATGGGTGTAACAGGAGAGAAGGCTGATTCCCTGAGAGAAGGCAGGGTATGGAACAGCTGCTAGGGATGGGAGCTGGGCTTCCTGGCAGAGTCCAGGAACCAAAGCACAGCATCTGCAAGGAAGGGATTCCCCACAGAGGGGTAACGTCCTCTTTCACAAAGGGGGAGTCTCCCTGTGGTGGGCCTGGCACCACAGCGCCTCTTTGTGGCAGGGGTAGTATGGGGTGTCGGCACCTCACCACTCTCCAGTCCTTGCGTTCACCTCTCTAAAGGCGATTGGTTGTGGCCCCTTGGCCTTCTTCCCCACTACCACCGCTGTCTGGTGGGGTAGCGCGGCCTAGCGTCTGGAGTCCATACAATCCCCCTTCACAGGCGGGGAAGCGCAGCCTAGCAGCCGGAGTCCATACGATCCCCCTTCACAGGCGGGGAAGCACAGCCTAGCGGCCAGAGTCCATACGATCCCCCTTCACAGGCGGGGAAGCGCAGCCTAGCAGCCGGAGTCCATACAATCCCCCTTCACAGGCGAGGTTTCAGGTAGTGCTTCAGCTTGGCTGACTCCCAGATCCTGGCTCACAGGCCCTCCCTCTGCAGGAGCTAGCAGAGTGCATCCTTCTCCTCCAGCAGTCAGCCCAGACTGAGCTGATCTGCAGGCTTTTATATCTGTTCTCCAGTTGGAGCATGCCCAGCAGAGCTTCTGGGGCATGGCTTCCTCTGCTAGGAAGGAAGGGTTAACCCCTGCTGTACCAGTGCAGGGCCACTCTGCCCTGTCACACTCCTCCTGAAACTTTATTAATCCTATGGCCTGTTCCCATCTCTGCCCACCCCATCCCACAGCTCAGCAGCTCCAGCTACCGAAGAGAGCAAGGACCAGAGACCTTCCTGCTCCTGGGACAGAGGAGTAGGTTGATGATCTACCCAGATGTGAGTGTTGGCCTTCCCCATGCCCATGGTCTATACTCCATGCAGGACAGCGCACAGGAACTGCGATTCCTGTTCCGGATCTAGGGGCGGCTTCAGTTTGCTGGCAGGAGACTGTATGTGAGACCTTTCAGTTGCGGGGCATGGAGATTTGAAGAATATGGAGCAAGGAGGGAAGGGATTTGGGAAGCAAGAGCAGAGGATCAAACACTTTCTAAATGTGCATCAGGATTATCCCCACTTCAGAGATGGAGAAAGTGAGACACCAACTGGGAGAGTGACCTGGCCAAGATCACGCTACCACTCAGCAGCAGGGCTGCAGTACAACCCATTCCTTGTTCTCATCACTGGACCCTGCTGTATGACCCTCCTCTACCATAGCTATCCTGACACTGCTGGAGTCAAATCAAGCCCCTAGCCAGGAGAGAGGGACTGTTCCCACCCGCTCTGCCAAAGGAGGGGAACAGCCACTGGTGGGAGGAGATCTGGGAATGGGAGGGACAGTGACTCCTGCCTCTGGGCCTGAGCAGCACTGGGGTTAGGGGCTCCATGCAGGAGGGTTCTGGAACCTGAGGGTGCGTGTGGGCACCATGAGCTATAGACACTGGTGCTGGGCACAGAGTCCAAGGGCAGCTCCTCAGACAACTCCTGTGATGCCCAAAGGAAAAAAGACAGGAGCATGAGAGGATTCAGGCCCCACTGACCCATGGGCACTTCCCATAGAAGAGGCTACACATTGCTCCAGCCACAGCCAGCAGGATCCCACCCACAAGCTGGGTCCCTTCTCTAATCTCCTCCCAGCCCCACACCTTCCTCTCCACCCCAGCCTCAGCAGACCCCTCCCATCTCCCTATTCTCCTCACCACTCTCCAATACCAGGCTATTTCCATAATAGAAGCAGGCTTGTACCAGAATTCACTCACCACTAGGTCCTGTCAAGGCCTGGTGTCACAGCTTTCTTGCTGGGCTAGCACCCCCACCCATAGTCGCTCTGGCAGTTTGTTGGCTGGGAACTCAGCCCTTCAGCCAGGTGACCGTCCTTCAGTCCTGCAGCAGGACAAGCTTCCTCTGCCCATGTGCCTCAGCTCCTGCCTGGTCAGTCGCCATCACCAGTCAATCCTTGACCTCCCAGGCTGCCAGTGATGGGAGCAACTCTGGATGGTAATTTGGGTGACATGGCCACTAGGCCACTGGGAACTGGGTGCAGCCCTGTGGGGCAGGCAAGAAAGGCTCACAGAGGCACTTAGGGGACTCTCCTGCCCTTCCCAGGAGCGATAGCACCATGTCCTAAGTCCATGAGGAAGTAACACTTATAATTAGCCTTGCTAAAGAGCTGGGTTGGAGCTGCTCAGGGGACAAACTGTCTCCTTCCTGCTCATCTCTCTTCCCAGTAGCACCTGCTCTGACTCACATTCTCCACCAGGCTTCTTGCTGCCAGGACAGCGAATGGCCATAGGATGGGAATGAGGTCCTGGGCCCCTCCCCAATCTCCTGAGTCTAATGCAGCTGTTTACCTTGTCCCCCATCAGCTGCTGGGCTTCCCCCAGGAGGGAGCAGGCGAGGAGCAGCCCAGCTTGGCTGACACGCAGCAGGGGGTCGTGGATGGCCAGCACTGCCGTCCAGAGGAAGAATCTTCTCTGCCCCTCCGAGAAGAACTTGCCGAAGACCTAAAACCAACAGGACATGAGGCATTAGCAGATTCCCCAGAGCCAGGCTCCAAATCCTGGGGCTAGAAGGGCATCACCCTCTAGTGGCCCCAAGAGGCAGCCACTGCAGGGGACCCAGCCACCCCCACTCCCTGAATTGTCTCATGCCCTGGCAGAATGTCCTTACCTCCCCCACCCTGGCCGTGTTCCTGTAGCCCAGGAGCCTGCTGTCCTGGTGCCAGTCCCAGCACCGCAGATCTTCGGCCTCATGGATGGTCAGCCCTGGGAAAGAGACACACACATTTGTCATTCTGGTTGCAGTGCTTGTGTCCTTCCAATCCCATTGGTGGCTGCACAGTGGGCAGAGTCCTCGCTGTGTGCCTGGCCCAACAGGATTGCAGGGGTGGGGTGTAGAACAGAGAAAGAGACAGACAGAGACTCAACCTCCAGCCGGGGTTAGCCTGAGAGAAATTGGCTGGGGTCCCAGTCTCACTCTTCTATCGGGTGCCATTTCCCCGCTGTGCTCATTACCCCTCTGGTGCAGCAGCAGCTGGTAGAGCTGGTAAACCCCCTCCCTGGCCTGCTGGCTGAGGTCCTTGCCTGGGTCACTGATGAACAGAGCCAGGTGTGCCACATGGTGACCCAGCCTGGGGAATTCTGCTGAGTTCTAATGGAAGGGAGAGGGAGAGGGGACCCCATCAGCATTTTCCTGTCAGCTCCTAGTTACCCCCTGGGCCAGGAGTCTCCTTCCCCTCAGCCCCTCTGCAGGAGATGCTGGGGAAGAGGAGCTAGAGCCAAACCCTTAATTTTCTCGGCCCGCAAGGGAGCCTGGAGCACAGGGATGTGGGCAGGGCCCTCCATGAGGATTTGCTTCCCCAGCTGCTCCAGGATGACAGGAAGGCATGAACCTGGAGCATGGTCCCCTTAAAAGCCCAGAGTCACCACTGAACCAGGACAAGAAGAACATAACTCAAGCCAAGCTCATTCTCTGCTCTGACTCTGCCTCCACAAGAGGAACACTCCTAACCCACAGCCCCTGCAGCAGCAGATCCTACAGCCAGTTGGAGCCAGCCCACCTAGGCCTGGAGTCAGGAAGCTGGGGTCAGAGGTCACTTACGTCAAATTCAGGGAGGGTGATGGTGGATCTGAGCAGGCCCGTGCTGCTCCTAATGGCCCTGGCTCTATCCTGCGACACCCTGGACACGATCCAGAAGTTGTCGTGCTGTAGGGGAAAGAGGCAGGTCAGGATCAATGGGCAGGTGCACGTGTTGTGCAAATGACACACACCCCTCCCCAACCCCAGGACGCTGAGACATTGTGTGCGGGGTGGAATATCTGATTCATTGATCGCAGAGCTTTAGAAGGGGATTGTTGCCCCCAGGACAATGCCTGTATTCTGCAGGTCACAACTTGTCATTGTCTCTCTAGATTGGGACAATGCTCGGTGTCGGGGCTGGTCCCATCCTCCCTGAACTCCTGATTCCTGAACAGCTCACCAGGAAGAAGACAGACCTCTGACCCCTCCCTGGCTCTCAAGTCCTTGGTTGGGTGAAGGTAGTGACTGTGAGCACAATCCCCCCAGGAATCTCAGGGCCTGTTGGAGAGAAGGGCTGATTTCCTCGGGTCCTCCTATTTCTCTAGGAAGGAGCCTGTGCCTCGTCTGTGAGAACTATCTCCTGGAGCTCACGGGAGGGGTTCAGACTCTCACTCCGCAAGCCAGCCAGGGGCCCTGTAGTTAGTGCTCAACAGAACCAGGCAGAGCTCTGGCTTGAAGTCCCAGCTCCTTCCTCTGTCCTTCAGGGAGGAAGGGGCTGACACTGCATTGCACTCACTGCCCTGACCCAGGACAGGCCACTGGGGACCCAGCTAGGAGGACAGACTGGAAAATGGATCTAAGAGTTAAGGTTAAATTGCCCCCACCTCTCTCATGGGGCTCACCTCCAAGATGTAGTGGAGCCTGTTGGTGTCTGGGGACTCTGCCAGCAGGTTCCCCAGAATGGCATCCAGGAGGTCTGGCAAGACCCTATTCAGATCCTGCAAAGCAAGGGAGAGCCATGGGTCAGAGTTAGGGAATCTGGGGCTACACCTGCCACAGGATGGGAAGAGGGGACTCTGGGAAGCACTGGTGAGACCCCCAGACACGTATTCTGGCCTCTCTCATTCACATCCCACTGCAGGCAATTAGCCAGGATTCATAGCAGGATGACAGCTGGTTCTTCAATCCATGAGTTTAGCATGATCTACCTAGACTTAGGTGGTGTCCTTCTCCGTGCCCAGGGTGAAGATGGCATGCAGGGTAGCTCGAAGGAGGTGGGTCTCCAGTTCTGGCTCCAGGACAGGTGTCATGGTGCTGGCAAGAGAGAGGAGCCGGCATTAGACTGTGCAGTGCAGGAGTGGGGACTGGCACCAACGTGGACGTGAAACTGCAGGGAGCTAGGCAGAGGCTGGCGAGAATGGAAACCGAGCCAGGGAATGACAAGGCCAAGGCCTCACAGACAGACAGTGGCAGGACAGGAATAGCGCCTGTTCTCTGGACCCTGCTGCCCCTCCTGTATCTGATCCCGGACGTAAGACTCTCCCCAAGGCCTCTGTAATGTTACTGGCATGAAAAGAACAGCCCAGCCAGGAGAGAGTGAACCCTCCTGCCACCTCTGCCAGAGATGCCACTCTTGGGAGGTGACCTGTGACTGGGAGGGGCAGTGACTCCCAGCCTTGGGCCTGAGCAGGTTAGGGGAGCCGGGTCGGGTGGTCTTGGTACCTGAGGTTGCTCACAGAGATCAGGGAGTTGGCTAGGACAGTGCCAGGTGGAGAGTTATCAGGAAGCTCCTCAACGAGCTCCTGTGAGACCCAAAGGAGACAAAGGAGCGTGTGAGATTCAGGCCCCACTGACACTTCCAAGTGAGGAGATTACCCAGCCAGCACCCCACATGGACAGCAGGATCCCCCCACCTGCCTCCCGCTCCTCCCATATTTTCCTGTCCATCAAACATGTCCCGCTCCCAGGATTCCTGCTCGGCTTAGTCCCATTCCCCTTCTTCCGTTCTGCTTGTCAAAACTTCCCCCATCCAACACCATCCCGACTACCAAGCTGGGACCATCTGATTCCTTGTCCCCCAGCCTCAGCTGCCCCTGCAGCCCCACGATTCCCCCACTGCCGACTAGTGACAAATCTCAGAATTTCTCCCAGCTCTTCTCCCCAGTCCTCAGCCCCAGCAATCCCTGCCCTCAGCTGCCCCCTCCAGCTCCACCCAGGACCCATCCATTGGCCTGGGGAGACCCCTGCCCCTCCCTGTCTCTGTCCTCCCTCCAGCTGCCAGGAGCCGTGTCTCACTCACCACAATCCTCTCCACCACAGGCGCCTTGCAGCAGTGTGGCTCCAGCGTGTCCTGCCCTCTCTGCTGTGCAGTGAGACACATGGGGTGGATGGCGTGCAGGAACATGAGCTGCTTGGCCTCATCCTGCATCCACCAGGAGTAGGGTTAGGGGAGAGAGAGCCATTTAGCCAGGGAACTCCCTGCCCCAGCCACATCAGCTGCAGGACTCAGGCCCCAATGCGGGATAATGGGGACCCATCCATTCTCCAAATCACCCACGACTCCTACACAAGCAGAGTCAGGAACTGGGACAGTGCCTGTGGGGGGAAGAGACCCTGGCTGGTGTGTGGGGGTCCCAGATCATGAAGGAGAAAGGTCCCCATTAGGGATGGTGGATCATTAGGGACAAGACCCTCTGCAGGGGGTTGGAGTGCTGGGAAGGGGCATCTCGGTTCCAGCACAGCTGGGGAACGTTTGTACCTTTTCTCGGCCCTGGAGCTGCTCTCGGATGTTCTTGAGAGCAGCCTCCTCTGTGGCTACATCCACCCATTCCTCCTCCTGCTCGTCCTCTGAGTCCCTGGGGGTCACTGCACCAGGGACAGAAGAGGACAGGGTGATTCCTACTTCCACTCAGGGGAAGGACAGGGGCATGGTGGGGAGAGCAGGGTTAATGTCCCCACTTCCCAGCTCAGGGACCCAGGGCACATCGGGCCCCACACTCCCTCCTCTCAGCAATGTGCCTTCAGCCCCCAATAGCTTTAGGAGCCCATAGCAGAGAGCACTATCCTGGACTCCCTAGGAGGTGTCTGCCCCCTACTCCGGAGCATCAGAGACCAAAGTGCCCCCACTCCCCCATTTCCCTTGCTGCAGGGGCAGCTGTGTGACTGCTGCTGGTACAGTGACCCCCAGGGACTCAGAGGCTCCCTGGGGGTCAGTGAGGCTCAGGCCAGACACCTGGGCTGGGGACCCGCCCCCATAGCACTGGTCGAGTGCCTGGGCCAGGGTGTCCACAGCCCCCTCCTCAGCCCTCCTTGAGCCCAGCCTGGCCCCTCACCTGGAGCAAAGTAGCAGTGCCCATCGGCCTCACTGCTGCCTGAGTCCCAGGCACTGCTGCTGTCCCATGGGGAGTGGGCCGAGCTGCTGGTGCTGGGATACGGATCCTCCACCTCCTGCCCTGGGGAGGCTGGAAGGTCCTCAGTGACCGGGCAGGGCGATGCCTCCTGCTGGAATCAGGTCTGGGCTCCTGGGACCAGTGCTATGCACACAACAAGCCCTAGAGCCACTCTGTCTAGCTCCCCTCCTGGGCTGGGTACTGCCTGCCCAGTTGCATCCTGGGCCAGCTCCATTTTGGCCTGGCCAGTGCCTCTCCCACCTCGGCGCCTGCGCTGGGAGCGGGTTTCCTCTGCCAGAAGGCTGGGCACTTCCATCTCCTGGCCTGGCCGGGAGCTCCTTCCCCGCCAGCAGGGACGGAGGGGCTGCTCTGCTCCAGGGGAAGATGGCAGCTGCTTCCCTCAGGCTCTGGGACCACCTGCAGAGCCTTCTTCCTGAACATCCTCAGGAGCCTGGACATCTTGGAACCGAGCGGGGAGCAGGCGTGAGTCTGGGGTCACGGCAGCCTCTCACTAACGGGCCTTTTCGGTCCCTCCCCATCCCTGCTGCAGTCAGAGCAGCTCCTCCTCCCTTCACAGGGTGAAGGAAGTGCAAGCTACACACATGGGCAGAGTTTATTGCATGATCTGCTCCCAACATTCCCCCTTGTAATACCTGGTGCTGCAATAACCGGGAGTCTCATCTTTCTTCTTCGAGTGCTTGCTCATATCGATTCCAATTAGGTGTGTGCGCACCGTGTGCACGTTCGTTGGAAGATTTTTACCCTAGCAACGCTTGGTGGGTTGGCTGGGTTGCCCCCTGGAGTGGCGCCGCTATAGCGCCGAATATATACCCCTGCCGACCCAATGGCCCTTCAGTTCCTTCTTACCGCCCGTGTCAGTCGTTGGAACAGTGGAGCATGGCTTAGCTGACCTCCACTTCCCTAGCTACTCGTAGTTCTCTCGTTAATTCTTGTATATATAGTTCAGATTTATACAGTTGTAGTTAACTTTATTCGTTTATAGAATAGTTAGTGTATATAGTTCAGAGGGGTTCGGGGATTATCCCCTTCCCCGCACCCGGTGCCGGGGCCTATGCCCGGTTCACCAGGTTTCAAACCGTGCTTGGCCTGCCACAAGCCGATGCCAACAGGAGATCCCCACGACTCCTGTCTTAAGTGCCTCGGGGAATCTCACTTAACAGATAAGTGCTGCATTTGTAAGGCCTTTAAGCCGAGAACAAAAAAGGAGTGGGACTTTCGTCTCAAGCAGCTCCTGATGGAGGCAGCTCTTACTCCTCCGCCCTTGGCACCGAGCGCTGGACAGTCTTCAAGAAGCGCTCCCTCGGCACCGGATCGCGCCGGTATCGCCAAGGCCTCTTGGCACCGGCCGTCGCCGGCACCGACGTCTGCTCGGCACCGATCCCTCTCCCCGAGGGCAAAGAGGCACAAGACTCCTGCTGCGTCCGCGCCACCTGCTCAGCAGCCAGAGCGCTCTACTAAGTCGGACCGCCCGGCACCGATACCTGCTGTGGCACCGACAACATCGGCACCGTTGATTCCGGCCACGCAAGAGCCGTTGAGTCCGGTGCCTGAAAGCTCCCCGGTGTAAGCCGTGGTTGAGCTCACTATTCCCTCCACGCCGGAGACATTTTCCACGGCGAGGGAGTTGATTGCAATGACGGAGTCTGCGCTGCCTCAACCCCCAGCACCGCCGGTGCAGGTTATACAGTCGATAGGCAAACCTGTCTTGATCAGACCATCCTCTGTCAGCACCACAGAGCGGCACCGTTCACGATTGCGGTCCCGCAGATGCTCTCGGTCCCGTCGCCGATCCAGGTCCCGACGCTGCTCGCAGTCCCGGCACCGTTCTCCATTTTGGTACCGGTCATACTCGTGGCACCGGTCAGTGTCCCGTTCACTGGCCCGGTACACTCGGCACCGATCCAGCTCCCGGCACTGCTCCAGGCACCGTGACTCTCGTAGCCACTCCCGTCGTCGAGCCTCAAGATCTCGGTCGACCTCCCGGCACCGCTCCAGTCGCAGGTCCCGCTCTCGCTCCCGGTACCGGTATGCCTCCCGGTACCGATCCCCGGTGCCGCGTCGAGCAACGCCAGTTAGAGAGGGAGACTCTGCCCAGGGCTTTTCAGCTCCTCCATGGCCATCCAGACATGCATCAGTGTCGTCCCACGCGGGCAGTTCATACGCGCAGGACTGTGATTTGGATGTGCCCACCAGAGTCTTCCAGGAGCCCCAGGCCCAGGACCCTGGCCCCCATCAGTGGTCATTCTGGACACCTTGGGCGTACCACCAGGCCCAAGGCGTATCTGTGATCCCATCTCGCTCTGTTCCGTCAGAGCATCGGGTGCCAGAGGCAACAGTTAGCCGTCCCCCTCCGACCGGTACGGCGGAAGCCCCGGTTCAGCCACCGGACTCCCAGATCCCACTGGAACAGGAGGTCATCCAGGAGCACGAGCCCACGCAGGTCCCACTTGTCCCTGGCCTTTCTTCTTCCTCCTCCCCAGATGAGGCGGTGGCAGGAACGTCCTCCTCGGGCCCTCCTCCAATTGACTTGAGGGCCCATCAGGACCTCCTGAGACGGGTGGCACTCAATATGAACCTCCAAGTGGGAGGAAGTCTCAGAGATAGAGGATCCGGTCGTAGACATTCTGTCGGCTGACGCCCCCACTAGAGTGGCCCTACCGTTCATTCGGACGATCCAAGCCAATGCGGATACCATCTGGCAGTCTCCAGCCTCTATCCTGCCTGAGGCCAGGGGAGTCGAACGCAAGTATATGGTACCCTCCAGGGGGTACGAGTACCTATATGTACATCCTCCCCCTTGCTCCCTTGTTGTCCAGTCCATAAATGAGAGGGAACGCCATGGCCAGCAGGCACCAGCCCCTAAATCGAAGGAGGCTAGGCGAATGGACTTACTGGGCCATAAAGTGTACTCGGCAGAGGCCCTGCAACTCCGCGTAGCAAACCAGCAAGCCCTGCTTAGCCACTACAATTACAACACCTGGGCAGCGGTGGGCAAATTTACGGAGTTGGTTCCTCAGGACTCCCGTCAAGAGTTTGCTGCCCTCCTGGAAGAAGGGAAGAAAGTGGCGAGAACTTCCCTCCAGGCCTCGTTGGATGCAGCTGACTCCGCTGCCAGGACTCTGGCCTTGGGTGTTGCCATGAGGCGCATTTCATGGCTCCAGGTGTCGGGCCTTCCCCCAGAGCTGCAGCATACTATACAGGACTTGCCCTTCGATGGCAAAGGCCTGTTCTCTGAAAAAACTGACCCTAGGCTACAAAGCCTAAAGGACAGCAGGGTCACTATGCGCTCTCTTGGCATGCACATGCCGGTGACTCAGCGCCGGCCTTTCCGTCGCCAGCCCCACCGCCCTTACCCTGCGCCTAGACAAAGACAGGACTTTGCCAGCAGGCGTGGCCGAGGCGGTCATAGGTGTCAGTCAGGGCCCCAAGGGGGCCAAAATCAGGGTCCCTCTAAACCACCAGCAGGGTCAAAGCCAAACTTTTGAAGGCACACCCGAGGACGGCGTACCAGTTATTACACAGGATCCATTCCCTGTCTTTTACAACTGCCTCTCCTTTTTCCTCCCTGCGTGGTCCCATCTAACCTCAGATCGTTGGGTCCTACGCACGGTGGAACTTGGGTACCACCTCCAGTTTATTTCGCCCCCCACCTCCCACCCTCGTCCCTCTTCAGGGACCCCTCTCACGAGCAATTCTTCTTGCAAGAGGTGCAGACGCTCCTCACCCTCGGAGCTATAGAGGAGGTACCAAAGGACGAAAGAGGAAAGGGGTTCTACTCCCGCTATTTCCTAATCCCCAAGGCGAAGGGAGGTCTCAGACCTATCCTAGACCTGCGGGAACTCAACAAGTTCATGATAAAGCTGAAGTTCTGCATGGTATCCCTGGGGACCATCATCCCATCCTTGGATCCCGGAGACTGGTATGCCGCCCTCGATATGAAGGACGCGTATTTTCACGTTGCCATTTATCCTCCACACAGAAGGTACCTCCGGTTTGTGGCCAACGGTCAACATTTCCAGTTTACGGTCCTTCTGTTTGGCCTCTCTACAGCCCCAAGAGTATTCACAAAGTGCATGGCTGTAGTCGCCGCCTCCCTCCGCCGCTGTCGGATACACGTTTTTCCATATCTAGACGATTGGCTCATTCGAGGGACCTCCGAGGCCCAAGTTACCCGTCATGTGGGCATCGTCAAGGACCTATTCCTGCGTCTAGGCATGATGATCAATATAGAGAAATCCACTCTGATTCCCACACAGAGAATAGAATTCATTGGGGCCATCCTGGACTCCAATCTCGCCAGAGCCTGCTTACCTCAGCCTTGGTTTCAGGCGATGGCAACAATTATACAAGGTCTACGGAACTTCCCGACAACTTCTGCTCGCACTTGCCTAGGTCTCCTGGGTCACATGGTGGCCTGCATGTTCGTAACCAATCATGCCAGGCTTCGCCTCCGTCCACTCCAATCATGCCTCACCTCGGTGTACCACCCGAGCAGAGACAGCATAGACATGATCGTCACGATCCCCCCGAGCATCCTAGGCTCCCTTGACCGGTGGTCGACGCCCTCCCTGGTGTGTGCAGGGATGCCGTTCCATCCGCCTCACCCCTCGGTGTCCCTGACGACGGACGCCTCGTCTCTCGGCTGGGGTGCTCACCTTGGTCAGTTTCGCACTCAGGGCCTTTGGTCAGCTCAAGAGCTGGCCTTGCACATCAATGTCAGAGAGCTGAGAGTAGTCCGCCTTGTGTGCCAGGCCTTTCAGCAGCACCTACAAGGCCGTTGTGTCTCAGTGTTCACAGACAACACAACGGCCATGTATTACATAAACAAGCAGGGAGGAGCACGGTCCTCCCCTCTTTGCCAGGAAGCCATCCAGCTCTGGGACTTCTGCATAGCCCAATTGATAGACCTGGTAGCGTCCTTTCTCCCAGGGGTCCGGAACATTCTGGCGGATCGCCTCAGCAGATCCTTCCTGTCTCACGAGTGGTCGATTCGTCCGGACGTTATCCATTCCGTTTTCCGGAAGTGGGGCTTTCCCCGCATAGACCTCTTCGCTTCTTGCGAGAACAGGAAGTGCCAGACGTTCTGCTCATTCCAAGGACTCTCCCCGGGCTCGATCTTGGATGCTTTTCTGATGCCATGGACGAGCCATCTGCTGTACGCTTTTCCACTGTTCCCACTAGTTCACAGGGTCCTGCTAAAACTCTGCAGGGACAGAGCGCACCTGATCATGATCGCTCCAGCGTGGGCCAGGCAGCACTGGTACACCATCTTGCTAGACCTGTCGATAGCCAACCCGATTCCCCTGCCTCTTCGCCCAGACCTCATAACGCAGGATCACGGCAGACTTCACCACCCAGACCTGCAATCCCTGCACCTCACAGCATGGCTGCTGTGTGGCTAAACCGATCCGAGTTACGTTGCTCTGCCTCGGTACAACAGGTTCTCCTGGGTAGTAGGAAACCTTCCACTCGGTTAACATATCTGGCCAAGTGGAAGCGTTTCTCCTGCTGGTGCAAAACGCACAATGTTACTCCCTCCGAGGTCCCGATCCATTCCATCTTGGACTACCTCTGGTCTCTCAAACAGCAGGGCCTGGTGGTGTCATCATTGAGGGTGCACTCGGCAGCCATCTCTACCTTCCACCCAGGGGAGAGTGGCTGCTCCGTTTTCTCGCACCCTATGGTTTCCGGGTTCCTCAAGGGCTTGGAGCGCTTATACCCCCAAGTTTCCCCACCCCGCCCAAACCTGGGTCCTCAACCTGGTTCTAACCAGACTTATGACTGCCCCATTCGAGCCACTGGCAACCTGCTCGCTGCTATACCTGTCCTGGAAGACAGTTTTCCTTGTAGCCACTGCATCGGCCAGACGAGTCTCCGAGCTTCGGGCTCTCACGGTGAACCCACCGTATACTGTGTTTCACAAGGACAAGGTGCAGCTGTGACCACATCCGGCCTTCCTCCCTAAGGTGGTGTCGGCCTTTCATATCAACGAGGATATCTTCCTTCCGGTCTTCTTTCTGAAGCCACACTTATCGCGAAGGGAGCAACAATTGCACTCCCTAGTCGCCTGTAGGGCGCTCGCATTTTATATCGAGCGGACAAAGCCCTTTCGTAAAATGCCCCAACTCTTCGTCATACTGGCAGACTGAATGAAGGGCCTACCTGTCTCCTCCCAGAGGATTTCTTCTTGGGTGACGTTGTGCATCCGCACCTGCTATGACTTGGCCCATGTTCCATCGAGCCACCTCACTGCACATTCCACCAGGGCTCAGGCTTCTTCTGCTGCCTTCCTGGCTCACGTACCCTTCCAGGAGATATGTTGCGCAGCTACCTGGTCCTCGGTCCACACCTTTGCCTCACATTATGCACTGGTCCAACAGTCCAGAGATGATGCAGCCTTTGGCTCAGCAGTTTTGCATTCTGCAGCATCTCACTCCGACCCCACTGCCTAGGTAAGGCTTGGGAATCACCTAATTGGAATCGATATGAGCAAGCACCCGAAGAAGAAAAGACGGTTACTCACCTTTGTAACTGTTGTTCTTCGAGATGTGTTGCTCATATCCATTCCAAACCCACCCTCCTTCCCCACTGTCGGAGTAGCCGGCTAGAAGGAACTGAAGGGCCGTTGGGTCGGCAGAGGTATATATCCGGCGCCATAGCGGCGCCACTCCAGGGGGCGACCCAGCTGACCCACCGAGTTTTGCTAGGGTAAAAATCTTCCGATGAACGTGCACGCAGCGCGCACACACCTAATTGGAATGGATATGAACAACACATCTCAAAGAACAACAGTTACAAAGGTGAGTAACTGTCTTTTTTCGAGCACTGGGGTCAGTCACAAAGACCATCAGTCACTTTGGACAAGCAGCTCCCTCCTGCCATCCCAGGCCACACTGCCCCCTCCCAGACTAGAGAAGGAACAGAACCCAGGAGTCCAGACTTCTCCTGGGAAACCATTCCCCACGTCAAAGTCCCTAGGCATAGCAAGCCCAGGGCCCCCTCCTTTCCCATTCTCAGCAGCTCACAGGGTCTAGCCCAGCTCAGAGACTCTCGGCCTGGGGAACAGTCTCCCACAAGGAAAGGGCTGGGAGCCCCATTGCTGGGACCTTTCCAAACATACTGGAGATGGCCCTGGAGAAGCCCCTCCCCGGTCTGAGAGCGGGGGGACTCCTGGGGGGTGTTTGCAAATCCAGTCTCCTATGGGAGAGCTTCTCTCCCCCCATTTCTGCCTCTCCCCAGAGAGACGGGGAAGCCACCAAGGAACCCTAATGCCACTCACTTACTCTAGGTGATGGAGCAATGGATGGCGGATGTTCAGGGTCGCCAGCTGTCCCTCAGCCTCCTCCTCACTCCCCAAGCCCAAGGCAGGCTGGAGAGGGTGGTGACCTGAGGAGTTACCCTGCCTAGCCAGAAGGCAGGGTGATGGCAATGGGTGATCGACTGGCTGTGAAAAAAATAATCTGTCTTATTGCCAAAGGACAGAGAAACTCGGCCAGCAACAGGGGGTGCAGAACACTGCCCTAGTGTGGGGGTGACAGCGCTTCTCAGCTCCTGACATCCCGGCACTTTACACACCTTCCTGGAGCCTCCCAACCCCCCTGGGTTGTAGGGACAGGACCCCAACCCTACTGATGGGAAATGGGCTTGGAGAGGGAAAGCTACTGGCTCAGGGTCACACCAAGTGTCAGAGCCATGGATGGGACCCAGCAGTCCTTATTTCCAGGCCCCTTCACTAACCACTGCTGCACACTCCCTCCCACAGCTGCAATTACAACAAGGTCCTCATGTCCGGTCCCCCTGCCTTTGAGAGGGAGTGTGCTCTGCTGTAGTGACTGGAGCAGGGCATTGGGAGGCAGGACTCCTGGGTTCCATTGCTGGTTTTCCTATTGGTTCCATTGCTGGTTTTCCTTTTCCTGTGGGACTTTGGGCAAGTTGCTCCCCTCTCTATGGCTCTGTCCCCAGCTGTCAAATGGGGATTTAATACTTTCCTACTATTGGAAAGTGCTGGGAGAATCCCCCAGCAAAAGCTGCTCTGACAGTACTAAGCAGCATCTGACCATTAAAGGTCCAAGCGCACTCTCCAGGAGGAGAAGTGTTTGGCTCTGGGGTTTCACTTCAGTCCAGTCTACAGGGAGGGGCCCAGCCATGGAGTTTGGCTCAAGAAGACCAATTCTCCAATTTGTTAAGGGCGTTTTGAATTCCAGTCCTGTGCTCCAAAGTGCTTGGTGTCATCTGCAAATTTTAGAAACATATTCTCCACTCCATTTTCCAAATCATTAATGAAAATATTGAATAGTACCAGACCCCAGACTGATCCCTGCTGGACCCACTAGGTACACCCTCTCCGTTGGACAGCTAGACATGAGGAAGGACTCTTGGAGTACGGGCTTTCAACCAGCTGTGTACCTACATTATACTAATTGCATCAAGGCCACATTTCCCTAGTTTGCTTGTGAGACTGTCCTATGGGACTGTGTCAAAAAAGCCTTATTAATACCAAGATAGATCACGTCTACTGTTTACCCACCTCCACTGGGCCTGTAACCCTGTCAAAGAAGGAAATAGGATTGGTTTGGAATGATTTGTTCTTGACAAATCCATGCTCACTAGTCCTAAGAACCAAATTATCCTGTAGGTGCTGACAAACTGATGGTTTAATAATGTGTTCCAGTATCTTTCCAGGTATGGAAGTGAGGCTAGCTAGTCTGTAAGTCCCAGGGTTCTCTTTGTTCCCCTTCTAAAGATAGGTCCTGTCTTGTTAATGGGTGGGAAGATGTTCGTTTTGGGGGATCTCAGACGAGAACTGGGGCACAGCACCTGGTTTGTTAAGGCCACAAAAGTGGAGGCAGGAACCTCTTCTCTCCTGCTGGCAAAGAACCCCAGGTACCTACAAGAATGGGACTCACACCCCTGAATGGGCTTTAAAAAAGACAATAGTTAAAATTCGGCCCCAACCATTTCTTGTTTCTGCAGACTAGACATTTTAGCAAAGCTTGGAATTCCTTTGTGCTAAACACCGTGAAACTCCCCTTCCTCCTTCACGTGAAACACTGTGAAACTCCACTTCCTCCTTCACAAAGGGCTTTTACACCCCTTATCTCACCCAGGCTCATGACTGCCCAGAGTTGGAGAATTGTCCCTCTTCCCATTGGACAGCTGGGGAGCCTGAGGTACAGAGAAGGGAAGTGACCTACCCAAGGGCCTACACAGCAAGGCGGTGGCAGAGCCAGAAGGAGAAGCGACCAGTCCTGACTCCTGTTCTAACAGACAACAAACCCCCCCAGAGGCAGGGATAGAGCCCAGGAATCAAGATGGTGGGTAAATTTTATTGAAACCGTTTCTGTCAGAAAATCCCATTCAGACTAAACCTGTTTGGTTCTTAAAATCATAACAAGTGGGATGAAAATTCTTTGCAAAAATATTTTTTTGCAAAACAAAATCATCTCCTATTTGTCAGTGTGTGTTAAATTGTCTCGTCGCACACAAAGAGGAGACACTTAGATCTCAAAAAGGAGATAAGATGCTTCTGTCTGAGCTAAGTACTTGCTGCTCTTAACTTCAAAATAATAAACTACAAATAAAATAGAATATTTCGGCTATTCTATTATGTCATAATCTGATGTGAGTAAACGTGATAGGACACCTCGGATTATGCACTGCTTCTAGTGACACTCTCCAATGGATCCCATCCTCCACCCACCAGGAGGGAGGTAGGAGCGGATTGTTATCCCCACTTGAAAGAGGGAGAAGCTAAGGCTGAGAAAGGAGAATGGACTTGTCTTTGCCACTGACTGGCTGTGTGAGCTGAGTTGGGAATAGGACCCAAGAGCTCTGATTTTCAAACTAACCATTGGATCTTGAATTTCATACATTGAATAACCTGAATAAAGTGCTCTCAAATGCGCTCCAGACCAACACAGTGCATAAAATAAAAATAAAAAATAAATTATAAATAAAATAGTAATTATTCAGCAAGTATTTTAGGAGAGCTGGAATGTTGGCGAGAATCATGAACTGCTCAGAGACAATTAATGCAGAGAAGCAGCAAAATTTGTCAAACATATGACTGGTTTTGACTTATTTACTTGGTCTTAAAAGAGAACAACAAGGATCTGAGTCTCCTCCCTGTCAATAACCCCCAGCTCAGCCAATCAGGGTAGAAACTCAGGGGTGGGAGGCTGAGGGTTCTCACCAGAGAGCCCAAAGGATGGCCCAGGTCACCAGTGGGGATCATGTTCTGAGCACTTTTTCAGCCCCACATTTTTGGGTAGACCTCCCACAATGGGAGCTGCAGAGCACTCCCACAATGGGAGTTGCAGAGCACCCCCACAACACTCCCACCCACCCACCCACACACACGACTATTTCCTGGTTTTGAGAGGGGAACAGGGGAAAGGACAAAAGAAGCAAGAGAAGAAGAGAAATGAGGGAGGGATGAAGGAAAAAGGTCAAACCAAAAGGACAAACCATAATGTCCCCAGCGATCCTAAGGAACAAAATCCTAAATGGGGAATAAAATTTGGCCACCTTAAGATAGTGTTTTCCATGCCTAGAATTCAGCTGGCACCAGATGGATCAGACTGAACAGGTTCCAAACCTCTTGGAGGCCCTTACCTTCTAAACAGGGACGTCTGTTTTCTAGTAAAAGGAAAGGAGAAACATGAACCCTAATACTCTCTCAGTCCTCAAGGAGAGACCTCGAGAAGGAGACTTGCTGAAGCAAAGCCACAGAGGTCTCCAAGGTTTCCCTGGCCCCAGGCCCCTGTCCTGCCTGGCTGATGTCAGCATCTGTGAGGTCACCACCTCCCCACCACCTTTGACCAATAGGCTGAGGTCCTGCAAAAGGCCTTTGTGATGTCACGGCCACACCCCTCCCCTGCAGTGCTGATCTCCTGCCACTGACCAGACACTTTGGAGGTTTGAGCTACTCCCTGTGGATCACCTCACTCAATGAGTGTTCATTCTAGGAAGCAAGCTGGCTAGACAGTGAAACATCAGATGCTGCTCCCAATGCTACACTCAGTTTTTCAGAAATTAGTAGACTTTATGGCCAGAAAAGATTATTAGAGCATCTAATCTCAACCCCTGCATATCACAGGCCTCCTGTATACCACAATAGCTATTTTTTGGGCAAACACATTCCAGAAAGGCATCTAGTCTTCATTAAATGACATCAAGAGATGGAGAATCCACCACTTTCCTTGGTAGATTGTTCCTGTGGTGAATCATCCTCGCTGTTGAATAGTTGTGCCTTATTTGTAATATGAATTTGTGTCTTTTCACCTTCCAGCCATTGGGTCTTGTTATGCCTTTCTCTGCTAGATTGAAGAGCCCTTTAATACCTGATATTTTCTCTCCATTAAGGCACTTCAACACTTCAATGAAGTCACCTTTCAATCTTCTTTTGATAAGCTAAACAGGTTGAGCTCTGTCAATAGCTCACTAGAAGGCATTTTTCTCCAGCCCTCAGAACATTTAGTGGCTTTTTGCTGCCACAGCTCCTATTTCTCAACATCTTTTTCAAAGGTGGACACCAAAACTGGATGCCGTATTCCAATACTGATGCTGTGTTACCTCCCTATCTTACTCACGGCTCTGCTCGTACGTCTAATGATGGCTTAAGCCCTGTTCATCGCAGCATCACACTGGGAGCTCATGTTGAACGGCTTGCTCAGTATGGCACCTAAATCCCCTTCAGAGTCACTGCATTCCTGGATACACTTCCCCATTCTGTAGGTGTGGCCGGCGTGCCTTGCTGCTAGGTATAGGACCCTGCATTTGGCTTTGGTCAAACTTGTTTTCTTTGAATGGGGCAGCTTGCCGAATGAGCCAGATCACTCTGTATCACTGCCCTCTCCCTGTCAGTAATTACTCCGCCAGTATTTTGTCACCCACCAGTGTTATCAGCAGTGATTGTATGTTTTCTCCCAATTCATTGATAAAAAATATTTTAAAAAATTAGTCCTTGAGAGCTTCTTCAGACCCTTAGTACCCAGGATCTGCTCCCCACAGCACAGTGAGAAAAGGCCGTCCAGCCCTGCTGGTACATGGGGGATAAGCACAGAACAAAGACACCTGTAGGAGCTGTGTTGTCCATAGGCTCTGAACAACATGTGGGGGTCAGCAGCTTCCACATGCACTACAAACCTGAAGTGTAGACAGGTCCCATCCGTATCTCAGTTTCCCACCCTGTAAAATGGGGAGAACAAACAAAACCTTGATTAGCTCTATTTGATAGTTGGGGAAACCGAGGCACCCAGCAGTGAAGAGGCTCGCTCATGGTTCTAAAGCCAGGAATAGAAAACGGCAGGTCTTCTGATAGCCAGGCCTGGGACCTAGCCCTGGTTATCCTGGCCTCGCTGCTCTAACTTTAGTCGCAGCCTCCATGTCTTTTCCTCCATGTCCCTTAACCCCATGTCACTGCAGAAGAAAGATTTTCTGTCAGCCAGCTGGCTCTAATGCATGTGGATGTCGTTCCAAAAGACGTGCTCTGGCTCAGTCCCATGTTAGGATTGGCTGAGGGAGCCACTCGGTGACATTCTAGGGCCTGAGTTATACAGGAGATGTGACTAGATGCACATAATGGTCCTTTCTGACCTTAACATCTATCAATCTCCACATTTTCTGCTGCTAGGAAGATAACTCGGGATCTATTTTCTCTCATTCACTTTCAGTTGGAATAATTTAAATCCAGGCCAAAGGATTTTCTCCTCTGTTGTGTCTTCAGCACCTTTGAGAGCAAACAGTTACTGTTAGCCCACAGGTTTCCAGTTTCAGCCTGTCCCGGGGTGAGATGGCCAGGAAAGGGGTTGGAGCTCAACTGCGCCTAGCCCAGGTTATGCAGCTCCCTAGGGTGAAGGGAATAAGTGCAGGGATCACGTGACAAGTAGCAGCATGTGACTGGGCCCCAGGTCTGCTGAAAGAGATAAGGGCAGCCTCTGTTCAGCCAGGAGAGGGACCCCAAGGGGAGCAGGCCTGGGAGGGGCTTGGATTGTCCTTTAAAGGTCAGGGACAAGCCGGGAAGGGGCCAGGCTGAGCACTTAGGACAAGGCCCTAGGAGGGAAAGACAGGTGATGGGGCAGATAGTCCAATTGGTTTAGGGTCCCAGGGCCAGACACCCACAGGTGAAGGTGATTGTCGGTGCTTATGTCCTTCTTCCCCAGCGTAGATTTCATAGTGGGGAAGTGAGTTAACAGAGGAGAAGGTTGATGTTCTACGTGCATATGGGTATTGTCCTTTCTCATACCCATGATGAATACACCATAGAAAGGAAGCTCTCAGGACATGCAATTCCAGCTCCAGACCCAGGGGCATCTTCAGCTTGCTGCCAAGAGACTGTGTATGAGACCTTGCAGTTGTGGGGTGAGACAGGTACTAACATGGGCATGGAAGTTTGGGGAATTGGGCAGAGGCCAGGGCTGGGCAGGGACTTGGGAAGCAAGAGCAGAGGATCAAACACTTTCTGAATGTGGGTCAGAATTCTCCCCCCTTTCGAGAGGGGGAAAGTGAGGCACCACATGGGAGCGGTAGCTGGCCCATTTGGCTGAGCCTCTGAATAATCGTTACAGCGAAAATATACAAGCTATTAAGTGTCAGAAAAACATTCATCAGGGAGATTAAAGATTATCTAGGCATGGCCCAACACCTAAACAAATACTTTGACTCAGGTTTTAAAGCAGCTAAGGAAGATTTTTAGTGGTTAATGGCAATGAGGATATGGAGGTATAAATTACCACATCCAAGGTGGAAATCAAACTAAAAAAGTTTAATGGGACTAAAACCTGATCTGGCCCTCCCATCTGTTCATGTAAAACATTACTGCTGGGTGTAGCCTAGAGATGATGCTTAATGATGTTTATATAGAAATGTGCTGAAATGTAAGTAGGCTAAAAAATCTGTTTCCTGAAAACAGACTTAACAAGAGCCAACCAAGGCTTGGGAAAATGAGAGTAAAGTGAAGGGAGACAATTCAGAAGCAAATTGGACATAATCTGGGGTTATGCCCTAATTTATGTTGTAAACGTGTTGCTCCTAACTGGTTTTTACAAAGTTTGCTGGTTCGAGATATGAAACTGCAGGCCAGCAGTAGAATAAACCTTTCTACTAAAAAGATCAAATCCTTTTGCCTTGTCTACCTTAAGGGTACACAAGAGTTGACCCTGGCATTCCCTCTCCTTCATTGCTCAGACAGCCAGTGAGCTGGGGGGAGGATAAAAATGCTCATGACTATGAGAAAGAACATGGTATCCCCATTTAGTCTTCTTGGCTGTTGGCAGCAGAGATGTTGGCGTCTGCCACACTATTTTTGTGGGCTCCAGTATCACTTTGTTTATAGGCAGAACCACACAGAAAGGTCTGCTGACCCAGTTGGGAGGACTCTTGCACCTCATTTACCTGTGTGTCCAAAGAGGAAGCAACCCTATTTAGCAGGTCCTGGTATGCCCTGTAGTCATCCTACAGAGAAGACACCCCCAGACACCACCACCTCATCTGGTGATGTTGAGGAGGCTTACACAGGTGGCTGAGATGTAGCTTCTTGAACCTTCTCCACAGGAGGCTCTGTCAAGCGAGTTTGGTCTTGCGTGATACCAATGTTGGTATCAGGAACAATGTCCCAAGTTTCTTGCCGAGGATCTGGAGGGAGGAGGATCTAGACGTAGGAGGAAATCCCTATGGGTTTCAGTAAGACCATGGGTAGGGGATGGAACCCCAACCTCTACCAGAGATTTGAGGTCTCTGGACCAGTGTGGACCCTCTGTTGTGTACCAGAAATGCAGTCCTCTTACTGAAGGTGAACTATGCCTCCAGTCCTAAGAGTGAGGGGCAGAAGAGCTTACTTCTGGCTCCGAAGGACAGCCTGTGTCTCCTGAGCAGGGAGGTGCCAAACCACTTGGTGCTGAGGTCTAGTGGTGTGCTTCTGGAGGTGTAGGCACAGGGGAGAGCATGCTGGGCTTGCCTCTTGATGGTACCGGGCAAGAAGATACTGGATGGACTGGAGTAGACCCAGGTAACCAGGGATGAACAACTCACAAGCTGCTTATCCACTGGTATTGGACAAGTAGACTCCTGTGCTGCCAGAGAATCTGGTGCCAAAAGGCACAGTAGATCTTGCACTGCAACGTATGCCTCCAGTATTGTCGGTACCAAGAGGGTCTGCTGCTGCTGCATCAAAGGGGGTCAGTACCGTGGACTGTACTCCAGAATAGTTAGTCTCAACAGCATCAGCTATCAGCACCACAGAGTACCTCCTCTCTGAGGACACTACCTTGTTTCCCAGCATGCTTGCTGATCAATGGTGCCAGGGACCTCTATCTTTTGTAGTACGAGTCCTTCAAAGCACCGTGCTGGTGTTTCTTTATTGGTACTG
The DNA here is from genome assembly GCF_016161935.1 of Mauremys reevesii. NCBI lineage: Eukaryota > Metazoa > Chordata > Testudines > Geoemydidae > Mauremys > Mauremys reevesii. Next base: position 114,324,055 of record NC_052624.1, on the reverse strand, counting down.
GAGAAGAGAGCAGCGCCAAGACTTGGCGATGTCTGGACGGGCATTCCTTACAGATGTAGACATGCTTGGTACCCGCTCCAAGCAGACAGGTTCCAGAGGCAGGTACAGGGCAGCCTCCATGAGATGGTGATGAAGTCTTGTCTCTGTCTTTTCTGGTTCAGGGCTTCAAACCCCAGCAGATCTAGCACCTGTCCCAGACATGACCTTTACTGAGGCACTTTAAACACTGAAAATAAGGGTCACTCACCAGCATGGGTGGAGGTTTGAAGTCTGGAGACTGAGGCATACTTCAGGAGAGGGTGTCAGTACCCAGAACAAGTGGGAACCAATAGATCCACTAAACTACACAATAAACCTACAAAACCGAATGCCAACTATATAAAGATGAACCATTTCTTTGAAATGGGAGAAACACACTTGTAGAAGCAATCCAACATGCTCTGACTACTGACAGTGGGTAAGAAGGAAGCGAGGGGGTTGCGGGCAGCTCCATCCTTTATATAATTGTGCAGCAGCACACGGCAGTAGAAGGCACATGCACTGCCCTGATGGGTATCACTAAGGGAAAAATCTCCAACATTGGTGCCATGGACACGTGCACACCTGAAGTGGAATGGACACATGCAGTCACTAGAAGAACACCCTGCTCAGCACCCTCAAGACCTAGGCAGGAGCATGCCCAGCATGGACCAAATCTGAAGAAAATTAAGTTAAATGTTAGTAAATCTCTGACCATGTGCAAACTTCAAAATAGGGGATGCTAAAACTTCAATGTAAAGGGCACCAGATCTTTCCCCTCGCTGCATTTTCAGCAATTGCTGAACCATTTTGGCTGAAATTAAAATATAAAAATAAAGCCTGAGGCAGACACATCCAGCATAGAAAGCTTCAACCCAAATGGTTGGAGTTTACCAAAGTTATTAAAACTTACAATGGGAAGTGTTGGGCAATCTTTATACTGTAATATTATGCCATACAATAACCAATGGTGTAGCCTGTCTAGAATACTGTGTGTGATATTGGTTACCCTCAGTCAAAAAGGATACTTCGGAATGGGAGGGGAAGGGGTTCAGAGAAGAGTGATGAGAATGATCAAGTGCCTGGAAAAACTCATGAAGGAAGACTGAAGTCATTTACCTTAGAAAGGAGACAAATAGGGACATGATAGAAGTATATAAAAGTCAAGGGAAAGCAGATGGGGAACATCTTTCTTCTATTAAAAGATAAGGGCATTCAATTAAAAGGTGGGAATGTCAAAGGAAATACTTTTTCACACAATGTGTGATTAAGCTGTGGAACACATTCCCACAGGAAGTTGAGGTCAAGAAGAAAACATTTATTCAAAAACTGCTCCACTTCAGGTGTGCATGCGCCTCTCAAACCTCTGGATTGGAGATTTTTTTTTTTTTTTGTCAGCCATGTCTGTTCAGTCCATACACCAAAGCTATATAGGGCTGTGTGGGAGAACCGCCTTCAGTTCCTTGTCTATCCAAACTTCCCATAGAAAACAGCCTGACACAGAAGGGAAGAGTGGGTAGTGGAGCACCCATGTCGGGGGGAAGGTAAATCTTGAAAAATCAAAGTTAGTGCACTGGATTAGTAATATTTTCTTCTTATTCCAGTAGTGACTTTGTGCATGCTCCACTTCAGGTGACTCCTAAGCAGTATCCCCACAGGAAGGAGGGAGCATCAGAATTGAGTTTAGAACTCAAGACAGAACTGCGTTACCCAGTGCTACTTTGGATTTAGTGGCATGGATCAAGGCATAGTGCTTAGAAAATGCATGTATTGAAAACTATGTAGCAGCCTTACATTGCTCAGATACTGGAATGTTTTTGAATAATGCCATGAACATAGCACATACTACCAGGTCGCAAGCAATCATCCTGCAGGGGAGGGAGGGAAGGTTTGAGGACCAGCTTCATAACAAGCAACAATACAACCTGAGAGCCACCTCAACAGTCTCTGGGTGGAGACTGTGGATCTTTTGGATCTATCTGCGATGGAAACGACCAGTCTAGGTGACTTCTGAAATTGCTTGGTTCTATCTAGATAGAAGGCCAAGCTGCTATATGACCCAGGAGCTGTAGTCAGTTCCTTTCTGAGGTCTGAGAACTCCGTAGAATGGTACTGACCAGATTTAATAAGGTTATGAACAAGGAGGTAGACCCTGGCTGTCAATGAATCCAGTGAGCTAACAGCCCGGCCAATTTCCTAACTATTTCTTGGACATAGTGGAGAGTGGCAGCCTTCCACTCAGCCATTCATCTGCAGCAGACAGAGCAGCAGGGGGCATACTCTAACTTTTATCACTGATATAAGGTACTTAAGATCAGTTATGCTGGTGGAGGTTCACGAACCCCCTCATTTCCCTTATGCCATGGTGCGGAGTGGTTGGCACAAGCATTTGCAAGGCACCTCTGCCACTATTATACCAGCAGAGATTTCCCCTACAGAAGGGGAATTCTCCACCAACTACCTCCCCATTTTATACTACTTACCCAGCATAAACTGGCCATAGTAGATCAGAGCATCCTGCTCTCTGTAACTATTATATTTACATGTTTCCACTTTTTCTCCAAAAGACAAGACACAGCTCACTTATCTACTTTGAAAAAAGTAATTTATTTCCATTGCTTTAATCTTTCTACTGTAGTGTTAGCACTTAACATAAGCATCACTCTTCTACTTTCCTATTTACAATCCATTGTACTGTATACTCTACCAATACAATACATAATTTTCAGAAATGTAAGGGAAAATGCACAAGTTTGTAAGGTTTAAAAAAAAAATGACAAACTCATCTGTACAGGATTCTCAAGCTTACCACCCAAAATGCAGAATTTATACAAAGCATTATTCTACACAGCTCTGGAAGGGCAGATGCTACATTGACAAAGCAGCAACAAACATACAGAAATACAATAAAATACAGAAAATAAAGAGTGCGTATTTTGAGCATGAGAAACAATACAGTTAGTACCACTGAAGTTGTAAATTTAGCAATACCCATATTTTCTAGAAACATGTAATTGCAAACTTGGAGAATGTTGTGAAAAATATTAAACATTATATACACAATGAGGTAAATGTACCTTGGTCTTTTAAGAGGTAACTTAAGTTTAAAGCAACTGACATTGAAGCTTTTCTTTTACATGTATAATAATTTCAACACCCTCGTAATCATTTCAATGGCACAATATAAACAAGGAGCTAACTAAAAGAGAAGATTTCATGGCACTCAACTCAATTATTTTGTAAAAAAAATAAAATAAAAAAATAGCCTCTTACTTCATTTAATAGCTTAAAGTCCTCACAGAGTCAATCCCAATGTCATTATCCCTATATACAAAGTCCGCATTAGGATTACAAGTGAAAGTAGTTTAATTTGGGGGAGAAAGAGGGCGAGTGCTGAACAGACAACTTCTCAAACGTCCCAGAATTCCAGCTTTCAAGGTTGGAAGGTCCCTGAAGAATTCCAGTATCCCAAATGGGACTTTTCAGTCTTTTCAGTACCAATCTGTTTCCAACAATCCTCCTTATGTTTGTCCATAGCTGTCAGGCCACGTCTGTAATCTGAAGTGAGGCTTTAGTGCTACTAATATGTCAATTTAATAAAATGCATGAACCTTGAAGAAATGAATGTATAGTGTATGTATATTTACAATAAACATTTGCATCAGTATCTCTTATATCAAATTGTTTTGGTATACCCTTGAGATGATATAAAATTAATATTTTGAATGCTAAAATATGTTGGTCCCTCTGGATGTCCCAGAGCAAATCTGGTGATTTACAAGCTTAGTTTAAAAAATATTAATGTGTGCACATATGTGATTTTTACACAGGTAACATAAAAAGCTGCATGTAATATCCAGACACACCCATTCAATAAAGGTGTTCAGTCTGTATAATGGAAACACATAAGAACAAAGCTTAAATTATTTGTGATGTCATCTGAACCCAAGGTACGTACAGGCTTATTCACAATGCTTCTGTTCTGCATTTTATGATATCATTCACATGTGTCTGTCCTCAAAATAATCTTCATTAAAATTGGACAATATATCAATCCACCTTCTTTTTGCAAATTTCCACTACAGAGTGTTGAAAAATTCAGAGGACAAATTTAGAAAAAAAATGCAGGTTTCAAAAGAAAGCTATGGATAGTAGGTGGGGAAGACAATGTTATCTATGTATCTGAGTGTGCAGCTGACTGGAGCAAATTGCCTGCTGCAATCCTGTGCATCTGGCTCTAGTTCTTTTAGCTTGATAGTATTGTATTTTTTTTATAACATAGAAGTGTGTAATATTTTCTAAAATCATAGCTGTGAAATATATCCATTTCACTGCTATTGTAAAGGTCAGATAAAATATGGTTTCACGAAAAATAAACCCTAAAATCACCTATCAAATCCCAAAATACAGATTACAGAATACAAAGTTATGGACACTCCTGGTGGGTACTCCATAGTTAGCTCCGCATCTAAAATGTGACAACATACCTCTCTCTCTAAAATAGGGAGCCACACTGTGAAATACCACCCAGGGTTAGAAAATTCAGAGGGTGTAAGAACGATACAAGTTTTTACTTTGTTTCTCCTCAATGTTTTTAAATGGGAAGCCTTTGGAATTTGGTTCGGGCTCTAATTTTTCCCATGGTAGTCCTACTTTGTATTGTTGACCAATCTACAAAAAACCTTCTAAAGAGGTGGATGCTGAATAGATCTGATGTAATGGATAGTTTGTTTTTTAAATACTGTATTTAGGATTATTTTATCTGTTCCTGTTATAACTGGAAGTTGATGTGCCGTGCACCTAAACTTGATTGATGAGTCCAAGTGCACACAGACACAACTGATTATGCATACAAACCTCACTGAGTGATTATGGCCAACTTTACACAAATTTGATTGATGGGGCTGAGGATATGCTAGCCTGATTGACTGGATGGGGCAGGCATATGCAAACTTCAAATCTGTGTGTGCTCAGATCCAATCAATCATTCTCCATTAGGAGCTTCACTTTTTGGCTAGACTTTATCCTACAGCAGAAAAGGGGATTCGCACTCAGCAGCTGATAAAATAGTCAGTCAGCAGTTGCACTTCTATCCCCACACTGGAGGTCTACAATCCCCATTTTATTTATGCTTTACCTCCAGTTAAGCATTACATTACCAAGAAACAAAAAACTAAAGCAGTTAGGGTTGCTATACATTGGACAAATCATAGCGGACACCTCAGACAGCAAGGCAATTAAACCTTATGCACCTCTACCCCGATATAACACTGTCCTCGGGAGCCAAAAAAATCTTACCGCGTTATAGGTGAAACTGCATTATATCGAACTCCCTTTGATCTGCCCGAGTGCGCAGCCCAGCCCCTCCCCCCGAGCACTGCTTTACCGCATTATATCCAAATTCGTGTTATATTGGGTCGCGTTATATCTGGGTAGAGGTGTAGTACGTATCCTCTTCTCCTTCACTCACAGGCACAACACACCTTACTGTGACTACAGCTAGCATATATCACAGAGCAAGCAACACAACTTTACATGCAATACTAAAATTGCTTCTCCAAACTACCTTTTCTCCACATAGCTACTTGTACTGGTGAAAAATTCCCTAAGCAGGCATATGAAGGTTTATAGGGGAATAGAGTTAAAACTGCAGTGTGTGGTGTATGATTAAGGTGTGTGACAGATGTGAGTGTGACTGAGAGATGACTTAGGGTGTGTGTGTGTACGCGTGTGTCAGAGAGAGAGATATGTTGTGCATATAGCAATCTTTTTTTTTTGTGTGCATTAATTAGTAAAGCCAACATTAAGCAAATGCCTGCTACTGAAGCAGATTTCTGTAATTGTTAAAAACTTAGTTTCAGGACAAAGATTATTCTCCTGATTTCCCCCTCGCCCCCCATGCATTTAACAATTTTAAGAGAGACAGGTAGTGATACAATCTGTATCTTAAAAGTTTGTTAAAATCTTGTGAAAAGATATACCTGTTGGAGATTTGAAGGTTGAGTAAACCTGTGCATATTTTTTTAGGGTTCTAATGACAACAAAAACTATCTTTGCTCTTGTAGCTATAACAAGGGCACCAGAACCTTGGGGTATGTGTATCCAAAGTCTTGCAGCTCACCACTGTGTGCATGTCACATACACACAGTATATGCATATATAATTTGAGAGCAGCTTTTAACTTCCTAATAAAACAAGTCCAATATTACAGTTAATCATCTCTAATTATAGATAAAGTTAATTCTTGTCTTTGCAAATAATACTGTTCGAGAAGAAAAAGGAAAGACTTTGAGGAACTGAAAAGTAAATCTCTCACAAATGACTTTTCCCTTTATCTTAAAAACCTTTAGTCCTCGTTAGCTTTCTTAGATAAGAGTATGACAAACATTTAAAGAGGGCCAATTCATTAAAAAAAATTCTGCTTAGATATAATAATTAGAACTTATTACATGTGATGCACAGTTCTAGAACATAACACTGAATTAACTAACTTGCATACCATTTAAATTCTTACAGTGGTTTAATAATCAGGTCTTGGTTAAATGAAAGGTATTCCAATAATGATGCAGCTACATGCCAAATTGAGAATTAATTGTGTCATTAAACAAAGAAATAATTCCATTTTTGAACTCTGTTTTGAAACCACAAGTACCATAAATGTTGTATATTACTATTGATTTGCATTAGAAAGACTCAGAAGTGGCACTTACTGGTATAGCACAATCTATTTTGAAGGCAATGCAATGTTCTGAATAAGTGAAAGCACAGTAACAGTATACAAAATATAGTTGCATAAATTATGTTCCCCACAAGTGAATGAGGTCATTTTTGTAAATCAAGGTAGGTATCCAATAGATGTAAGCTTAATAGCTAGATAGTTATACTGCAATAATACATTCAAAACCTGAATCAAAAATTTTTTGCAGTGGTTCAGAATACTCAGTTGTACCAACCACAAATAAAATCACTTAAGAACCCTCAATGCACTGTACACAGTGTAGTGAACCTGCTCCAAAACCTTAATGATCTTCATGTCTTCAGCACAGTTAATGAAAAGTTAAGACCAGTAATCAACTTTTAAAATAGAGTTGCATGTTAATAAAAATAAAGCTAGACTACACAACGTTTTGTAAATGTCCTGGGAAAGAGGTGTTCATAGTGCACAAAAAAGACCCAAACATAACTGTTTACCATGTTCACAGAAATCCCAGGGCTAACAACTGATGTTCCTACAAAGAATCAAAAGGCAGCAATATCCTTCTAGTCCCTCAGTGAGGTAGAGCTATTAACCTTCTGAACATGCCACCCAGATTCAGATATGGATCTTTAAAGCGCTCTTCAGTAGTAAATCCAGGATTACATTTTTATGCCCTCCTGTTGGCTAAGCTGTGATAATGTTTTCTTAATGCGTAAAGCTGTTAGCCTAGCTGCTCCATTGGCATACCAACATTCACGCATAATTTTGGCCATCACTCGTAATGCCTGTAAAAAAAAAAAAAAAAAAAAGGAAAAAAGTAAAAAAGTATATACATTTCTCTATCCCTGAATGATCATCCTTATTGTGCCTTAGACTCTTAGAATTCAAATTTCTGAAATTTGTTATTGGTGCTACTGTGATATGCAAAAAAGTGTGTTGTGGTGGGAAATCCAGATTCTCATTTTGTTTAAGAAAAATCAAAGGTCTCTAAAAAGTTCTGAGGTGAACTGTAACACTTTCATATGCAGAATAAAATTTATGAAAAATTAGCTTGCCTGGAAATTGTTCTCTCAAGTTCTGTATTAGATATGTACTTCTGGTGTTTTGTGCCTCCAGTTGAAAAAACTCAAGAGAAAAAACATTCATATGTTACTTAGAACTGTCATGTGAGAATATATTGTGTTGCATGCTACTGAAAGAATAATTAATACCTTTTTAGTTATCAATTTAGGAGAAGTCTGCATGGCTTCAGAATACTCCATAATTCAACTCAAGGGGGAAAGTTATTCATGCTCTTTGTTTAACAATGCTCAAGAACCTGCAGACATTTTATCCTTTCAAAGAAAGTCACTCATTTTTTTAGATCAAAACTGAATAAAATTAAACTGCCATCCCCTTGTAGAGTTAAGTTCTATCAAAACAGTAATGTTATAAAGTCACACATATATTTGAACCTTCGCCAAGACCTATGACACCAGAAAATGAAAGTCTGTAAAGGGTTGAAACTGCAGTACTAAAAAGCTGGTCCAAGGGCAAGTTAGCAAGAATTCTTATTCCCAAGTAGTATGAAAACTCCTGAATCATTGTTCCCGGTGTGTTATTTAAGTCAGAATGCCATGGCACCAAGGTGCTAGATAGCCCAAAAATACCAAACATAGAAAGTATCAGAGGAGTAGCCATGTTAGTCTGGATCTGTAAAAAGTGAGAAAGAGTCCTGTGGCACCTTATAGCCTAACAGACGTATTGGAGCATGAGCTTTCGTAGATGAATACATGCTTCGTGCTTTTTACAAACATAGAAAGATCCCACTCAAGTAAGAAATTATTACTTACCTGTACAGTCATTATAGTTCTTTGAGATGTGTTGGACATACATTCTACTTTGTGTGTTCATGAACCCAGTGCACTCAATCCAGAGACTTTTGGTCAGCAGTACCCATTGGGGCAGCACATGCACCCTAAGTGTCCTCATGCCTCCAACCATAGCCTCCAACTAATAGCCACAAGCAGTGAGAAAGAACTGAGGGGGAATCAGGACAGTTCTGCCCTTTGTGTCCTCAGCTGAAGGCATGAGGAAATTCAGAGCACACGTGAGGCCCCAATGGGTACTGCTGAGCAAAAAAAGTCTCACTTGAGTACACACCTGAAGTGGAATACGTATACACAACTCATCTTGAAGAATCCTAGATATTCTAGCTATACAACCAATATACTCTAGAGGGCATGGGGGACTGGAAAATACGTAGAAATAAAGGGCTTGAAAGGACCTCAAGAAGTCACCAAGTCCAGCTCCCTGTGCGGCAGCAGAACCAAGTAACCCTAGTCCATCCCTGACCAGTGTTTATCCAACCGGTCTTAAAAGCCTCCAAAGATGTGAATTCCACAGCCTGCATTGGAAACTCATTCCAGAGCTTAGCTACCCTTATCATCGGAATTTTTTTCATAACATCTAACCTGAATATCCCTTGCTACAGGTCTACTTTCAATGCCAGTCTAGAAAGGAGGCGAATGTGGTTACACTCAGTGTCTGTATTACTAGACAGAAAATATTGTAATGGCATTATATAACTCCATGGTACACCCATACCTTCAGTGCTGTGTTCCGTTCTGGATGCCTCATCTCAAAACAGATATATTAGAATTGCAAAGGGTACAGAGAAAGACAACAAAAATGATCGGGGTATGGAACAGCTTCCATATGAGCAGGGCTTTGGAGCAGAGCCCAGAGCTGGAGTGCGGAGGAGCTCCGGAGCAGTGGAGCTGCAGGTTTTTGCCTGGAGCTGGAGCCGGCGCACAGCTCCAAAGCCTTGCATATGAGGAAAGATTAGAAGAGACTGGGACCTTTCATCTTAGAAAAGAAAAAAAAAAGGAGTAAGGGGAAGATACAATAGAGATGTATAAAATCATGAATGGTGTGAAGAAAGTGAATAAGGAAGTTTTATTTATTACTTCACATAACACAAGAACTAGGGATCACTCAAAATTAATAGGCAGCAGGTTTAAAACCAACATAAGGAGGTACAGTACTTCATACAATGCACAGCCAACCTGTGAACTTCTTGTGAGTGGAAGGCCAAAATAATAATGGATTCAAAAGATAAATTCATGGAGGATAGGTCCACCAATGGCTATTAGTCCAGATGGTCAGGAATGCAACCCCATACTCTGGGTGTCCCTAAAACCTCTGACTGCCAGAAGCTGGGACTGGACAACAGGGGATTGATTACTTGGTAATTGCCTTGTTCTGTTTTTCTTTGAAGCATCTAGCATTGACCATTGTTGGAAGACAGAATACTGGGGCTAGATGGACCACTAGTCTGATCCAATATGGCTAGGATGACCAGATGTCCCATTTTTAAAGGAACAGTCCTGGTTGTGAGGCCTTTTTCTTATATTGGCGCCTATTCCCCCCCACCCCCCCACCACTGTCCTGTTTTTTCACAGTTGCTATCTGGTAACCCTAAATACGGCCATTCTTATGATCTTACTCATAATTTAACACTTTTGAACTCTAGGAGGTAGAGTACTCAAGCTAGATCTTTAAAATATAGTCTGGAAAATAATCTTTTGTAAAAGTGACACACAGACTGCACAGATCTAAGCAGCAGACTTAAAAACATGGCATTGCTTCTACGCTTTTTACCCCTTTATTCCAATCTCAGTTCACTCCAATCAGTATAATACCTTGTGTAATTTAACTTGTAGTATGCAGAATTTAAAAATTTGGAGCCACTTAAAATAATTGGTTTAATATCAGCCTTTTGCACTAAGTAAATGTTCAACAGTTGAGTAGGAGACAAGGAGGCTTTAGGCATCAAGAAAGGCATGACATTTTAAATTAATGTCACTCAACACCTACTGAGATGAATGGGGTTAGCTCAGTGGCTGAAACTTTTTTTTTTTTTTTACTGGTGACTCTTTTCACATAGCAAGCCTCTGAGTGCAACCCCCCTTATAAATTAAAAACAAACTTTTTTATATATTTAACACTATTATAAATGCAGGAGCAAAGTGGAGTCTGGGGTGGAGGTTAACAGCTTGCAATCCCCCCCCCCATAATAACCTCACGACCCCCTGAGGGGTCACGACCCCCAGTTTGAGAACCCCCGGATTAGCTAAATACCCTCAGACTTTGGGCTTGTCTACATAGGCATACTCAGGAAAATTAAGATGAATTAACTAAAGATGTAAAGTTAAAGCACATTAAAATGATATAATCTCATTCAGATGTAAACTGCCCTTCATTCACTTTATCCTACTTAAGAACATAAGAACGGCCATACCAGGTCAGACCAAAGGTCCATCTAGCCCAGTATCTGTCTACCGACAGTGGCCAATGCCAGGTGCCCCAGAGGGAGTGAACCTAACAGGCAATGATCAAGTGATCGCTCTCCTGCCATCCATCTCCATCCTCTGACGAACAGAGGCTAGGGACACCATTCTTACCCATCCTAGCTAATAGCCATTTATGGACTTAGCCACCATGAATTTATCCAGTCCCATTTTAAACACTGTTATAGTCCTAGCCTTCACAACCTCCTCAGGTAAGGAGTTCCACAAGTTGACTGTGCACTGCGTGAAGAAGAACTTCCTTTTATTTGTTTTAAACCTGCTGCCTATTAATTTCATTTGGTGACCCCTAGTTCTTGTATTATGGGAATAAGTAAATAACTTTTCCTTATCCACTTTCTCAACATCACTCATGATTTTATATACCTCTATCATATCCCCCCTTAGTCTTCTCTTTTCCAAGCTGAAGAGTCCTAGCCTCTTTAATCTTTCCTCGTATGGGACCCTCTCTAACCCCCTAATTATTTTAGTTGCCCTTTTCTGAACCTTTTCTAGTGCTAGATTATCTTTTTTGAGGTGAGGAGACCACATCTGTACACAGTATTCGAGATGTGGGCATACCATGGATTTATATAAGGGCAATAATATATTCTCAGTCTTATTCTCTATCCCCTTTTTAATGATTCCTAACATCCTGTTTGCTTTTTTGACCGCCTCTGCACACTGCGTGGACATCTTCAGAGAACTATCCACAATGACTCCAAGATCTTTTTCCTGACTTATTGTAGCTAAATTAGACCCCCATCATGTTGTATGTATAGTTGGGGTTATTTTTTCCAATGTGCATTACTTTACATTTAGCCACATTGAATTTCATTTGCCATTTTGTTGCCCAATCACTTAGTTTTGTGAGATCTTTTTGAAGTTCTTCACAATCTGCTTTGGTCTTAACTATCTTGAGTAGTTTAGTATCATCTGCAAACTTTGCCACCTCACTGTTTACCCCTTTCTCCAGATCATTTATGAATAAATTGAATAGGATTGGTCCTAGGACTGACCCTTGGAGAACACCACTAGTTACCCCTCTCCATTCTGAGAATTTAACATTAATTCCTACCCTTTGTTCCCTACCCTTTAACCAGTTCTCAATCCATGAAAGGACCTTCCCTTTTATCCCATGACAGCTTAATTTACATAAGAGCCTTTGGTGAGGGACCTTGTCAAAGGCTTTCTGGAAATCTAAGTACACTATGTCCACCGGATCCCCCTTGTCCACATGTTTGTTGACCCCTTCAGAGAACTGTAATAGATTAGTAAGACACGATTTCCCTTTACAGAAACCATGTTGACTATTGCTCAACAGTTTATGTTTTTCTATGTGTCTGACAATTTTATTCTTTACTATTGTTTCGACTAATTTGCCCAGTACCAACGTTAGACTTATCGGTCTGTAACTGCTGGGATCACCTATAGAGCCCTTTTTAAATATTGGCGTTACATTAGCTAACTTCCAGTCATTGGGTACTGAAGCCGATTTAAAGGACAGGTTACAAACCTTAGTTAATAGTTCCACAACTTTACATTTGAGTTCTTTCAGAACTCTTGGGTGAATGCCATCTGGTCCCGGTGACTTGTTAATGTTGAGTTTATCAATTAATTCCAAAACCTCCTCTAGTGACACTTCAATCTGTGACAGTTCCTCAGATTTGTCACCTACAAAAGCCAGCTCAGGTTTGGGAATCTCCCTAACATCCTCAGCCATGAAGACTGAAGCAAAGAATCCATTTAGTTTCTCCGCAATGACTTTATCGTCTTTAAGCGCTCCTTTTGTATTTCGATCATCCAGGGGCCCCACTGGTTGTTTAGCAGGCTTCCTGCTTCTGATGTACTTAAAAAACATTTTGTTATTACCTTTGGACTTTTTGGCTAACCGTTCTTCAAACTCCTCTTTTGCTTTTCTTATTACACTCTTGCACTTAAGTTGGCAGTGTTTGTGCTCCTTTCTATTTGCCTCACTAGGATTTGACTTCCACTTTTTAAAGGAAGTCTTTTTATCTCTCACTGCTTCTTTTACATGGTTGTTAAGCCACGGTGGCTCTTTTTTAGTTCTTTTACTGTTTTTCTTAATTTGGGGTATACATTGAAGTTGGGCCTCTATTATGGTGTCTTTAAAAAGGGCCCATGCAACTTGCAGGGATTTCACTTTAGTCACTGTACCTTTTAACTTTTGTCTAACCCCCTCATTTTTGTATAGTTCCCCCTTTTGAAATTAAATGCCACAGTGTTGGGCAGTTGAGGTGTTCTTCCCACCACAGGGATGTTGAATGATGTTGTATTATGGTCACTATTTCCAAGCGGTCCTGCTATAGTTACCTCTTGGACCAGCTCTTGCACTCCACTCAGGATTAAATCTAGAGTTCCCTCTCCCCTTGTGGGTTCCCGTACCAGCTGCTCCATGCAGCAGTCATTTAAAGTATCGAGAAATTTTATCTCTGCATTTCGTCCTGAAGTGAAATGTTCCCAGTCAATATGGAGATAATTGAAATCCTCCACTATTATTGGGTTCTTAATTTTGATAGCCTCTCTAATTTCCCTTAGCATTTCATCATCACTATTTCTGTCCTGGTCAGGTGGCCGATAATAGATCCCTAATGTTATATTTTTACTAGAGCATGAAATTTCTATCCATAGAGATTCTATGGAACATGTGGATTCGCTTAAGATTTTTACTTCATTTGAATCTACACTTTCACATAAGGTGCCACTCCTCCCCCTGCACGGCCCGTTCTGTCCTTCCGATATATTTTGTACCCCGGAATGACTGTGTCCCATTGATTGCTCTCAGTCCACCAGGTTTCTGTGAACCCTATTATATCAATATAATCACAAGGCACTTTATCACAAGGCACTCTAGTTCACCCATCTTATTATTTAGACTTCTGGCATTTGTGTACAAGCACTTTAAAAACTTGTCCCTGTTTATTAGCCTGCCTTTTTCTAATGTGCCAGATTCTTTTTTATGTGACTGTTTATCATCTGATCCGGCCCTTACATTATACTCTTCAGTCCTCTGCTCCTGACTATAACCTGGAGATTCTCTATCATCAGACTCTCCCCTAAGAAAAGTCTGTGTCCGATCCACACGCTCCTCTGCAGCAGTCACCTTTCCCCCATCTCCTAGTTTAAAAACTGCTCTACAACCTTTTTAATGTTTAGTACCAGCAGTCTGGTTGCACTTTGGTTTAGGTGGAGCCCATCTCTCCTGTATAGGCTCCTCCCATCCCAGAAGTTTCCCCAGTTCCTAATGAACGTGAACCCCTCCTCTCTACACCATCGTCTCATCCACGCACTGAGACTCTGAAGTACTGCCTGCCTACCTGGCCCTGCGCGTGGAACTGGGAGCATTTCTGAGAATGCCACCATAGAGGTCCTGGATTTCAGTCTCTTCCCTAGCAGCCTAAATTTGGCTTCCAGGACATCTCTCCTACCCTTCCCTATGTCATTGGTACCTACATGTACCATGACCACCAGCTCCTCCCCAGGACTACACAAGTCTAGAAGCAAGTCACCATACGGTTCTCCTGGTCATCACAGACCCAGCTATTTACGTTTCTAATAATCGAATCTCCCATTACTAACACCTGCCTTTTCCTAGAAACTGGAGTTCCCTCCCCTGGAGAGGCAACCTCAGTGCGAGAGGCAACCCCAGCACCATCTGGAAGGAGGGTCCCAACTACGGGAAGGTTTCTCTCTGCTTCCATTGACTGCTCTGCTTCCCTGGGCCATTCTTCCTCCTCAACAGCACAGGGGCTGTCTGAGCGGAGGTGGGACAATTCTACAGTGTCCCGGAAAGCCTCATCAACATACCTCTCTGCCTCTCTTAGCTCCTCCAGTTCCGCCACCCTGGCCTCCAAAGTCCATACATGGTCTCTGAGGGCCAGGAGCTCCTTGCACCGACTGCACACATACACCACCTGCCCACAGGGCAGGTAATCATACATGCAACACTCAGTGCAATAAACTGGATAGCCCCCACTCTGCTGCTGGGCTTCTGCCTGCATTGTCTCCTAGTTAATGGAAGGGTGGTTTACAGAAAGGGGTTTTGAAATGTGGTTCGGTTTATAGGTTTTACGGGGACTACAGGGAAGGGGTTTGGGCTGGAGGGGACTCCCACTCCCCTTCTAAACTCCCTTGCGAAACTCCCTGTTAGCAGCCCCTGGTCGCAAAGCTCCCTGGTCGCTTGTGCATGGCTTTATAAAGCCCTGGCCTGAGTGAATGTCCCGCCCACTGATTAAGGCTCAGCCAATTACCAGAGGCTTCGAGCTTTCAAACCTGCCTCCAACTGCCAGCCAGAGCACACAGTCCTTCAAACAAACAGACTGACAAACACAAGCTCAGCACACAGCAAGTAACCCCCAAACACAAACACACACACACTACAGACAGTCACTTAGACCTGGTCTACACTTAAAATTTAGGTCAACATAGCTATGGCATTATGGGGTGTGAAAAATCCACACCCTAATGCAGTATTTATGCTGACCTCATCCCCAGTGTAACTGCACTGAGGTCAACAAAAGAATTATTCTATTAACTTAGCTACCGTCGCTTGGGGAGGCAGTGTTCCCGCAGCAACAGAGAAATCCCTTTCATTGTGACAGGCTGGATCTACATTACAGGGCCTTAGCTATACCACTATAATCCACATAGTGTAGAAATGGCCTTAGTGTACAGAAGGCTCTAGTGTTTCCCTGCATTTTTGCCACCATGTCACTGCTGCGAATCTGTCTACATTAGGACATTGTAACAAAAGAGACCCAGAGAATGGAAATGAATGATTGCCATTATATCATATTTGGTGTTTTATACCTTGAAGACTGCAAACCAAGTACAATCAACACAGATTATTTTCACTCCTTGGTTAATATTCTGGTCATTTGCCAGACATTTATATGATCCTGCAATTGTAGATAAACACTGTCCTCTGGAACATGTGTTATTCAGTTTGTTATATTTTTAATTAGAAATAATGAAATACATTTGTTGATCTGCAGTGAGGTTTCCTGGATAATTTTGTTGTGTGTCATTTGCAGTCACACATTAATTTCATGGACAAGTAAACTTTAGCCATTGTTCATGGGAAAGGCTCTGAGAATTCTTGTGTCAAAACTAGCCTGCCTTGGTAAGAGTTTTAAATTTTTGTGCACAACCACATCCACTGACCAGCATCATGCAGTAAATTCATAATTGTCACAACATCACTAAAGTTCTCTCAGAGGCACATACACATTTCCATTCTACAAAAACCAAGACAAAAAAACTGATTTAAATACTTAAAATATAAAGCTGCAGTTTTCTTGAATTATTTTAGTTTTTTTGCACATTTAGTAATACTCACCTCACAACTTTGCCATCTGTTTGGAATATTGGGTCTCAGCTTCTGCTCACAAACAACTTTCCTCATTTCTTCAACTGAAGGATCTGAAGGGACTAGGTCATAGTATGGTAACTGGTAGTCTTCATGTATTCCTGTAGTTTTGATTGAAGTATTTAGCATTTCTTTTTTGTTTAACACCACAATTACACATTTTTTGTTAACTCATTCTCAAGGGTTGTTTTTTTTTGGGGGGGGGGAAGGCGGATATAACTCAGGACTTATTTTATACAGTACTTTTAATTGGCAGATTTAAAATCTCTTTACAAAGGAAATAAATATCATCCAATTTTACCAATGAAGTGATTGACCAAGCTCACACAACTGCCTCAATTTAGTGCTTTGTAACTTTTTAGAAAAATGTATACAGGCTTGTGGAAATTGTGTCTTCCTGAATTTGAACAGAAATTGGTTGTTTCATCAGCAATGAAACAAATTAAAGATATTCATAAAAGCTTTTAAAAACAGCATATTTGGATCCGATCTTTTCGTTCTGTATATTATCACATCTATTTACAAATAAGTGAATCACAAAGCATAAACAAGTAATAATACAGGTTGCAATTTACATGGGACAATATGGACAAAATGCAAATTCCATTGCAAGTACCTTTGCCCATTTTCTTTGTTTCTATTTTAAAGTTTTATTTGAAAAGTGATTCTTTAAAAAGAGAGTATGACTGATGCTGTTCTAGGCTTAAACTGAAAATATGAATCCCAATACAACATCAACTATAACCACACTCCAATATTGGGAAAGTTTTCCATATTGCACTTTAAATACTTAGGAATAAGTCTTAGTACTGTGCGAGGAAGAGCAGATGTACACTTTCCACTACTGATAGACTCCTAGACTAAGGCCAGAAGGGACCATCAAAATCATCTAAGTCAGACCCTTCTGCATATTGCAGGCCACAGAACCTCACCCACTCCTGCAATAGGCTCATAACCTCTGGCTGAGTTACTGAAGTCCTCAAAATTTGATTGGAAGATTTCAAGTTAGAGAATCCACATTACGCTAGTTCAAACTAGCAAGTGACATGTGCTCCATGCTGCAGAGGAAATCAGAATCCCATCCCCCGCAGGGTCTTGGTCAATCTGACCTGGAGAAAAATGTCAGTTAGACCCTGAGCATATGGACAAGACCCACCGGCCAGCCAGCCACCTGGAAGAGAATTGTCTGTAGTTACTCAGAGCTCTCTCCATTTAGGGTCCCATCCACAGCTGTTGGAGATTTTTGGGAACAGCAGATTGCTTAAACTGGAATATAGCCAACCTCATCAGACCACGTCTTCCATAAATTTATCAAGCTCAGTCTTGAAACAAGTTAGATTTTTTTGTCCCCATGACTCCCAGGGGGAGACTGTTCCAGAACTTCATTCCTCTGATGGTTAGAAACCCTAGTCTAATTTCGAGCCTAAAATTTGTTGACGGCCACTTTATATCCATTTGTTCTTGTGCCAACATTGGCCTGTAACTGAAATAAGCCCTCTCCCTCTTCAATGTTTATCCCTCTAATGTTTTTATATAAAGCAATCCTACCTTCCCTCAGCTTTCATTTTATTAGCCAAGCTTAAGTCAAGTCTTATCTCATATGGCAGGTTTCTCCATTCATCTAAATCTTCCTAGTAGCCTCTCTCTGCACCTGTTACAGTTTGAAATTATCTTCCTTAAAGATGGGAGACCACAGCTGCTCAGTGTTCCAGAGGAGATCTTACTAGTGCCTTTTACAACTATAAACACTTCTGCTTCTTCCCGAGATGATTTGTGTCAGAAAAAATTGTGTTTTAAACTAGATACCTGAACATTACCTGCACAGATCCTTACCAGTGCAGTCAGTCCCATGCTTTCAAGGGCACCAACTCTGCCATTTTTCTATGACTTTTGGGACAAATTCTGCTCTGGTATAAGGAGTGGCGGCTCTCAATTTCAAGAGCAGTTTCTTTTACTTACTCCAGGTTTAGCCATATATCTTTTACAGATAAGCCCTAGTTAAGAAACTTGAGAAGTGCTCATTATTTGACACTAGTTGATTGAAGCAAAAGTTAAAATGGTTTTAAAAACTAACTATAAACCATGGAAAGTATGCTAAATTACGTAGTACAACAAAATATGATTGTGGAAAATAGGTATGCAAAACTATTCAGATTCTTCAATCAGTACAAAAACTTATAATTTAATATGCTCAATTTAGGATTATCACGTACCACCAATTGAACATCGCCGGGCTATTTCCCAGAACACTAATCCCATCGCATAGATGTCGGCTCGCTTGAAAGACTCAAAATGTTTCATATTTATGGAATCATCTAGGACTTCAGGGGCCATGTATCTATTAAAAATAAAAGAATATCTTTTATGCCATGAAATGCATACTGCACACTAAGCGTTTTCAGTATTTCTTCAGCTCCAACACATTGACCAATTGGCTTAACAGAAGTCAATAAATTAGGACAATTATGATGTACTACATTAAGAGTAGAATTTTCAAAATCACTGCATGTTGGCCTAATTCTGATTCCATTAAAGTCAGTGGTAAAATGCCTATTGAATTAGTCAACAGAAGCAATTAGGCCAATCCTGAGTGCTTTTCAATAACCCACCCTATGTCAGGCACCAATCTGCATGGCTTTGGTACAAAGAAAAGCAGTTCAGTTACTTCCAGGTGTCTAACATGTGACCCTTGAGGCTTGTGTTTATAGTCCTCAACTGTTAAGTTTAATTACTGTGTTTGATTACAAATTGAAAATATGTTCAATAGCTTTATTCCAGCAGGTGAAAGGAGGCAAGAAGCAAAGCAGCCTCTGAGCTACTGCAGATTTAGGAAGGGGACATGATAGCAAGACAAAGCTGGAGCCACAGCATCTTCACAAGGGGAGGGCGAGCAAGCAACACAGTGGCTGCAATGTCCAGGAGACACACAGAGACAGGAGTATTGGCAGCAGCAGTGGATCTGGGGGAGAAGATAATTAGTTTTGAGGAAGGGGGTGGGTTGAAGGACAAAGAGGAATTTTGCATTAGGGGGCATTCATAAAGAGCATGGGGAAGAAGGGAGAAACATGGGAGTTAGAACGTGTTGCTAGACATGCTGGAGGCAAGAGATGCTAAAACCCTGTGGGCTGTGTTGGAGGGAAGCATGGCTGGGGACTGCTAGAGAATGGAAAAAAGTTGTTACTAGCCCTACAGTAACTGGTTCTTCGAGATGTTGTGGTCAGCGTGGATCGACTGTAGGTTCCCATGTGCCTCACGCGCAAGATCTGATTTTTTTGCATACTGATATTCATTGGGGCCACATGAGGGTATACAGAGCAGAATGCAAGGGAGGATCAGGGCCAATCTGAAGCCCATAGCAGCAGAGGACTCTAAAAAGAAGGGATGGAGGTTGGATCATAGGAGTCACACTGATATGTCAAAGAACCACACTTATAAGTGGATTCTCCTTGGTGCAACAGTAATGGAACTCTGCAGGGGGGTCCAGGTGAAGGTGGTTCAGGCTCACTGGGGGAGGTCTGGGTGTGGGGGAAGAGAGTTTGGCAAGGGTATATGGGTCTGGAGGGCTCAGTGGGGGGGGTCCAGATGCAGCTGGTTAGGGCTTGGTGGGGGATCCAGGAGGCTTCGCAGGATGGTCCAGGTGCAGAGAGAGAGAGAGAGAGAGTGGGGTTCATCGGGGCGGGGGGGGGGCTCGCTGGAAGGGTCTGGGTATGAGGGGGTCTGGATGCACAGGGGTTGGGTGGATTGGGGAGCAGCTCCCTTTACAGGGATCCCTCCTCCTGCAGCTGAGGAGCAATGGGTGCAGGAAGCAGCAAAGGGAGTTTGCAGAGCTTTCTCCTGCTGAGGGAGAAATCTGAGGGTGGGTTGGACGTGCCCCTGGATGTTGTGCAAAGGAAGAGGAAGTTACATCCTCCCAGCCCAGCCAGGACTAGCAGCTGATCCTAGTACAGGGTATGATCAGCTGCTAGATCTTCCCCAGTCCCACCTCCTGCCCCACAGTGGATTTAGCTCTCTGCCAGCTGCCCTGGCCCCTGAAACATACTGCTGGGGAGAGTTGCATGACCGCTCTTGTGGCTTACCTTTGCGTCCCCATCAGAAAGTCATTTTTCTGCGGTGAAGCAAAGAAATCTGCAGCGGACATAAATTCTGCACATGCACAGTGGTGCAGAATTCCTTCAGGAGTAAGAATGGGCTCCCAAAAACTGTACCTGAAGCATCCATGATTAAAACTTCTTGTTGAGAAGAGGGTAGAGAACGGTACTCTTCCCCTACATGTTTTCGGATTCCTTTCATCAACTCAGACCTGCTACAGGAGGTAGAATCACCACTACGCATTCATCTGGCGTTTTGCTGAAGGACAGACTGAACCGGTGTGGTCAGTAATGAAGCCTAGCAGCAGCAAGTTTATCTGCATGGTCATCACTGGATCTGTATTTGGTGCACCACTGCTTGCATTGACAGGAATTTGTCTTTGGATTGGTGAACGCATACCTCCCCAGATTTGATCAGGACTCTATAAGCTCTATTGTCAATGAGGGAATAAGACTTTTTCCACAGTTCACCAGGAGGCCCCACTGAGAAAATAGGGAGATGGTGTAACATGAGGTATTCTGCATCCTCTTATTGGGATCCGCCTTTGCTCAGCCAATCATCCGGGTAAGGGCAGATGTGAATGCTTTTTCTGAGCTGTGCTGCTATTACTGCTATGCATTTTGTGAAGACTCTTGGTGCCATGGCGAATTTTCAACAGCAGCACCTTGTATTGGTAATGGTTGGGCTGCACTGTGAAAATTAAGTACTTCCTGAGGGCTGGGTGGATGGCTATGCAGAAGTACCCATCCTGCAAGCCGAAAACCGTGAATTGTTCGTGATCCTGGAGACTTTAAATGAAATGGAGGCAAGCGTTACCATTCTTAATCTGTGGCAACGAATTCATTGAGTCTCCTCAGGTTTAAGCTAGAAGGGAGGAAGATACTCCCCACATCAATTCTTTTTGAGGATAAAAGGAAGAATTGGGAGTAGAAGACTCTTCCCCTGTATTCCCACAGTACCTCTTCTATGGCCCCTAGATGAAACAAACAGAAGTGATTTCATTGCAAGTCTCTTGTGAGAAGGGCCCCTGAAGAGCAGCTGGCAGGGAAGGAGGCAGTGAATGGAACTGTACAGGGTAGCCTTGAACAGTGATGTCCAATACCCATTTGTTCATCGTCATAGCTGCCCAAGCCTGGTGGAATGGGACAAGGCAGTTCCTGAAGATAAGCACAGCCTATAGGTCAGTTCCATTGTGGCTCTTAACACAACCATCAAATTTGCTGAGCCAGAGAGCTGGATTAGTCAAGGAGGCAGATGACTAGCATCCACTCACCTAGTTTTCTTCTGATGTTGGTATTCTGGCAGTCGACCCAGGAGTAAGGAGAAGTCCTTTGCTTTTACTGGGGTTTGCATTTGTAAGGTTCTCTATAAGAAACTGGTACATCTTCAGGCTCTGTAATGTGGCTGTTGAGTCCTTGAGAGAATGGAGCACTTACTCTGTTCTCTGGCTGAAGGGCTTAATTCCCTCAAACAGCAGGTCCTCTATTGTGTCCTGTATTTTGCATAACATGCCTGGAGCCACGAGGCTCATCACACAATGATGGCTGTGGGCATCAACCCTGTAGCCATATCAGAACTGTCCATAGCCACCTGTAGTGACATTCTCATGACCATCTGCCCCTCACCACTGGTGATTCCATCTAGCAGTACTTTTTACCCATGACCAGGATTAAATAGAGCAAAGTCCTGCACCAGTGTAAATTTCTTTCCCTGAAGTAGTTTTCTAATCTAGAGAGTAAGAAATTAAAATAGATCCCCTAATCCTGAAGGCCTCTGAAAGTGCACATTCAAAGGAATATTATAAACAAGAATAAAATAGCCTTGGTTCAAGGGGGAATGGATGAATGAAACAGTAATAAAGATTTCTGAAAGAAGAATAGCAACAATAAGATATGTGCTGGAAGTTGGGTGCTTTCAGTCTGGAAACTTGTATAACACTGATGGGATAAACCTGAATTTATGCCATGTCAGTCTTAGTAAAATATAGAATTAACTTTGTGTGGCTCTTCTGTGGTTCTCAGGAGTAGAAATTAATGTTGAACTGGATAGGGTTGATAACATGCTACTAAAGTTTTAGGCCTGATAAGGAACAAAGCTGTAATTCAGAATTAGAATAGCCCCAGCATCATTAACAATGAGGGCAACTGTAGCAAAGAGTAGGGTTTAATTGGCCTGTCTACAATTCTGTTTGCAGCATTGTAACCATGTTGGTCTCAGGATACGAGATAGACAAGGAAGGTGAGGTAATATTTTATTGGCCCAAATTCTGCTGGTGAAAGGGAAAAGCTTTTGAGCTACATTATGTTCTTCTTCAGGTCTGGGAAAGGTAATCAAGAGTGTCACAGATAAATACAAAATGGAACAGTGTGGCAGCAAAGGTGAATTATGACTGAAAAAAAGAGTTTAACTGCATAGATGCAGCCAAAGAGAAATGGAGTAAGGTCACTATTAAGTGCACACTTTTTAAAGAAAGTAAACCCACTGTTTCCCAACCTGGGAGGTGGGTTCCTAAAGGAAGAGAGAGCGCATGCTGGCCTATACATTTCAAACCTACTCCCTAATCAGAGGCTAGAGACCATTGCCTTTCCCAACCTCATGGTATTCGGTATAGGCAACTTTTCATATTTCCCCTCACAAGGTATCTGTCCAACACCACGTTACAGGCTGGATATCCTACTCTGCACCATTCACTTCCTATATCTGGTCAGACAACTATATTACATACTTCAGGCTGATGCCAGGCACCAACTTTCTATTTCCATCTTTCATGTATTACCCTATATACCCTTACTGATTCATCTAAAATAACTCATGTATATGACAAACAGACTGGATGGAGGCTGTATCATTATACAGTAGAAGGCTTTGGGATCATAATTCACACAAGAAGCCAGTTAGCTGGGAATACAATCACAGAAGTGTAGGACTGGAAGGGACCTCAATATGTTATCTAGTCCAGTCTCCGGCACTCAAGGCAGGACTATGTAATCACTATAAGATTCCTGACAGTTGTTTGTCTAACCTTGTCTTTGAAACCTCCAATGATGGGAGATTTCACAGCTTCCCTAGGCAATTTGTTAAAGCGCTTAACTACCCTGACAGGAAGTTTTTCCTAATGTCCAACCTAAACCTCCCTTGCTGCAATTTAAGCCCATTGCTTCTTGTCCTATCCTCAGAGGTTAACAAGAACCATTTTTCACCTTCCTCCTTGTAATAGTTTTCAAGTACATAAAAGGTTATCACATCCTCCCTCAGTTTTCTCTTTTCCAAACTAAACAAACCCAATTTTTTCAACCTTCCTTCATCCATCATGTTTTCTAGACCTTTAAATCATTTTTGTTGTTCTCATCTGGACTCTCTCCAATTTGTTCACATCTTTCCTGAAATGTGGCACACAGAACTGGGCACAATGCTCCAGCTGAGGCCTTATCAGTGTGGAGTAGAATGGAAGACTTACTTCTCATGTCTTGCTTACCACACTCCTCCTAATACATCCCAGAATTATGTTTGTTTTTTTTTGCACGAACAGTGTTACACTGTTGACTCATATTGAGCTTATGACCCACTATAACTCCAAGACCCCTTTCTGCTGTACTCCCTCCTAGGCAGTCATTTCCCATTTTATGTGTGCGCAATTGATTGTTCCTTCCTAAGTAGAGTACTCTGCCTTTGTCCTTATTGAATTTCATCCTATTTACTTCAGACCATTTCGCCAGTTTGTTCAGATCATTTTGAATTTTAATCCTATCCTTCAAAGCACTTGCAACCCCTTCCAGCGTAGTATCATCCATAAACTTTATAAGTGCATTCTCTATACCATTATCTAAATCATTTATGAAGATATTGAAGAGGTGCTGAACTCCCAATACCCAGTACCATTTGCACAAATTTTTGCAGTGCTATAGACAGACCCAGATTCAGCAAGGCTCTTAAGCATGGAGTAGTCAGTTGACTAACTGACAGGAAAGGATGGGTGTGGGGGAAGCCCTGCCTGCCGCAGACAATTTTGCAGGCTATTCTTCATACTGCCATTCAGACCCATGACTATCAATCTCTTACACAGAAAGGAGAGGAAAACACATTTTGAAGAAAAATAATTTGGTAAGTATGTTAATGATTTTACCTTTTTGTTCCCACTCTGTGGTTTGGGGCAATATCTATTGTATCTGTAGCTGAATCATGTCTCACTGCCAGTCCTAAATCCGCAATACAACATGTTCCATTCTTTTTTACCAATATATTTTTTGATTTCAAGTCTCTATGAGCAATGGCTGGTTTTCCTGCATAAGAAGGGAGGGGAAGAAAAAAAAAAGGTAGAAGAGGCGAGAGTCCCAAAACAAATCCTTACTGCTAACTAAAGAATGTTTCAGAAATCCTCTACTACATATTCTCACCTGGGTGAGGAGTTCAAAATTTTGAGGTTATGAAACAAAGTATCACATTTGTTATGTATAATGTGAAGGGATGATATGGAGTTAAAAATATAAGTTTCATTTAAACCTTCTTGAAGGAAGCAGAAGGATGTACTATATTGGTAGAACAGCAGTGATCTACATACGTGAAATTTGTAGGTTAATATGATCACTATATTCTAGGAATTTAGCAGTGATTTCTCTACAGCTGAAGGGGGGGGAAGTACTAGCTAGAGTCACACTTTCATCTTTGTACAGTTGTGACTACAAAACAATAGTTGAGTAAACAGAACAATACATTATATTGAACATCGCTGGAGGTTGTTTTGGAAGGACTATTCATATGAATTGAGCAACTAATGCCTAACAAAAATGGTGTAATAAGCTAATGTCTTTGGTATAGCAACAATTTTTTTTATACAATTGTGCCTTCTAGGTACTACCATAATATTATAGGATAACAGAAACGTTGAGACAGCACTTTCATTCTAAACTCCTGTGTTTAACTATTTATAACTTTGAGCAAAGATTATCCTTTGGAATGACATTACTTATAACTTAGTTTCAAAGCAGAAGCGTTTGTTTACCACAAATCCCACAATTTCAACGTTCATCCAAGCATACTTAATAGATATCTTTTTAAAATGAAAGGAACTATTGAAGGGAAGAACTGTTGTCTACCAATGTCTGTAAGGGCTTGTCTACACGATAATTTAGTTTGTGTTAAGCTACGGTGTGAATCTACCCCAGTCTAGTCTGCCACACACAGAACTGTCTGTATGAACCTTGCTGATGAACATTTAGCATGCTTTAATCTACCCTGTTCTGAAATGGAAATAGATGAAACCACACTAATGAACTGTTTGTCCATGCGG
This sequence comes from Mauremys reevesii, assembly GCF_016161935.1. NCBI lineage: Eukaryota > Metazoa > Chordata > Testudines > Geoemydidae > Mauremys > Mauremys reevesii. The sequence goes on along the minus strand of NC_052624.1, from coordinate 114,298,247 downwards.
ACCTTGTTGACATGTATCCTGCTAGTGCATGGCAGAAGCAAACCCCAGCTTGCAGTGAACTAAAATGTTCATGTAGACCAGTTTCCTTTAACTGCAGGTTGGGACTTATCTTGTGAGATATATGTCTGCATGATCCTAAGGTACTATACTTGCTCAGTGCTGCAGAGGAAAGCAAAAAGTACCAAGGCTCCCTGCAAGCATGTCCCAGAGGAAGGTTCTTTCTAAACCTTCACATTTTTCCATCAGTTTAAATAAGCTTATAAACCTATACAAGTCCCAAGATAATGACACCCAAATCATTCTTTTCTGTGAACGCTGATCACTTATTTTAAAAGCACTTTATGCATTCAAAAAGCATTACAATCAATCTTTACTATATACCCATCGAGGTTGATACAGTAAGCAATCAATCACATTTTACAAATATGAAAACTAAGGCTGAGGTATAACTTGCTCAAGGCCACACAGCAACTCAGTGGCACAGCCAAGACTAAACACTGATCAAATTCTGGAATACAACATTTTGTTGAAATTTTAGGGGAAGCCTTCTACATAAGTAATTTTCACAGAAGAGAGAGAGAGAGAGAGAAGGTTGGATTGGATTTTTTTTGGTAAGACACCAATTTGCAACTTCTGTATCTTCAAAACATGATGAACACCAGTACAAATATTTACCTAAAACAATTCCCTTTGGGTAGTGCCTATGTTTTGCCCGTAGCTGCCAAGCTCACAGCAGGACCAATATCCTGCAGAACTATCTTCACTTATATGAAGCCTCATTGGTCTCTCCTGTTCTTTCTAAGGCACATATGTTAGCCTCTTGAGGATTGAATGCTTTAGTTAGACTAAAGTCTTTGGGCTTAATAAAGGGGTATCTGGGCAAAAATTAATGGGCTGTGATGTACAGAAGATCAGACAAGAAGATCTAATGTTTCCTCTGGCCTTAAATGCTATGAAACCATGTAATTTAACTTCACACCTTTAAATTGTAATAACTTTCCTGAGTCTCCCTGTATAGATAAGCCCTTATAGATCAGACAGTGTCTGTAGAGCAGTGGTAGGCAACCTGCGGACCGTGGGCCGCACACGGCCCATCAGGGTAATCTGCTGGCGGGCCGCGAGACAGTTTGTTTACATTGACTGTCCACAGGCATGGGCGCCTGCAGCTTCCAGTGGCTGCAGTTTACTGTTCCCAGCCAATGGGAGCCACAGGAAGCGGCATGGGCCGCAGGGACGTGCTGGCCACCACTTCCCATAGCTCCCATTGGCCGGGAATGATGAACCATGGTTGCTGGGAGCTGTGGGCAGCTATGCCTGAGGACAGTCAGTCAGTCAGTCAGTCAGTCAATGTAAACAAATTGTCTCACGGCTCGCCAGATTAGCCTGATTGGCTGCGTGTGGCCCACAGGCCACAGATTTCTCCCTCTACAGCAGTGATGGGCAATCAGTGTTGAACAACAACTTTCCTGACACCAAAGCCACACTGCTCTGCTATTTTCTTATGAAGATACTTTTTCTTTTCTGCACTTATGGAATGCGTTATACACATAACACTTATAATGGAAGTGTTAATTAGGAGTGAAAAGAAATTGAGACCAGTCTGAAATATAACTTCAGGATTTTGTGTTTTCCTTAGGATACAAGGCATAAGTCACAATCTGTGTTCAATAAAATATCTGAAGAGTGTTCTAGGATTTATGAAAAATCCAGCTCCTTACCAAATACTGAAAAATCAGCTCCTTTTGCTGCTAAGAATATTCTCTCCAGATAAAAAGAAAAAATGTTTTCAGAGTAACTTTATTTTTTCTTGTCTTGTTTTTCTGACAAGTAGGTACTGTAGCTAATCTCTCTCAAAATAAAATACATTTTAAAGTAAACTTACATTTTGAGACTTGAGTCACAAGTCTGTAGCATTCTGGCATATAAAAAAAATTTTTTTTATGAGAGAATTCCACTCAGATCTGTTACATGGTATTGACATTTTTGAACACTTTATTAGTTTTATTCCACACACTGAAGGTTAGCATGCATCCAGTGCACTTGAGCTGGAGACTTTCGGTCAGCAGTATCCACTGGGGAGGTGCATGAACCCTGAGTGTCCTCATGACTCTAGTTGAAAGAGTAAAGGGCAGGATCACCTCAACAATTCTCCCCATCCAGTTCCTTTGCACTGGAATCTTGGTGATACTAGACTGCAGTAGCAGCAATGTAGTGTGTGACATAGAATGTGGGTACACAACACATCTTGAACCACAACTACTTTACAAGTAAATAACCATTTCTTTGAGTGTTTGTACATATTATTCCACTGTAGATGCCTCCCCCAACCAGTACACCTTTGGTGGTGGAAAATCAGAATCTATTTGAACTATCTTACTAAAGTTTGCATCAGCTCTGGATGCTTCAATGATGGCATAATGTTGAGCAAACGTGTACCAAAGACTGAGCTGTTGCTTTACAAAAGTCTTTGACTTGATCATTGCTAAGAAAAGCCACAGAAGTAGCTTGAGCCCTAGCAGACTGCACAGTAATCCTTGCTGGTGGTGTCACCTTTGCTAGGTCAAAACAAATCCTGATGAAGGCAGTGATCCAGCTGGAAATTCTTTATGGTGTTACTGTCTGGCTTCTCATTCTCGCTGCATAAGCTACAAAGAGTCTTAGTGAGGATCTCTTTCAGTTTTGTCCTGTCTATATAAAAAGAAAATGCCCTACAAATATCCAGTGAGTGCAGCTATCATCCCTGAAAGCATGTGGTTTTGGAAGAACATTGATTGGTAAATGTATGACCCTGGTTTAGGTGGAATTCAAGACCACTTTTGATAAGAATCTGGGATGAGGACTTAATGAGACCTTATTCTTGTAAAAAAACTGTATATGAGCATGTGACATGAAAATTTCCCCACAATATTTTTGTGAGATCTTACTAAGTAAGTTTATGTATCATTGTGGGCCATAGATTATATGTAATTCCACGGGGGAGGGCGACTGCAGCTCCCGCAGGAACTAAGAACAGCAGAGGGTGAGATTAGGCAAATTCATTCACTTTGTAACACCTCCAGAGAAGTACCATCACCTGGACAGGTTCACATGCACTAGCTCAAACTGGATTCTCCAGAGACCAGACAAGGAAAGGACTCTTGGATAAACAGCTTGAATTTAAACTGACTCAGGGCCTTCTTTCTGATCCAACAAGTGGACAGAAAGTTCTGTCCCAGGAGGAGGGGAAGCAATCCTTGCAGAAGGATTGGAAGGACTGATACTGATCCAAGCCCTCGATGGAGTTGCAAGGGGTGATGGCACAGGGATGATCACTGGTAAGCTATTTTATCATATGTATAGGCTTGTTGGGGTTTTTTTTGGGGGGGGGGGGGAGGGGAGAGAAAGATAAACAGTTTCTCTGAAAAGCTTTTACATGGAATAAATGTGTTTGCTTAGAAAGTGCTGGGTGGTGATTACAGCTGTTCATAGCTTTTGAAGAGAAAACAGAGTGCAGATGCTAGCACATAGTGTAGCTTATGGCGATATTACAGTGTGTGCAGAAAACTGAGCATCTGGGAAAAAGCCCTGGTCAAGAGGGAGAATGACATGGGTCTCTATCCAAGCGGTGACAGCTGATTAGCTGGGAGCTTAAGAGTGGGTGCCATTGGTGGACCATGGAGGGGAAATACAGGAACACTTGCCCTTAACATTAACGGGGTGGGGGTGGGGTGTGGAGGGGGCGAGAGAAGAAAGAGGGGGGAGGTCCGGCTATTGAAGCTTGCAGCTCTCCCACTCTCCCTCCCACTGTTATTACAACTGGAAAAGCTGTCTTAGGTGATAAGTAGAAGAGAGATCACAAGGCTAATGGCTCAAATGGCGGGCCCATAAATCCTGCGAATACTAATTGATGTCCCAGGAAAGAAGAGATTCCTGTTAGCGAGTAAACCCTTATGAGGCCTTTTAAAAAATATTCTTACCATGGGATGGGAGAACATTGAACACGTCTGGAGAGGAGGGTGAATGCAAGAGATGGCTGTCAGGTGAGATTAAAACAAAACAAAAACCCTCCAGCCTTATTTTAACATAACTTGGACCTGCACTTTGACTGGAGACTGATGGGTGCAAGTGGAACATTTTTTCCACTTAGCCATTAAAGTGGTTCTACTTTTGACTCTTGCTGCTAGTAAGGACATTTTTGACATTATGTGAACACACACACACTCTCCAATGCAGTTAGACACATCATCCACATTGAGATGGAGACTGAAGATCAGGGTGCACAATTTAGTCATGATTCAGAGACTGTCCTTGAGCAACAATAAAGTAACTGGAGGTTGTAGTGATAGGGTTAGAAGATCAAAGAATGAATATTGCCATGGCCATCCCAGGGCTATTAATCATTCCAGTCAGTTATATTTCAACTTTCTGATAACGCTAATAATCATACAGTACTTCTAGATCACAGGGAAACAAGAATACATGTAAAAGCAACAAAGAATCCTGTGGCACCTTATAGACTAACAGACGTTGTGCAGCATGAGCTTTCGTGGGTGAATACCCACTTCGTTGGATGCAAGTATTCACCCACGAAAGCTCATGCTGCACAACGTCTGTTAGTCTATAAGGTGCCACAGGATTCTTTGCTGCTTTTACAGATCTAGACTAACACGGCTACCCCTCTGATACAAGAATACATGTGTTACTGATCCTGGGTTCTGGTTGGCCCTGGAGCAGAAGTGACATTTTGTTTTCTTGGTTGCAAACAGATCTATGTTGGGGAGCCCCTATTTGTTGAATATCTGCACTACTTTGTTTTTCAGGACCATTTAGGATTTTCAACTAAGTACCTGCTGAGGTGATCCACCAACATGTTCTGCACATCAAGCAACATGAAGCTTTGATAGTGCTGTCGTTCCAAATGCAGAAGTCCCAAAGTTGTGCCCAGAGGTGGTACAAGGGGTTTGATCTTGCTCCCCTTTTTTTGTCAAGGCAACAGTCATCTGTGATCACCTGGACAGTAAGGCCTTTGAGAGATGGAAGAAATACTTTGCAGGCACACAATACAGCTCTCAGCTCCAAGATGTATACAAGAGCTGATCCTTGGCTGGCCTATAGATCCTGAGTTTGTACCTATCCAGGTGTGCTCTACAACCCAGCATGGAGGCATGTGAGGGAAATAGAAAGGAAAACAGTACTCCCTTGCACACATTTTTTTGGACCATCCACTACCTTGATGATCAAACTGTAAGCAACATGTCCAAAGGATGCTTCATTGATACAAACTTCAACCAGCTTTGCATTCATTACAGGTGACATCTGGCATGCTGTCACACAAGTGGAGGATGCCATGTTTCCTAGCAATCCCAGCCAAGACCTTACTTTTGTTCCTGAGAAAGGCCGTAGATTGATCCATAGGGTTAGGATGGATTGAAACCTTTCCTGAGGGCAAGTAGGCTGTTGCAGTCAGAGTTGTGAATGGCTCCAATGAACTCAATTCTTTGTATAAGGGATTATACCATTTTTCCTGTTTATTTTAGGCCCAGCTGTGCAAATGGCAACTATTTCTGATGATGCTGTCCACTATTTGTGGGATAGACCAAATGCAAATTAACCAACTGTCCAGATATGGGAATACTTGAGAATGGAATCATTTGAAGTGAACTGCAAGCACTGTCCTATACTTTGTAAAAACTCGTGGGGCTGATGAGAGGCTAAATGGAAACACTGTATAGTGCTAATGGTAGTCCCCTACTAGAAACCTTAAATAATTTGTGGCTTGGGTTGATTGCCATGTGAAACTAGGCATTCTGCAGACCGAGATCAGCGTACCCGTTATTTGGATCTAGGGACATTTTAGAGGGAAGGGATATCAGCTTTCTGAATTTTAGCTTGTGAGCACCTTGGGCCCTTCTACTCTTCTGCTTGTGGTACATAATAGTCTAGTTTCATGCAAGGCATAATATTTAGGTTGTGGTGTTTAGCACCAAGGTGCTGGGTGGCCTGTGATATTCAGGAAGAGGTTAGACTAGATGATCTGGTGGTCCCCTTTGGGCCTTAAATTCTACGATTATGATCCTGGATTGTGTTCAATTTTCCTGGTTGCAGGGTAGTCCCCAGGCCCCTTTTGGATATGAAAAAAATATCAGGAGTAGAAACCCCTTCCCATGTGCTGTAAAGCAACCTCCTCTACTGCTCTGAGAGCTAGAATACACTGTACCTTTTAAAGCAGTACCACCTCATGAAAATGGTCCCTGAATAAGAAAGGGGAAGGTGGATTAAGTAGGGCAAAGAGTAAAATTGAATTTACTGGAACCATCAATCAGTGGTTATGGAGTTCCAGACACTGAGGTACAACAGGTTTCCCAAAGAAGGGGACAGTCACATTCTGAGGTGCAATCCAGACCACTGAAGAGTTGCCACCTCTTGGATTTACAAGCGCCTCATAATCCCTTGCCCCTGTGACTCTCCAGCTGGGATGGCCACAGCCAGCAACAAGCATGGACTCTAAGTACTGGGCAGCCCTGGTCCAATGCTTTGGATCCTGAAGCCTGCCTGCAACACCACAGATTTCTCTTGGCTTCCACCACCCTTGGTTAACAACTGGTATGGTGACTCCACGCACTCCTCAGCCCAGTTCTCTCAAAGTGAAAAGTCCAGCCCTGCACTGGAACAATCAGAGGGATATTAAGGTTCACTGCCCTTTTAAAAGGAGTCGAATATTCAACAGTGTGTTACTTGAATTGGAGCTACCAAACAGTTCAATTTAAACGCAGCACTGGATTGGTTTAGATTAAAAACAAAACAGAAGGTAGGATTTTAAGTCAATTCAAGTAGAAGGTAACTTAGAAATGGTTACCAGCAAATACAAGTGAAAACATGTATCTACATCTAAAACTTTATCTAGCAAGTTTCGGTTCAAGACTTTATTTAAGATGGCCTTTTTCACCCTCAGTCTTCCAGCAGGATGGTGACTGATCTGCTCCTCGATCAAGATCTCTTCCAAAGGCCCAAAGGTGCTGGGGCCTTTATCGTCTTAGGTCAAAGAGATAAAGGGGCAGAAAACTTTAAGTTTACAGTTCAGCGAACCTGCGAAGTGGAGTCTTCTGAAGGTTAATCCTCAAAGTAAAGTTTATCCAATGAGGAAGGCAACATGAAGTCTGGTGGTGAACATGGCTCCATGCTCTCTTTCTTCCCACACTTGTGTTTACACAATTGCAAGTTGTTCTGTTTCCTGCCATCTTCTCCCACAGCTGTCTTGAGGACCCTATTCACTATATGCAATTGAGGTAAACACAGTCCTTTGTTTAGGACAGATCTTTTTAACAACTTTTGCTAAGGCAGGGCTGTCTTCTTTTGAAGATGTGCTACCACCACAGGGGGAGAGAAAGGGGCAGAATTAATAACTGCATATAATTTACACTACATACAGCTTCTTATGATGTTGACTAGCAAGTTAGTTTTCAAAGTAACTCACAAAGCATATTTTGCAATACTGTGTAGGGTGTGGTGCTTTCAAATCACAAAGAAGGAAGATCAAAATGACTAGAGCTCTGCTCTTGATGAAGCAGTCAAATTGTCTGCCTTGATGTTGATAGAGCCTGATGGGTAAAGCCTGTTGATGCAGACGCCTATGACTTTCTTAGTAGAAACTTACCCTGCTGTCAAAGAATCAGCTTGCCTAGGCTGGAAGCTAGGCTCTCAATGGTATTGAGGCCTATGCTGCCTTCTTTTGGGGCTGGGGCATATACTCTTAGTAACCTTAATGTTGCTCTCAATTCTTTATGGCATGTAAAGCCTCATCAGTCTTCTTGCTGAAGAGGCAGCACGCATCAGAGGGCGGGCCCTCAACAGTGGTTAGGGCTTCCCTTGGTATATGTTGTGTGTGGAGACAAAGACCTCTGCATGGTGAAAATTGCCATGGATCTGAAGGCTATAGCTGCTGCATTGAGAGCTGACTGCAGTGATGTCCTGGCTATTAGCTGGCCATCAGTGACAATAGATTTAAACTCCTCCTCCATACACTGTTCAGTAAAGCCCAGCGAATAAAGTCATATTTCAATAATAGAGTTAGTTAGTGATTCTCATTTGGAGGCTAGATGCAGAATAAGTCTTCCTTCCAAAGGAATCAGTCCTGTTTGGCTCCTAGTCTTTTTGTAATTTGTAATGTCCCTGGTTCGACCTCTTGTTTTCTGTTCCCACCATCACAGCACCTGGAGTAGGGTGACTAAAGAAATGGCAGCTGGTAGCAACAGTCCACTTTCTTTGAAGTCTGTACCGGAGAAGCTTGGCATGGTCCAACAATCCTTCGCTGATGGGTAAAGCTACTCACCCAGTCCCACTTGTGTGTAATATAATCAGTCTAAGGTTTTCTTGGGCAACTTCTGCAGGAAAAATATTCCTCTGGTAAGGCTCATGTGGTGCCCGTAGGTGTACGTGGAGCCCTTATATTTGAAGGTTTCAGAGGTATGATTGGCTTTGCCAGTACTGAGGCCACTGTCTGAGTGGCTTGCATAGGAAAGTCTGGTGCTAACATACAGAGTAAGTCTCTGGCTCCCATAAATTGCTGGAAGAGTTGACAGTACCCAGTGGTTTCTGTGCTGGGGTCATTTGTTCCTGAAGAGTAGATAGTACAGTAGGTACTTGCTTCATCAGTACCTATGCCAATGAGCCAATATAGATGGTACTGGCAAGCAATGCTGTCGTACTCTTGAAGTTAGCTTGGTACCAAACAGTTTCTGAGGTACCATTTCAGCTGAGGTACAATGGTGGAGTCCCCAACAGGTGCGTGAGGAATCCTTTCTGGGTCTTGAACTACCCTTGAGCTCTGAAGAGCTGGATGTCTTGGGGCCCTTAATGACTGGCCCAAGGACAAAAGACCAGTACCTCTTCTTCCTCTATCAGAGGTTGAGGGCTTCAGTGAAGGAGCAGCTAAGTAGAAATAGCTGCTAGAGAACTTCTAGGAGGCAATGTACTTCACTTATCTGTCCAAGAAAGGCTTGGATTGGCAGTCAAGCATGCAGTCCCCTCCATGAGTAACCCCTGAGACAGGAGTCCCTTGATTTTGAAGTCTTCTTACAAAAAGATACAAAAACTGAACATTTGTCCACAACATGGTCATCACCTAGGCAGATGAGGCATCTAGTATGCTCATCATTAACAGGCAGGACTTCCTTATAAGACAGACCATTCTTAAAGCCCAGGGACTTATGCATGACTATTTGGTAGCAAGTATCACTCCAGGTTTTAAAAAAAAAAAGTCTAAAAGGAGAACAAAGGAAACACTATAAAAGTCAAGGCTAACTACATACTAACTCACTATTTACACAGGAAAGGCTGTTGATATGCTCCCCATCTTGTGCTTTGAGGCATCACTGGAACTTGCAGCCATGTGTTGTGAGAACAAACAGAGAAAGGTGGACAGCTGTCCCAACATGTACTGCTGACCAAAAGCCCCAAGCTTGGGTGCACTGGGTATACATGCACTTACAGTGAAATATATAGACACACACGCAATCTAAGAACCGGGATACTACACAGGGGTCTTTTAGATGTTCTTTATAAAAAAACAAAAAAAAACAAACCCACCACACACCCCCCCCCCACTCAAACAGCTATTAAACTAGTCACATTTTGTTGCCAACAGATAATACATGATCTGCAGTTTAATTGACCACAATTTTAAGAAACTGTCCACTTTTGCAGATGGATATACCTGCACAGCTGGTGTAAGAGGATATACACATTCAGCTTAATCCCATCATCAAATATAACTACACATTTGTGCAACAATTCAAACAATACCTTATCAAGCAGCATACCAACTCAAATATGGACAAGGTCTTCAATTGCTAGATCTTTCCTATAATTCTCCTGATAATTTTCACTATGGAAATAGGTTTTCAAATGCCCCATTTCCTTTTAGGATCATAAGGTCATATGAGACTGAACACTTATAAAGTTACCTTGTGTGCCAACAATTTCCATGTGAAGATGTGCAAGTCCACTGGCAGTGGACAAAGCTAGCTTTATCATTCCTTCCACAGTAACAGTATATCTGTTTAGGTAATCAAAGAGTGATCCATGCTCATGATAATCTGACACCAACCAGAGCTGAGTCCATGTACCATTGTCTGCAAAACAAGATATTAGATGTAAATAAAGTTGCCCAGCAAACCAAATTGCCTTTTTTTTTTTTAAATGTACCAACTATAAAGTTGGAGTTACATTTTATAACGAGCTCCATGTAATCAGGTCTTTATGTTTTCTATTTTTATTCCAACAGTGTCTGAAGGCCTCCTACAAGTGTTGGAGCCCTCTGTGCTAGACACTGAACAAACAGCACAGAAAACAGTCCCTAACCCAACAGTTTATAATCTAAAAGACAAGACAAATAGATATAGGCAAACAAAAAAGTAACTTTCCAGAAGTACAGTACAATTTTTTCCTCAGTTTTTCCCCTTTGTATAACACTCCCTCCCTACCTTGCCAACTTCCCCTGCACCCAACTGCTAGTCAGACTTCTTCAGTCCTTGCTCATCCCAGTTGTCCTCCTTCCAGCTGTAAGCAACAGTCAGCCTCATTTGGGGAGACAAATCTCCAAATTATCAAAAACAAGCAAAGACCTGCTTTCTTGGCTGCTTCCTCTACCTGCAACGAGGGCACATGTGTAACAAGTCTGATTCTCATCTCAAGGGAGGCAGATGGCTCACATGGCCCAAGTCTGCCATTATATACAGATTAGTCTTCTCCTCCCCCACACACTCCAGACAATAACACCAGTGCAAATAAAGAGATTCTGGATTCTACTGACCACTCAGTCCATTCTCAAGTTGAGATTTCCATAAGAGGGGGAAAAACCCAGAAAAACAAAACAGCAAAATATGAGTGGAAGGGTGCTGAGGGGAAAAATATAAAGGCCATTCTTACAATTAACGTTCCACATTCCTGGAACTTCTTTCCCCTATTCTAGAAGAGAGAAGGGTTTAGAGACAATGAAGGGACAACATGTATTAGCATCAAAGGATTAAGAAATGGCATTCCCTTTTCTGAGAAGGCAGAAGCATACAGAAATTAGAACACAGAACTTGGAATCAAGCAACCTGCTTTTTTTTCTTTTTCTTTTTTTAAATCACTGCCACTGGCTTGCTGCATGACTGTGGGCTAAACAGTTCTACAAGATGGAGATAATGCACACTCACTTTTCTCAGACCTAGAGATGACATGCACTAGGTACGTGCAAATTTGCCACAGATTTAGATCAGTGGACACCAAATACCAGGAACCTCAAAGATTAAAAATAAAAAATAAATTAAAAAACCCAAAAAACACAGAAGATAAAGTATGAAGGGAATTCAGAATGTGAAACTTGAATCTTCAGTCTTTCACTGGAATTTTTCCTCTTTTGACCAAGAAAGCTGAAACATGTCAGTTGCAAAACTTTGTTTTTAAACCAGACAAAGCAATCCTGCCATTGAATAGGCTTCCCTAATGTATTTAAAACAAAACACCGCCCCCCTTTGAATAGTGGGAGTTGTTCAGTCAACTTCATCCTTATTGTAAAACAAACCCCTTTCTTTCCTTTAAAAAAAACAAACAAAAAAACCCTCTACCATTCCTCAACATATTTCTATTATGGCAACCATACGCCGCACTACCTTTCGAGAATAAATTCTTCATGCTAAGGACTCTGTACATGACATATGTATAATATACCTGACCTTAATTCAAAAAGCATGGTAAGAGGGAAGGAAAGGCAAGAAAAGGAAGGTCCGTATTCTTTCAGACATGCTGATGAACAGGACTTTGCAAGGATTCAGTTTCCAAAGAACAAAACTGAAATCAAGGAAAGGTACCAAAGTCTACAAGATTCTTAGAATCCTCTGTGGATATTAAGGGAGGCCAGAGGTTTTTGGCTTTCTGTGAGATTTTAAAAGTAGAAAATCTTCAAATAGAGAAAAAAGGAGAGAGCTGCATCTGTGTCAACCACCAATTTCTGCTAGTGGAAAACAGTGAAGTCAGATCTTGCTATATTCATGCCAGTACCAATGCCAACAAAGCTCTTGGTCTATGGTACCAGGGACAGCTGAGGTGCAGTCTTAACTGAAAGGTTACACAAATGTTTGGTGGAAAAGATAATAGAAATAATCAGACACCCTGACCCTTCAGAAGATGGCCAGGAAAGCTTCCACCAGTTCTCTAGTCCTTCACTAAAACCAGAAGACCATACTCTTGAGATGTCTATTATCTCTAAACCACGGGGGGAAATTGTTGTAGACAAAAACTTTTATGCAATCTTTACACACTGTTTTAAGGAATGCAGAGGTTCATCTGTATTTTCATTAAACAGGTTGGACTTGTTGAAGAGGAGATCCTGAATAGAATTTTGGACCTCTCTCGGGAAGCCCAATGACTGGAGCCATGGAGTTCCTGCACATGATCAGCCCTGTGGCCAAAGTTTGGGATGCAGTATTTGCAGCATCAACTGCGGCCTGGAGAGCGACGCTTTTGGCTGAGGGAAGATTTGGTGGTAAAGGTGACTGGAACTGGGTTCAATCTTCCATGGGGAGTTTTGTCTTTAAACTCTGCAAGCCTGGATAGGTGTTAAAATCACATTTACAGAACAGAGCTTGTTAATTGGCTATATGAAATTGAAGGCCTGCTAAGACGACTTTCCTGCCTAGGAGGTCCAATCTCTTTGACCCTTTATCCAACGGAGTGGATTTCTGAAAGTGCTGTTGAGCTCTTTCTGCAGCTGCCTGTAATCAGTGAATTAGGGAGACGATGGGAAAATAGAAAAAAGTCTGCACCCTTTGTCGGCACAAAGTAGCATCTTTCAGCCCTCTTTGGGATGGGGCGCAAGATGCTGGCGATTACCAGACCGTTCTTGCCAGTTGTCCTAGTATGGCCTCATTAATTGGAAGGGCCACCTTGGTCAGTCCCCATGTCTAAGGTAGCCAGGAGTGTGTATTAGGGATTCTGGATCTCTTCCAACAGGTTCTGCAAGTCATTAGTAACCCTCTGAAGTAGTCCCTAATATTGCCAGTGGTCATTCAGAGGAGAAGGCAGCAGGAGGATGACTGCATCATTCGGAAGTGACAGTACCAGTTCTCCCTCTCTCTCTTCAAACACCAACAAAAATGGCTGCTGAGAGGGGGAGGAGTGGGATGACTCCTGCTATGGTTCTGGGTGCCTGCCATAAGGATCCCAGAAGCCCCAGCACGACCAGAAAGAGGGATCCATCAGTCATGGTGGTCCCCATAGGAATAGATAAAAGGAGTGCCTTGGGAGTTTATCACCAGGGATGGAGTGGGGTGGGGGAGGGAGGGGGAAGAAGATAAAAATGTCTCTGCAGGTTACTGCACCATCTCAGAGATACTGTTAGGGCTATCTCTTCTGATTCAGAGAATAGCTCCACTGGTAGCAGGTGTATCGCCGGTATAGAGATGCTGCTGTTCAGTGGATTGGGATGGGGCCTCTCCTGCGACAGAGACAACAGTTCATTCTCTGGGGTAAGAATGTTTCATAGGAGGACCAGGCCCAAAAGATGTGGAGACAATGGGTAGTGGAGGAAAATATCCTCCAGCATTGCATAAATAGTCTCTGTATGGCCCAGAGCCTGCAGAGTACCCATAGACATGCGGGAAGGGTCTGGTTTTGCATCCCGCAGCTGGCCTGTCTCTGTATTGAGAAGGCAGCACTGATAGTGCATCCAGACTAGTGCTTGTGGACAGGATCTCTCTCTCACACACACACCCACACACCCACCCCCCATTGAAACTGACATCCCTCTTTTGCGCCTTACCCTCCTGTCTGAGGATCTTCGGTGCCAGTTCTGCAGGAATGGCTCAGGAACGCATTTCTTTTGGGCAGTCTGCTGCAGGGATCTGTCCTTATGCCCATGGCAGTATTTCTTAGTGTCATGTGGAGCCCTGTGTACCGAGCCCTTGGGCTTTGGTGCTAGCAGCTTGGAGTACTTCAACATGGCTTGTGCTTGGACAGGCACTATTGGTCCAGCTGAGGGTGATGTATTGTCACGGGAAGGGGTTCTCCCAGGTCTGTATCAGAATGGAGCCTCAGTCGCCTCCATTAGGCACTTCAGACAGAGCTCTCGGGCCTCTCGGATTCTGGGCAGAAAGGATTTGCAAATACTGCACTTTGCAGAGAGATATGTCTCACCCAAACAATAGAGACATCATTGCTATGGAAAACAAGCAAGACCAGGAGATGCAGTACTTGAAGTCCGGAACCCTGGGCACAGTCCCAGGGATGACTCCTCTCCCCTGCCCCGAGCCCCTGCCTAGGTGGGGTAGTCTATTCTATCTACAAACTAGAATCCCTAAGAAATATAACTATTTACAATAGTTTTACAATAACTTTTACAGATTGCACAAAAGTGAAGGAGGACCCAATTCTGGTGGAACTGGAGAGATGTTAACCTGTACTGCCCCTTATGCCCTCAGACGGAAGCACATGGGAAGATAATGCACATATGCAGGTCAACAGACACTGCTTGGATGAATTTCCAGACTCGGACGCATGGCACATATGCATACCCACATGTTAAACACACATAGGGACCAGCATTCAAAGAGGAACCATTTCTTTTCAAGTATTATCCTTATGGCTGCTCCATTCTAGGTGACTACCAAGCAGTTCCCTTTAAGGAGGGGGCGGCTTGGGAGTGGAGTCCAATATTAAAAATAAGTATAGCCAAGCCAATGCAGCTTTACAAATCAGAGTTGTGAGTTACTGCACAGCACTCAGATGTGTACAGAGGTCCAAGTTGTGGCTGTACATATTTCAATAGGAACATTTTTCAGAAAGTCTGTTGAAGTAGAAATAAACCTCGTAAAGCAAGTTCTTCCTTACCACCTTTGTGAAGATTAGAAAAAAAAGACCAGAAGATGAATGGGCTGCTTAATATGGAACTCTGAACATAATTTTGGTAAAAAATGTGGTGTGGTCATAACGTGACTATCTTTGAAAAATATTGTGAAAGGGGAGCATGTCATAAGCACATTTGCCAAACCAACGTGATGATTATCTGAAATGCTGTTTTCATCAATAAATGGAGTGAACAAGCACAATCAGTTCAAACAGTAATCTTGTAAAGTATTTAAGAACCAGACTGAGGTCCCAAACCGGAGTAGGATGTTTCGATGGGGGAAAGAAATTTCCAGGTCCCCCGAAGAACCTCATTGTCATTGGGTGAGCAAATACAGAATAAAACCTCTATTGGGGAACGGAAAGCTGTGATGGCTGACAGGTGGACCCCAATGGAGATCAGTGACAGATCCAAGAACTTTAGTTCTAGGATGTAGTCCAGTATTTGTGACAGCAATGAGATTGTTGGTGGAATGTGTTTGAGGTCACACCAGCAGCCAAATCTTGTCCATTTTTGCAAGTAAGTCTCGTGTGTAGACTGTTTTCTGCTGCATAATAGCACTTTTTACTTCCTTTGAATAGATTTTAAATCTAGGGAACCACCAACCAGCCATGCTTTGAGGCAAAAAACTCAAATTGGGGTTAAGAATCCTCCAACCTTCCTGGCAGAGAAGATGAGAGGCAGTCTGGAGAGTGATCAGTAAGGAAGCATCTGTCTGGGCCAGGCCAGAACCATTAGAATAACTTTGGCTTTGTCCTTTATCTTGAGAAGAACTCTGGATATTAGAGGAGTCTGAGGGAAAGCATTAACCCTGATGACCATGGAAGGTGAAAATGCATCCCCCCAAGGATTGGTGACCCAGCTGACCTCGAGCAGAACTGAACACATTTCTTGTTTGTGGTAGTGGTGAATGTGTCTGAGGGGTGTGTCACTGCCAAAATATGTGGTGAAGCACAATGGAATCCATCTTCCACTTGTGCTCTTGAGAGAAGTGCCTGCTGACTGTATCCACAGTCACATTCTGAGGACAATCTGATTGCATATGCATCAATTCCAAAGCTTGATAGCTTTGGTGCAGAGAGTCCCTCCCTGTCAGCAGATATAGACTATGCACGACATGTTGTCCTTCATGACCTTTATGTGTTTACCCTGTTCAAATGGTAAAAAAATTGGAGACTGAAGTATCTGACTACCTTGAGTTCTAGGCAGTTGATGTACAGAGTTTCCTCTTGAGGTCCACCTGCCCTGGGCTGTGTGGTTGTCCAAATGTGCTCCCCTAACAGGGATGCATCCACAGTTATAACATTCTTCATGGAAGGGTGGGCAAAAAAGACTCGTGCACAGATGTTTTGAGGGTATTTCCACCAACTGAGAGATTCCTTCACAAATGTGAGTATGGAAAGCAGTGCGTTTAGACTATATGCTCAGCAACTAAACAGTCCTGAACCACCTCTGAAGGCAAAGTAGTCACAGTCTTGCAGAGTCTATACTGGAACTACCAGCTGCTATGTCCCAACAGCTGAAGGCAGTCCCTGACCCAAGTTTGAGGGCTGATCTGGATTGTGTTGACCATGTCAGATAGAGCCACAAATCAACGCACTGAGAGACAGACTCTTGCTGCTATTGAACTGAGCTAGGTTCCTATGAATTCTAACCTTCGTAAAGAGGTCAAGGTGGATATTTCTGAATGGTCAACTGTAGGCCCAGTTTGAGGAAGGTCTTGCAAGTTGCCAGTGAAGTGTTGTACCGGGAACAACTTTTCAGAAGCCAAATCGTCTAGGTAAGGGAATACCAGAATTCCTCTCTGTGGAGATGTGCCTCTACTACTAAAATAAACTTTCTAAGAGACCCCTGGGGCAGATGAGAAGACAAAAAGAAGCACCCTGTACTGACCAACAATACATCATGACCCTTTTGTGAGATGGATGGTTATATGGAAATATATGTCCTGAAGGTCGAGGGCTGAGAACCAACACCCTTGCTCCGGTGATGGAATTATTGCCGCAAGTGTTACCATTTTGATTTTTTGTGCTTCCACAAACGTGCTGAATAGCCTTAAATCTAGGATGGGCCTCCAACCACCATTATTTTGGCACCAGGAAGGACCTGGAATAAAACTCCTTCCTTCTGTACTGCTTGGGAACTGGTTCTATAGCACCCAAGTGTAGGAGAGAGTCTATTTCTGGTCTTAGAAGGTGCTTGTGAGAGGGGTCCCTGAAGAGGGACAGGGCACGGTGGTTGGCAGGTGGAAGAGAAGTGAAGCGAAGTAGATGGAGTACCCCATGGAGGGGATTTCAAAAAAATGCAACTTGCCCATAACAATAAATTCCCAGGCTTGCCACAAGTCTTAAAGGCAGTTACTGAAGGGAGGAAAAACAAGTGAATCATTGCATTGGTATAAAGAGAGTATGGTAGCACAGGACTTTGATCAGTGTCTCAAAATTGGTGCTTACAGGTGGAAGGTTGTGAGGTCCAAGGTCCGGAAGTGAGTGGTTTTCTCCTTTGAAACCTAGGTCCCTTGCATATGGGTTCATATGATCCCTGGGCGCTTGAAAATAGGGCAGGGCAAGATCTCTGTGCGGTCTCGAACTTAAACTCTTTTGTGGGTAGGTTTATAGATTCCAGAGAATGAAAAGTGGCCCTAGAGTACTTTCACATGTGCAGAGACTCATCCATGCTGTCTGCAAAAAGTTTAGTGCCATCAAAAAGCAGGTCTTCGACCACAGGGTGGGCCTCCTTTGGAAATTCTGAGAGCTGAAGCCAGGAGGCCCTCTTTAGAGCTATGGCCATAGAAATGGAACAAGCAGCAGTATTGAGAGGACTGCAGAGATATTCTGGTGAGCAGCTGGCCTTCTGCAATAACTGCCTAGAACTGATCTCTGTGTTCTGCTGATAAAACACTCAAAGAAGTTCAGCTCGGTATAATCTGTGTGGTTGTACTTTGCCATCAATGCCTGGTAGTTGGCAATTCTAAATTGTAAAGTAGATGCCAAATACGATTTTCTGCTCAACAGGTTGACATGCTTATGATCTTTATCATAGGGTGTAGATATAGTATGGTGCTGCATTCCATATTTGTTATCCGCCTTGACCACCAAGGAGTTAGCGGGACGAGAAAATAAAAATGTTGAGCCCTTAGAAGGGGACATAATATTTTTATCCACTGTCTTGCACATTGGCAAAATTGTGGTCAGGGTGTGCCAGAGAACAAGGCCCTCCTGGACTCTACAAAGGTTAACAGGCAGGGGAATGTGAGCAAATGAAGCTGTATAAAGGATGTCAGGCAGCTTATGCTGCAGTTCTTTAATCTCCTCAACAGATCTGCAAAGAATCTGCAACTCTTGCTAAACTCTGGTGGTTCCAGGACATCAGCAGCCACGGATGGTGGAGGTTGCGGAACTGCTTCATCCAGGCAGGAAGAAGAGATGTTGACTGGTGGAGAGACCTCTTCATCAGCCTGAGCTTCCTGTTCCTCAAAAGGTTTCTTCCTGAAGTTCTGGTCTCCTAGATAGGGAGGGTGATGGAGGCTGTCTATGTCTGATATGGGTAGTGCTTGAGGCACTAGTTAATTGCTGATGATAGGTCATCCAAGGGTCCCAGTATGGCCAAGTGGGTGGTGCACATGGCATGGGTGCTGATACCAGCAAGATTGTGGACATCTCTCACAAGTGATTTCAATTTCCTCAGAGACCTCTGGAAAAAAATGGAGAGCTTCTATAGAGATGGAGAGGAGAGTCTTGGACAGATATTTGAGAGACCAAGTCAAGATCTTCAGAGTGAGTTAGACGAGGAGAATTCTGATGAAGTGGTGATGCACCAGAAGAAACTTGAGCTAAAACTGTCAGTACTGGACAGGTGTCCAGGGATCTGGAGGACATTGGTGCCAAAAGAAGGCTGAAGCTGAGCAATGGTGATTCGGGCATCTTGGACACTGCTAGGTCTTTGGGGAAAAAATGAAACTCCTGTGGTACTGAAAGTGTGGTTAGTATCATGTTCATGGCTTGAGCCGAAGTAATGGTAGCTGAGGGAGTTGATGGTACCATGAGTCTCTAATGCTCTGAGTGGAGTCCAGAGGGAGCCCATGCAATATTCTTCAGTGCTGAGTGAGTAGCAGTAGAGCTCTTTGTGATGCCCTGTTCCCCTGATGGCACTGGTGGCCTATCAGAGACTGACATTTTGAAGTCGTTAGGTTTAACAGTGCCCTGGGTACCTGAGAAACCATCAGCCTTGTGGGTACCAGGTCAGAGTATGATGGGTGCTGAAGTGGCTGGAGTTATCAGCAACTGTGACTTCTTTGAGGCAGATTCCTACCTGGAGAACTTGGGGCATGGCCTATGGAAATCTTATGAGAGAAGTCTTGGGTTTTCCTCTTAGATGTCCTTGAGAAGTGCAGCTCGGAGACAGTAGAGGTAGCAGACTTATTTGAAGATCAGCATATGGGGGGGTGCAGCAAGCTCTTCATCATGAAGAACCAAAATTTGATCTCCTTGTTTTTTCTGTCTCTAGATTTTCATGCTAGACCAAAGGCACTTTTTGGAAACATGAAGTTCCCTGAAGCAAAAGATGCACCAGGAGTGTTCATCACATACCAGGACTGCCTCCCGATACGATAGGCAGAACTGGGCATGCCCTTCCAGTAACAAAGCTCTGAGGAGGCGAGAAACTATTAATTAAAAAAAATAATAATTAGTTTTAAACAACTATAGCTAGTACTACTACTAAAATAAACTACTGTAAGAGCTATGGGAGCACAGCTGGAGGTAAACTCAGCATGGACAACTGTTAAGATTCAGTCTCAAGTGGAGGCAATTTGGAAGGAACTGAAGGCAGTTAGCCAGCACAGCACTATACAAAAGTGCGGAGCATGAGTAACACTGCTACATGAAATCTCCGCTCAGAGGCGCAAACTTCTTTGAAAAAAAGAGAGGGTGGTTAATGGTTAGATTTATTGACCTTGGACTTATTTTTCACAACACAAAATATTTGCAAGCTTATTTATATATCATTAGCAGTACATCACAAGAAGGTAGAATGATAAGAAGGTTAATCTATGTAATTAGTCATCTAGAGGTTGAGACCACCTTGGTCTGAAGCACACTAATATTTTCCCCACATGCCCCCCCTCTCCCCTCCCCAAGGACTTCCATGTGTTCTCGTAGTTAAAACTATTTTAAATTCTCCATTTCTTTTTTTAAATACTTCTGAATGGTTTGTACTCTTATTATGAGAGGTCCCTCACTTGCAATGGTCTCTTCACCTTTCCAAATTTTAAGAGAATGACTTTCAGATACATTTGACAAATTGAACGCAGGTTCTGAAAAATATATGGATGAACTAAGCAAAAACTGTACACTTCAGTTTTCCTTAGGGAAACTAATTTGAATAGGATATGTTAGGGACATTTTAGTATTTGGTATATTTAGCATTGGGCTTTGACTAGTTCTATTACAACTATGGAAAATGCTATGTTGATATTGCCTATCAACAGGCGCAAAAAACCCCAACAAAACTATTCAAGAAAAAGACAGGAACTGTTTGATTTGGGTGTTTTTGCAAGTCTGAGAAGTTAAATGTTAAAATTGTCTAGTAATGCTTTAATAAAATTTAAGTCATATCCAGATTAGGTCTACACACCTTCCCAAAACAGAAGGCTGCCCATCCCTTGAAAGCCAAAACTTCCTTGTCAATTTTAGGGTGTGACTTTTACTTAAGTTACAGGAGCTGACCGTTTAAGATACAGTCATATGATACTATATAAATGAAAGGGACAGCAGAGCTCAACTGGGAGTAGTATATTACTCCAAATGCAACTGTGGTAGTAAAATTGAATTAAAAAAAAGGAGTAAATCTTATTCGGGGGAGTAACTGCTTAACTTGTCACAAGATACAGAGGAGTGGAAGCTAAACAGCTTGCTGGGAGTACAGTGAATTGTTGATGCAATCATGGCTGTTGCACAAATGAGTTTTGAATGTAGCAGAAAGTTAGAGCACAAAAACACGCATATTGACCATATGACCAGCAGATTTACAGAAATGGTTCAGTAACTATACAAAACTGAGTTGTTTAGACAAGACAATTCCATTTAAATATAAGACTTAGTATGTCTGCGTGCAGGTTATGCATAATGTGCCGCCTAGTTTTGAGATCTGAGTCAATTGTTTGTTTTTTGAGGTAAATTGTATGACCAGTCATTAAAAAGTTAAACAGAAACAAATTTCATAAAACTCACATGTGATCGAGGATTACATTTGCAGCAACCTTTCCACAAGCATCAAAGAACATGAAATGTCCAGAAAGTGGCATTTGTATTTTCAATTCCCGTGAAGAGTTTGAAATAGGAGTACATGTACAATCAATAAATAACCAATTACAGAACCAGTTTCTCCTCCCTTGGTTTTCACACCTCAGCTGCTGGAACAGAGCCCCATCCTCCCTGATTGATCTAACCTCGTTATCTCTAGCTTGCTTCTTGCTTATATAGACACACCTGCCCCTGGAAATTTCCACTGCTTGCATCCGAAGAAGTGGGTATTCACCCACGAAAGCTCATGCTGCAAAACGTCTGTTAGTCTATAAGGTGCCACAGGATTCTTTGCTGAATCAATAAATAGTGAAGTTATCAAAAGCTTACTAACCTTTATTATCTGCCGCTATAAATCCAAGAATATTTTCATGACGTAGCATAACAGTTTGATAAATTTCTGCCTCACGAAACCATGACCGTTCTTCTCTTGAAGAGAATATCTTCACTGCAACTTCTTCTCCTCTCCATTTCCCTCGCCAGACTTCTCCAAAGCGACCCTTCCCAATGCTTTCTTGAAGTATGATAGTCCTTGCAATTGTTCTTTGAACAAGTAAAGGTAGACCTAAAGAAAATAAAAAAAAATAAAAAATTGAGCTTAAGCTCACTTAACTGTTAATTGAAAAGATCTGTTGCTTATAAAGCAACAGACACATAGTGCTTGCCTTGATTAGTTAAGAGCTAGAGATAAACAACAGTCCTCACCTTACTTCATACATAATCTAAAGTAGGTGTTCAATTCTTTTGGAAGATCGGTCCTTTTAAGACAAGCCTTCCTAAACATTTGTTTGGCAACTTTGAAAATACCAGCAATTACAAATACCAAATGATTAAATCAAATTCTAAAGATGGATTTGTAACAAATACAGTAAATGTGAAATTAGTTTCCTTTGAGTTTAAAGTTGTGAACTACTCGTGCATTATTGCATTCTACATTAAATGTAGCCACCCGGGAAGATATTTGGGCATCATTTCAAAAAGTGGTTTAAAAATAATAATGCAGCAATGTATGAAGAAAACTAAAACATACCACTTCATTATTTTAAAGAGAGTGATTTTATGAAAAAAAATACACCCTCATCTATCAACATCTGTTTCTAGTCCTCTACCACAAAAACTGTAGAAATAAAAGTCCTGAGAAGGAAAAGAAGTTAGAGACGTTAAGAAACTCATTTATGAACAAATATGATACAGTGGTTAGAGTGCTAGCCCACTCCAGCACAGCCTTCCTGTGTGCCCTTGGACAAGTCACTTAATCTGAGGTTTCACTATATGCAAAATGGGGATAATAGTTTGACACCTCCAAGACAAGGAAGTAATTACTGGTATCCCTTGCCAACTTGACTGGTTAGCCCATTTTCAAGGCCTACCAAGTTATTTTGGTTAGTGGGAGAAATTAATGATTGGTCAGCTTTATTTTATTTTATTTTATTTTTAATAAAAAACACACAAACCTTGTTTATTTATAAAGAATGCAAGAAGTCTTATATCCCTGAATACAACGGGAATAATCAAACAGTGGGAGATAGTTGCTTTGCTCACAGTTCCAAGTCTACTTCCAACTGGCACTTCACCCAAAAGCTCTCTACATTTTATTTTTGTGTCAGGATCATGCTACCAGAGTTTCTCCAGCTGCAAGGCCACATCCACACAAGTGAATTCAGAGCAGCACTACTGTACTGAAGCAGTCGTGCTGCTATAAGATTGCTTGTGTAGCCACTCTATACCAACAGGAGAAAGCTCTCCCGTTGAAATAAAACCACCTCAATGAGCAGTGGTAGCTATGTCAGCAGGAGAAGCTCTCCAGCCAATGTAGTGCTGTGCACACTACTACTCACGCTGATAAAAATGTATGTCACTCAGGTGGTAGCGTAGAGATGGCCTAAGGCTTCCTTGGGCACATCTATACTGGCAGAGTTACAGCACTGGTCAGAGAGCACTGAAGAGAAACCGCTGTTGTGTGTTCACGCTGTCAGCTGCCTGCACAAAAGCATGTTCACACTTGCGGCACTTGCAGTAGTATTCAGAGAGTGCACTCTGGGCAGCCATCCCACAGACCACCTCTTTCTCTTCTGCTGCTCAGAGTTGTGGGAAGGCAGAGAGGGTCGCGGGGCATCCTGGGTCGTGTCCCGATGCCTCATGATGCATTGCTTCGCATTCCAGCAATCCCTGTGCTTCCATCCACATTTGGTGCCATCTTTCAACTGTTTCTGTATTATGCACCCTGCCTCTTCAGGCTGCAGGAATGGATCCCAAACTGTTGGTCATAGCGAGCAGCATACTGGTCAACACGTCATGAGTGGCAGTGGAGTTATTCCTTAAACTACAGAGGCAAAAGGAGCGTGACATTGATCTCACCACGCATAGTAGCTATGACACGAGATTGCCTGCGGCATTCATGGAGGTACTAACCACAGTGGAACACTGCTTTTGGGCTCGGGAAACAAGCACCAAGTGGTGGGATCTCATGATGCACATCTCGGATGATGAGCAATGGCTGCAGAATTGCAGAGGAAAGCCACAAGGGAAAGTCATGGGACTGTGTGATGAGTTCACCCCAGCCGAGAATAAGAGCTGCCCTACCGCTGGAGAAGTGTGCGGCGATTGCACCGTAGAGGCTGGCTACTCCAGACTTCTACTGATCGGTAGCCAACAAGTTTGGAGTGGGAAAGTCGATGTTGGACTCATGTTGACGGAAGTGTGCAGGGCCATTAATTGCATCCTGCTCTGAAAGACCGTGACTTTCAACGTACATGACATTGTGGATGGCAACGTACATGACATTGTGGATGGTTTTGCACAAATGGGCTTCCCTAACTGTGATGGGGCAATAGATGGCACGCATATTCCAATACTGGCATCAGACCACCTAGCACATTAATTGCAAGGGGTATTTCTCAATAGTTCTCCAGGCACTTGTGGTTTGGAAAGGTGCATGATGCACACATCTTTCAGAATACTGGCCTGTTCAGGAAGTTGCAAGCAGGGAATTTCTTTCTGGACCAGATCACCACCATAGGGGAAATCAAAATGCCCATTGTGATCCTGGGAGACCCCGCCTACTCCTTACTGCCGTGGCTCATGAAGCCATACATGGGGCACCTTGACAGCAGCAAGGAGCAGTTCAACCACAGGCTCAGCAAGTGCAGAATGACTGTGGAGTGTGCTTTTGGCCATTTAAAAGCCCACTGGCGCTGCCTCTATGGGAGGCTGGACCTGGCCAATGACAATATTCCTATGCTTACAGCCACGTGTCATATGCTCCATAATATTTGTGAAGGGAAGGATGAAAGCTTCACTCAGGGCTGGACCACAGAAGCTCAGCACCTGGAAGGCGGAGTTTGAACAGCCAGAGACCAGGGATATTACAGGGGTGCAGGGTCATAAGGATCAGGGATACCTTGAGGCAGCAATTTGAAGCTGAAAGCCACTAATATTGGTTGCTATGCTCCGGAGTACAGTGCTTGTAATGCTAGGTGGTGATTGGTGCACAAGATGCAATACGTAGGTTTAACATAATTGTATGTTGCTTTGCAGTGCTCTTTTTGCTTTCAATTAATAGAACAAAGATTGCTTTCAAACCAACAATTATTTTATTAAAAAAGACAACTGGAGGAGAGAGTCAAAACAAAAAAAAAAATCAGCACTGAGGGGGACAAGAGAAGGGAAGGTCCCAGGAAGAGGGGTCACAGGACAGCTAAAGATGTGCGTATGTCCAAGTATCATATCCAACCTTCTCCTTTGGAGTACAATGCAGCGGGTACTGTACTTCAACAGGGCCAAACTGCAGAGGGATGGGTGCTGAGTGCAGTGGGTAGTGCAAGTCTGCAGTGCTAGACTGTGAGGGGGGAAGGAGTAGAATGCTGCAGGTAGAGTGGAGCCAGGAGGTTGATAAGAGTGTGTTGGCAGTGTGTGGGGGGTGCATGGGAAAGTTTTGTAACAGCAGCTGCAGGGGAGGGCAGGTGCAGTACTGCTCGGTTTGAAGAGCTAGTATTGCCTGGAGCGTGTCTGCTTGGCACTCCATTAAGAGCCACTTTGTGGCTCCATTGTAGCATGCCATGTTCTTCTTCTGGTCTCTCTTCTCGCTGCCCCGCCACTCCTTCGATTCCTGTTTCTCAGTGGCCGAGTATCATAACATCATGCAGAAAGTCCTCCTTATATCTTCTTGGCCACTTTCTAATGCTGCGCAACCGTTCAGCTGCTGATAACAGAGAGGGAGGCTGGGCTCCCAAGGTCATCTCTGATGTTTAAACGCAACATTTTACAGAAGCAGTCTTGTCTGCAACACAGAGAACACTGATATTAGTGATTTAAAACACAGCCAGTACTCACAACATCTATCACTAACTGGCTGACCCCAGGCAAGCATACACGAGCCCCAAGTCCCCCAAAATGGTGAGTAGCCGCAGGGTAAATCACTCTTCCTAGACCCTGCTGTACACAGGGCACATGGCTCTTGGGGAGAGCCAGCATTGTCGGGGGGCGGGGGGGGCTGATAATCATTCCTGTCCCCATACTTTCCACAGGATGTGATCATTCAGGAAGATATCTTGCTGCTGAGGGTGAGCAGGGAATCAAGGGAGGGTCTTCTCCAAGACTGCAGCTTCTGCTCTGGTCCCTATGTGGCTCGCCTGTGTGCAGCAATGGTCCCCCTCTCCCTCGTGACAGCACAGCGGCGCAGGAAAGTTCCCATTAACGGGGCAAGAAACAGAGCAGCTCTGCTGAAGAATCTGTGGCAGCAGATTGCCCAGTATCTCCAAGAGAATTTCCTGGAGATCTGAGGCAGATTCCCCATGAAGTGAGGGAGTCAATCAACAACCTGTTCCACCGCTCAGACTAGGCAGGTGGAGGGAGACAAGCCTGCTTTCTACAACTCTCCTCCCTCCTCTTCCCTCCCTCCTCCCGCCCTCGCTTCAGCAATTCCCAAACTGAAATCCACTTACCAGGGGCCTCCCCTCCTGGTTGCACTTCGCCAACATCCGACAGCTGTTACTGGCTAGCATCCTACAGGGTAGGAAAGAGCTCCTGGCTGCACGCATCTCTGACCTCCGAGTCATCCTCTGCCTCTGGGTCCCCCTTCCTCTCCTCGCCCAAGATTTCCTCCTCCTGGCTCGGTCTACTTTTGACTGGCACGCGAGCCTCCGAAGTATCCAGTGGCTCTCGCAGTGGAAGTGGTGTCACTGCCGAGTATGGTGTCCAGCTCTTTGTAGAGCTGGCAGCTTGTGGGCGCAGTACCGGAATGATGGTTTGCCTCCCACACCTTGTTCCACAGCTCCTTCACTTTGACCCTGCACTGCAATATGTCTCTGTCATGGTCCCTTTCTGTCATGGATCATGAAATCTGCCCATAGGTATCATAATTCCTAAGGCTGGAGCGCAACTAGGACTGGACAGCTTACTCTCCACAAATGCTGATGAGGTCCAGCAGCTCGGCATTTCTCCAAGTGGGGGATCGCCTGATGCATGGAGCAAGCATAGCCACCCGGAAAGATGAGCTGAGACCACTGCACGCGTCACCAAGCAAACAGGAAGGGGACTTTCAAAATTTCAAAGGAATTTATGGGGTGGGGATGACAGTTGGTCACCTGAGGGCAGGGCAGCGGAGTTTAAACCGATGACCAGAGAGGCAAGAACAGGCATTGTGGGATACCTCCCAGAGGCCAATTGCAGCTCTGTAATTGACCACAATGTCTACACTAGCACCGCAGTAGCCCCGGTGCATGAAGTTGTATGCCTCTCATTGTGGTAGGGTTGTGGGTTTTTTTGTTTTTGTTTTTTTAAACACACACACACCCACACACACACCCCCACCCACCCACCCCTACAACTGCACACTAAGTGGCTTGCCAGTGTGTACACCTCGGGAGTTACAGCGCAGAAAGCTGCTTTACTGCGCAGAAACTTGCCAGTGTATACAGGGCCTTTGTTTCTTTTCTGTGTTTCTTGTGGCTTCTCTCACATGCAACTGCAATCAAATCAATCCTCATAAAACCCCTCTGCTCCCATAACTCAGTTTGATTGATCTTGCATGGCCTGTGTTTTGAATAGTGACTTCTATTTTTTCAGCTATCTATTCTACAAAAGGAGCTTGATTTTCTCCTGAGTGATAGCTATTATGCCCAAAAGCATCAATGAGGGTTAATTCTCCCCACCCCAGACCTGCATCACACGCACCTGTGAATTCTATCCAGCATCTCATTGGAGTCCAAAATGGGGACACCCTGAATGACCCATTTCAGAAACAGAAAAATGTTTACAGATTATAACTGATAAAAATTATATACATAGCGTTTGTCGAGACTTTTCATATCACCAGCCCAAATTGGTATTACTCTCAGATCGAGTTTCTCTCCCTGCCCGACCAGACGAATGTGTTTTGGAGAAATCTGTTAACTGGAATGGAACGGCCAGTCTCCATCCAAATGAGGTATCCATTACTGTCACCACTTTTCAAACTTCAGTTTCTACAGCTACAGTCTCAGGATCTGGGGACACCTACACTGAAATCCCTAATCTTGATACCCTCTCAGATAGTCCTTATGAATAACTGATTAGATCCCAGGACCTGACTCTATCCTAAACACCACTTTGTTTGCGATAGTCAGTGCTGTAATAGGGCACCTCCAAGATTTATTCAACTTTGGTCTCCTATCCTTTCTTCTAGGATCTTGGAATGAACCCCTCTTATAAGTTTCTCCACAGGACCTTATTCATAGAATCTTTTCATTGTATCAGTGGCTATCGTCTCATTTTTCCTAGCAGAGGTGTGAGCTTTTTCCAATTTTGGATTGTAGGGTTTTTGTGTAGTCCAAATTCTTTTGTTGCTCTTCAGTAATTCCATACAAGAGGTTTGTGGAGATCCCTGGCTCATACCAAAACATGAGAAGTGCTGGGGTCCACTTTGTAGCCATTGACTGGTGTTCTATAAGCCATCACAAGAAATGATATGTTGGCCCAAATCCCTTTGATTATGTTTTACAAAAAAAAAAAAAAGTTAGCCAACTGAACTCCCAAAGTTCAGCTGAATCTTTCCAACATTCCAGCTGATTGTGGGTGTGCCGGAGTGGCGCAGTTATTGTGGATTCCTAAGGAGTCTCACAGCAGATTTGAGAAGCTCTGAGTTCTTCACCATATTTGGGTTCTCAGGTGAGTTGCTCACAGACCAAAAAAGAGAAACTTTGAATCCATTCACTAGAACTTCTGCTTCTTTCACAGTCTCTTAGCTCTTTATTGGGTAAGCTTTAATTGTGAAGTAGTCTATGGCCATCAACAAATATTGATTGCCTGAGACATAGTTGGGCCTCTACCAGTCTATCAACAGCAGTGCATTCCACTGGTGCAGAGAGGCTCTCCTGGTCTTAGGGAGATCCTTCTTTACAATGCATGAATCTCCTGCGACTGTGGGGCTTGTTTCCGGCCCTTAGTCCGTTTACGTATCTGGGCGGCGTCCACTGGCTCTCTTGATGCCTTCGAGGAGCAGTGGGCGCTGTCCAGGGTTCTCTGCTCGGTGTCCCCGTCAGGCTCCCTTCTTATGACCCTTTGACCGCACTCCTGTCCCTGTTCTTTTATTAGTTGCCCCCCGAAATAAGTGGGTTTTGAGGTCCTGTAGATCCTCCCCTTATGCTGGCAGGGGGGATCCTTTAGCATTGGGCGGGCTTCCGCCCACCCGGTTTCCCGGAAACCCAATAGATACAATGCATGAATCACATTTCCCCACACAATTTTCTGCATCCTGCATGCATTTTACTGAATAAAAAACATTCTCTTAGCTTGGCTATGGTCTTTGCAACCCCAAAAGGTCCAGCAGTTTTAGATGTTGGCAGTGCTAGTATTTTGGTCCCAGGATAGAAGAGACTGAAGGTGAGCGAGTTAGTATCTTTTATTGAACCAACTTCTGTTACTGAAAGACAAGATTTCAAGCTTACCCAGACCTCTTCTTCAGTAGTTTTAGAGTCATGACAACCTCAGAACCTCCTCCTTCAATGTATCTGGTACAACTAGCTGATACCTGTATCCATCACGCACAGGCTTCTCCCTCCCCCCGACCCCCTCTCCTTTAAACTCAAAGCTGTCTCACTGGACCTGAAAACTTTCACCGTGGCATTCTGAGGGGATACTATACTCCATGGTGGCTGCATGTGCCAAATGATTTTCAATCATATACATTCCAATATTGGAATTCTCTCTTCGGGTCATCTCCTCCTGAGCATACACATTCCCTTGAAAAGCCAATTCCTTGCTATACTGCTTGGGGCAGCATTTGTAATCAACCAAACAAGACATCAGCACTACCATGCTAGAGCCCAGACCTGTGTGCGACTGAAATCATTGCACTAGAGTTTTGCCAAAGAGCCCCTTCATGATTCCTGAATCTGAAAAGCCATTGCAAGGATGCTTGGTCTGTCTGTACATCTGTGATTGTCTGGAGAGTTGGCTTGTTCTGCATAGCCTCAATTTTCTTAATCAATGGAAATTCCCCCACTTTACTGATTGTGCACCCAACCTAAACTTTTTAAAAACAATTTACATCTCAGTTTTAGATGCAAAGCTGTAGGCTAATCACAGGCCCTTTGTAAACATATCAGTTTTTGTTAAAAGGTTTTAGCCTACACCAGCATATCTAAATATAACAAAACAGGATGAGAGGGGAATGCCATCCAATACCCTCTCAAATGTGGCCACAGTATTGCTTAAGGTGAAACCCACAACTTTATATTGCCACAGGCCTTGTCCTGCTGTGGAAGCAGTTTTCTCCTCTGTCTTTTGGATCCATTTGCACTTGCCAAGACATACTTTTAAGATCCAGTGTGGAAAAATAAATTGAACATGCTACAGCATCCAGGGTATCATCTCTTCATGAGTGGATGGATAAGAATACTTTAAAGTGACTTCATTTAGTTTTTTATTGCCTATTTAATCTGGTGCTCTCTTTTTTTCCCCTTAACTAGAGCTATGAGTGAGGCCCAAGGACTGGGTGAAGGCTCAAATATGCCTTCCTGATCTATTTCTTAAGTGGCCTGTAATGCCTCTTCCCCCCTTGCCACTGATAAAATTATGTGGTTTCATCCAGTATCAATCTGGTGCTGGACCAGTGCATTACAGCCTCATTGTTGGATTGGGAGAACAAGTCCTGATTCCTAAACAGAAAATCTTAAGACTGTTCTGTTGTTCCTCATTTAAACGTGCAGCATTGTGCAGTAACTAATCCAAAAATAATTCTGAAACCTCAATTTTATTCCTTTCCCTTTTAATAGTTTTCTTCCATGCCAGCAGTTACTACAGCCACTGGTTCATGTTTTGTAACCATAGCTCCTTTTTCATTATTTGCAGCTTGTCAGAAGCCATTCAGCAAGTAGTAGAGGATCCATACTTCACACCCACAAGTACTTCAGATGCTAAGATTTTCCTGAGAATCTGTGTCTCAAAAACAGGTCTTCACTCCATCTTTCCTTTGTTAGAAAGCTACCACATCAGGTAGTTGGTCATGGTTTCTGTCCCTGGAAGCAGGACAATTTGTTCACTGCAAACCAATTGGCTACAAATTATTTGCTTCACCTGGATCCCATCCATAAAGGGAATTTCCATAGATTGGATTTCCAAGACTTTTCCTGGCATCTACTAGTCATTTCATTGAAATGCACAGATTAGCTCATCCATTATTTTAACTACAGATTTTTAAACCCAATCCCACTCCCTGCCCTTCCCCCTCCCATTTTTGGACCTCTGCACATTCCCCAGTCACTGGCTTTCGCAGAGACCAATTTGGTGGTGGTTTTTATCCATTTCCTAGGCTTTTTAGTGAGTATGGCCTAATAACTTGTTAGACTAGACCACTATCCCAGTGCATTTCACTGACTCCATTACATACTGATAGCCAAACTCCCATTATTATTGTTAAACTGCCTAGACCTAAAGAAGATCTGGGAGGCTGATCCTTGTACCTCAAAGCTTTGCCCCTTCCTCTTGATATTCCCTATCTTCCAAACTAGGTGAGAAGCTTTCACTGGTGACCATCTGCCCAGTTTCTATTTACACAATCTTTTTTATGGCCACAGTCTCTCACAGTAACTCCCCTCGCCCATCCCCCCACGTGTCTAAATGGTCTCCTTTAAGTCTTGCATTGTCAATTTCCCTTGTTTTTCCATACCAAATTTATCACTTTTTCATAATTGTTCAAAAATGCCATGAACCAAAAATTTGAATGTCCTTTTCAGTCAGACAGAGTAGAGAGTAGTACTTACTAGTCTCCTAGCAATTAGCTTCCATCTTTCTCACTAGTGGCTGCTGCCTCGTGTTACATTGCTGTAAGGAAAGAGATTTGAGTTCCATGGAAAATGCCACAACTGTGAAATGATTCTGGCCTCCTTTCACTTATCTTTATCTACAAGTCCAACTCCAGCTGAGCATCTATAAGCTGATCCTGGAAGTCCTCATTGCCTGGATATGACAGGAACACAAGCTTCTGTAGGTCCTCTGCCAGTTCAGGAGGAGTCGCTTTTCCCTCTTCTTCTAGCTGTTAGCTGTGAACTGGCCATTTCAGATTGATGGCTGGCTCCAAACTGCGTATCACAGATTAATAGTAGATCTGGGTAACTCAGCCTCTTTTCTGAGAGAAGTTCTGCAGCACCACTGGAGCTGGCTGCTAGAAACTTCCCTTTCTGTTAGCTCTCCCAGCCACTTGTTTGAGCTATGATGTTGAACTGAGGCAATGCGCCTCCCAGGGAGTTTTTCCACCAAAGATTGTTTCCATTCAAATAATGGCGATTTTGAACTATTTTACATCATCTTCTCCTCTCCTGAGCCCACCAGCATCTGTGGCTTACGAACAAGGTAGAAAATGGATGAAGATTTCCAGTCTTATTTACCAATGTCTTCTGGCTGGCCCAATTCCACATCTAGGTAGCTGCCTTCCACTGTGATCTGAGACACGTATTTCATAACTCCTTAAGTCCTGGCTGCAGCTCATCTGGTAGTAAGTTCCAAGTTGGCCAAAGCTTTCCTGGCCTCCCACATTTCATGGAAAACCTTTCAGTAATCTCAATCCAATTTGCCATTCCAGACTAGGAGAATTGAAAATGGCTTGGACTTCCCCAATCTGTCCAGACCCAGTAGCTGTTGCTCCAGATTTCATCTCTACCTGCAAGTTCTCTCTCTCTTTCGGGAAAATGTCCACATACTACTTTACCAAAGGAGGAGTTAAAGTGTCCAGCTTTTTTTTGGGGTGGGGGGAGGCTTGTTAAGTTTCTAGTTCATGTTTAAACTTTTTTGACCATCTGATTTCTGCTACCACTACCATTATTTGTTCCATTTTGGTTCAACGGGGATATCAGCTTGCAGTTTCTCTCCTGGGAAACTGGATCCAAATCTTGCATCAGTGTGACCCCTTTTAAACTGAACGCTTAGCCAGTTTTTGGAATCTTGTGCATTTTTTCCATTAGGAGGAGAAATTGATGGAACCAGGTATTTCTTTGTAAATAAACAAGATTGCATTATCCCTTTTCCTTAAACACAACAAGAATCTAAGAGAAGGAGACAGTTTCTTTGCTCACAGTTCCAAGCCTCTTTTCTGCCAGCACTTTACCCCTCAAAAGTGCTCTCTTTCTGCTTTGTCAGGGTCTCGCTACCAGAGCGCGTCTGCTTCCCCCGCCTGTGCTTGTGGTATTTCTCTGACAGACACACACACACACACACACAAATGAATCCTCAGCAAAACCCCCCACCCAAATAGCTTGACTTCCAACCATTCCTGCATGGACTCTGTTTTGAGCCGTGGCTCCTACTATAAAGGAGCTTGATTGTTTCTTACATTTATCCTGAATGGGGGTGATTACGCTCACCAGCTTCAATGGAGGTTTAAACCAACATAACTATATATTTGAGATTGTGAGGCACTCAAATACTGGATAATGGGGGCCATAAATACAGTTCAACTGGTCAGACTAAACTAAACAGGCTCAAAAGCAGGATAAGGGGACAGGATAGTGGCATAAAAAAATTATGACCAGTAAAAATAAGGAAATCTGGGTGCTCCTGTTACCACTCTCAAAATACAAGACCACCACAACAACATTTAAAGAGCGGAACTCATTACCATAAGATGCCAATGGCCTAGTAAAAGTCAAGAGAGGATTACAAAAAGTATATGGACAATGAGAACATCCAGTCACATAAGTTAGGGGATTCTACAAGGGTATAGTCTCATACTTAGGGCATAAACCACCCAGAGTTGGGGGTTATTAGGAAGCTTTCCCTGTTAGAGAGAGTTACTCCATAATTGTAAATAGGAGACTTATTTGCCCCATCCACACCCATCTGTTATTGGCCATTGCTCATTCATGATAGTAGACTAGATGCTCTAGTGGTCTGATTCAGCATGGCAATTCTGTGTTCTTATGGATGAAAGAAGAGGAGCCATATGCAAATCTGGGAATCACTGAGCAGTTCTCATGTATATTCTTGTTCCCAGAAGCAAATTAAAGTCTCTCTCCTGGTACCAGTCCCTGGTCTTTCAAGGGTTAAGTTTGACACCAGAAATCCAAGTGAATATTTTCAACATGGAAAAAAAAGACTCAAAAAGGTAAGTGAGGCAGAAGAAAAATTGGAGGGCTGTTCCAGATCAGTAGACAGTCACTCTATGGGAAGACCAATTAACAGTCAAAATAAAATTGGCCTTCATGGAGTGACTCTCTGCCAATCCAGAGAGCTGTGGGGCAGTAGCAAGCAGGAGGAGAACAGAGGGAGGGATAGCACAGTCAAAGCAACTGGAATTATAGAAAGCCAACATATTAAATGTTGATACCACAGACCAAGAGACTGAAAAAAACCTTTATGGTTCTCTCCACAAGTTTTTGTCCTTCTCAGCCCACAGATTCCAGAAGGTAATAAGTTTAAAACAAACACAAAAATACCCAAATGACGGTAGGGTTTGGGATTTTTTTTTTTGACAGCCATCTTGAACGAACTAACTTGGACATTTATAGGTAAGGTCAAAATGAATGTGTTTTAATATCTTATTTTATGCAGACACACACAGTCTACTTGCAATTATACCATGACTTGTATTTTAAAGTATTATGAGAATTAAACATAAGAAAATATTTAAGTGACCTAGTCCAAGTAAACTTTGTAAAGTTAAAATCCAAATGAGCTAGTAGAATTTGATAGAGATATGCACTATAGTCCCAAAGATCATGTGCTGTTTGCTCATAATCGTAGCTTCTTTATGACGATATCAGAGACCACCACCTAGGTTTGATGCTGCAATTAAAAAGTATTCCCAAAGTCTGTGCTACACTAGGGCTCCCCTGCAGCTCAACCAGTAGTTACACAGGTGAGCATATCCAAAAAGATGATCCTTCAGATATGGAGTGGACGTAGAAGCAATCAATTCACCCTCAAACAATACACAGGCACACTTGCAAATCTTAATAGATTAAACATGGCACCTTCAAAGAGGTTGGATATATCAAGTCAACTTCTAATCAATTAAAATAATTTTAAATTAAAAGTAGTAGTTCTAGCTTCCAGTTAGTTTCCATTCTCTGTTATTTATCCCTGCTAACAAAGATGAAAAATGATTCTTTACTGATACTGTCCTTTTTCATTTAGCAGATACACACACACACACTTAAAGGAATTCAACACATTTTAAGTATCATTGACAGATATTGAGACCAAGATGTGATCCTATGTTTTTGAAAAAGCACAGCTTTGAAGATAGCATTTATTCATTCACTGCTGCTGGCGTACCAACAGTGAAATATAGAACTTTGTGTAGGAACATAGTGGCTCTTCCCAGCCTCATTTGAAAACAAAAAAGAAATCAGTTATATATGCCATGAAGCACATAACACCCTGTAAACTTTCAAACATTTAACTTGTCAGTCAGTACAGCTTTCAATAACTTCAGAACTTCAAGTTTTGCAAGTCATTTCCACGTGAAGAGCAAATCTTACTTCCTCTTTATCTAGATAAGAAGCCTCAACC
This sequence comes from Mauremys reevesii, assembly GCF_016161935.1. Classification (NCBI taxonomy): domain Eukaryota; kingdom Metazoa; phylum Chordata; order Testudines; family Geoemydidae; genus Mauremys; species Mauremys reevesii. Next base: position 114,263,096 of record NC_052624.1, on the reverse strand, counting down.
CTTACATGAACATAGCATCTCTGAGGATTAAAGGGTAATTCAGTCTCCATGCTCTAAGTCAAACACTGGCCTCCCCCTGCCGGAACTGTCAAAAGGGTGCTGAGAGATTACCTGCTTATTTGAACTATACTGAAATAGAGCAGACTCATTTCATACAGATACTGGATACTAATAAATTTTTGTCTACTGACCTGGCTGAAATCTGAACTAGTGATTTAAAAAAAAAAAAAATTCTCAGTAGTGGATTAGCACAGAATTTGTATTTTGAAATGTTATCTTGAGAAACACTTCTACACAAAAAAAGAGTGGTATGTTTGTGTTAAGGTTCACTGTATTTCTGGTTGATTTATAGAAGAGATTAGTATAGTTGTTCCCACCAACCAAACAGTTAAGAATATTTAATGTGACAGAAGGCTCAGGTGAGTTCCAATATCATCAGGTACCTTATTTTTCTAGGAGTACATATGTAACAAGTGATCCATATCACAAAGACATCACCCCAGCAGGATTGCCTGTGAGGTTAGCAGGAGAGAGGCTAAGACTAAATGAGCATATAGACCACTACTCTCATCCCCTAGAAATGATCTTCCTTCAAGTCAGAGCGGAGACATTGATAAGAGTGCTTGGGTAGAAAGCCTGCATTATTGCCCTCCATGCCAAACCTATTCTACACATAAAGAGACATTCCCAGGGTTGTCAACACACCACCTTTCACTAGTAGTAAGTTCTCTAAAATATATTAAGTGGTACTGGAGAGACAGTGCTCCTGAGAATGTGCTCTCACAGCAACAACTGATGAAACAATCATTTTTAAAATTTAGTTGTGTTGCTATTTACACCATCAGAATTCAGAAGTGCAATCTATTTTCTAATAAAGATGTTCTCTGCCTTGATGTTGTTTGGTAACGTTTCTGAATGCTAAGTCAAACGAAACACTGATCAGGAGATTCAGACATAATAGCATCACTAACTCACCTAGCGCCTTCCCCTAGCAAAAAGTTAAAAAAATATTAACCCTTTATCATATGAAACGCTAAAACTAATTATGGAAGATTTATTCCAAATTATTCCTATGCAAACCTGTTAAAAAAAAAAAGTGACCTCTCACTCGTTTCTCAGACATTCATATATCACATTTGAAAGTTTTAACTAGAGATTTTACTAGAGTTTAAAGATTAAAGCCATATCTGCACTACAGCTGTTAAGCAGCACAGCTACAGCTGCATCACTATAGCACCATAGTATAGACACTTCCTATATTAACTGAAGGGGTTCCACCCCCCATTGATATAGTTAACTCACCTCTCTGAGAGGCAGTAGCTAGGCTGACCAAATAATTTTTCCATCCATCTAGCAGCATCTGTACTGGGAGTTAGGTCAACCTAACTACAGTGCTCAAAGTGCACATTTTTTCCACAGATGAGAGACGTAGCTAGGTTGATCTAGGTTAAGTTTAGATGAGGCCTGAGTCATGAGGCAAGACTTTCATCAACAGATTTACATGTATTAGAAATAAATTACCTGACCCAGAGCCAGAAGTAGTCATATCATAAATTAAATCTTTTAAAGTAGTTCCTTCTGATATAAAAGGGCGATCCAGTGAGGGATCTTCTTCACTTGGTACACGATGATGAATGACAGTACGATTATGGCAGATGTACAGAATCAACATTAGTGAAATGCAAACAAAACAGACTGGTCCTGCAATGATAGCTGCCAATTCCACAGGTCCCAGATTAGAAGAGGATTCTCCGGAAGCAGGGACTAGAAACGGAGGTAAAAGAAAGGAAAGTAATGTTACTATTTTGTAATAGCAAGTAGGTTTTTAAACAAGGGGTTCATTTTTTGGTATTTGCGACAGTATATTGCATTGGATAACGGTCTTTGAAGAATTCTTTTAACGCATTTTGTTTCAGTAAAACAGTCTTAACTCAGCTCTTTCAGAGTCATTGGTATATATCATGGAAACTGAAGTTACATACATTTAAGTATAGGGCAGACAGACAGACGATGCAAGCCATGAAGCATTATGATACAAGAGACTTCTTAAGTAGTGGTTTATTTCTTGATCTACACCTTCAAAATAATATTTAGGAAGCCTGATGGATGCTCTGGTCTGCCCTCATAGAATCAGAATCATAGCTCTGGAAAGGACCTCAAGAGGTCATCGAGTCCAGTCCCTTGCATTCACGGCAGGACTAAGTATTACACTGGTCTACAATTTTTGAGAAGTCGTCTGCTTCAGAGATAAAATGTGCTATTTATGTATTTTGATGTGCTGAATTCAAATATGACAATTAAAACAACTGATTGGCTACTGTTTCTAAGATATTTAAGTTTTTACATTTTATGTCTAGATATATTGTGTAGGAGTTTTAATCATAAATTGTAAACCTAGGTCTTTTCATGTGTTTATGGTTGCTTTACATGATATTTCACCTGTCCTGTTAATGTAACACTTTTAAAATCAGCAAAAGGGTTATATAAATAAAACTTATTATGAAACAAAAGGCAAAAAACTATTATGTACATAGTTTAGTCCTATTCAGTGTCTACTCGGCGCTTCTTGGCTTGTCTCTTGTATTCATTAAATGGAGCATCTCTTGTCACTGTCCAGCAATAGTCTGCAAGCATTGATGGCCTCCATTTGCCCTGATAGCGTTTCTCCATTGTTGCAATGTCCTGGTGAAATCGCTCGCCGTGCTCGTCACTCACTGCTCCGCAGTTCGGTGGGAAAAAAAAAAATCTAGATGAGAGTGCAAAAAATGTATCTTTAGTGAGATGTTGCAACCAAGGCTTTTGTATGCCTTGAGGAGGTTTTCCACCAACAGCCTGTAGTTGTCTGCCTTGTTGTTTCCGAGAAAATGTATTGCCACTAACTGGAAGGCTTTCCATGCCGTCTTTTCCTTGCCACGCAGTGCATGGTCAAATGCATCATCTCGAAGAAGTTCACGAATCTGAGGACCAACAAAGACACCTTCCTTTATCTTAGCTTCACTTAACCTTGGAAATTTTCCACGGAGGTACTTGAAAGTTGCTTGTGTTTTGTCAATGGCCTTGACAAAGTTCTTCATCAGACCCAGCTTGATGTGTAAGGGTGGTAACAAAATCTTCCTTGATTCAACAAGTGGTGGATGCTGAACACTTTTCCTCCCAGGCTCCAATGACTGTCGGAGTGGCCAATCTTTCTTGATGTAGTGGGAATCTCTTGCACGACTATCATATTCGCAGAGAAAACAGCAGTACTTTGTGTATCCAGTCTGCAGACCAAGCAAGAGAGCAACAACCTTCAAATCGCCACAAAGCTGTCACTGATGTTGGTCATGGTTCATGCACCTCAAAAGTTGTTTCATGTTGTCATAGGTTTCCTTCATATGGACTGCATGACCAACTGGAATTGATGGCAAAACATTGCCATTATGCAGTAAAACAGCTTTAAGACTCGTCTTCGATGAATCAATGAACAGTCTCCACTCATCTGGATCGTAAACAATGTTGAGGGCTGCCATCACACCATCGATGTTGTTGCAGGCTACAAGATCACCTTCCATGAAGAAGAATGGGACAAGATCCTTTTGACGGTCACGGAACATGGAAACCCTAACATCACCTGCCAGGAGATCCCACTGCTGTAGTCTGGAGCCCAACAGCTCTGCCTTACTCTTGGGTAGTTCCAAATCCCTGACAAGGTCATTCAGTTCACCTTGAGTTATGAGGTGTGGTTCAGAGGAGGAGGATGGGAGAAAATGTGGGTCCTGTGACATTGATGGTTCAGGACCAGAAGTTTCATCCTCTTCCTCTTCTTCGTCTGACTTAAGTGAGAATGATTCTGGTGCATCAGGAACTGGCAGTCCTTCTCCGTGGGGTACTGGGCGTATAGCCGATGGAATGTTTGGATAATGCACAGTCCACTTTTTCTTCTTTGACACACCTTTCCCAACTGGAGCCACCATGCAAAAGTAACAATTGCTGGTATGATCTGTTGGCTCTCTCCAAATCATTGGCACTGCAAGAGGCCTAGATTTCCTTTTCCTGTTCAACCACTGGCGAAGATTTGTTGCACAAGTGTTGCAGCATATGTGTGGGGCCCACCTCTTGTCCTGATCTCCAATTTTGCAGCCAAAATAAAGGTGATAGGCTTTCTTAGCCATAGTGGTTATACTGTGCTTTTGTGATGCAAAAGTCACTTCACCACAAAGATAGCAGAAGTTATCTGCACTGTTCACACAAGTACGAGGCATCTCTGCTCACTTTGGCTAAACAGAAATGTGTCCCTTTGCAAAATCAAACACTGACAAATAGGAGCACGACACTGTATGATTTCTAGAGCTGATATAGGGCAATTTGTTCAGCAGAGTGATGTAAGCTTCATTATGATTGCATCATCCATGACTTCTAGGAATAACATAATGCAATTCATATCATGTATGACACAATACCAGCTTCAGATTGCATTATTCATTGTTTTGCCTAAAAAGCAAGTACTGTCCAAACCCAGTCATACATTTATTCATAGATCCAGTCAAAGATGTATTTTAGTCATTTCTGGTTTAAACTGAGATCCCTTCCCTTTATAACTCACTTATCCTCCGCTATTCCCTTTATAACTCACTTATCCTCCGCTATTCCCAAGTCAAGGGTCGTATATACTGACCCAATAGCATATCTTGAAAACTAGAGCCAATCAACAATTTTAAGCATCATTTTCATTCTCAGTGACCCAGAATTAGTAAAGTTTGACTACATTTATTTCAGAAGCATTTTGGCTATAGAGCAGTGTTATCTAGACCATCTGTGACAGCTCTTAAAAATCTCCAGTGACGGAGATTCCACAACCTTCCTAGGTAAGTTATTCTATTCCAGTGCTTAACTAAACCACCCTTTCTGCAATTTAAGCCCATTTCTTCTTGTCCTATCCTCCGAGGTTAAGGAGAACAATTTTTCTCTCTACTCCTTTTTAACAATCTTTTATGTCCCCTCTCAGTCTTTTCTTCTCCAGACTAAACAAACCCAGTTTCCCCCCCCGCACCCAATCGTCCCACATTGGTCATATTTTCTAGACCTTTAATCATTTGTATTGCTTTTCTCTGGACTTTTTCCAATTTGGCCACATCTTTACTGAAATGGGGTGCCCAGAACTGGACACAATACTCCACCTGAGGCCTAATCAGCACAGAGTAGGGCAGAAGAATTACTTCTCATGTCTTGCTTACTAAAGTAAGGCTCTGGCATGACCGTCTCATAACAAACTAAGGAAATACAAACTAGATGGAGTTACTATAAGGTGGGTTGGAAAAACATTCCCAGAGAGTAATCATCAGTGGTTCAAAGTTTAGCTGGAAGGCATATCAAGTGGGATCCTGCAGGGATCAGTTCTAAAGTCAAGATATCTCACGTCTACCACTTCCCTCTGCCATCCACAAGGCTTCTTCATTCATTCATTCATGCCCCCCTGTCAAAAAAAGCTATCAGGTTGGTTTGGCACCATTTGTTCTTGACAAATCCATGCTGTTACTTATCACCTTATCTTCTAGGTGTTTGCAAACCAATTGCTCCATTATCTTCCTGGTTCTGAAGTTAAGCTGACTAGTCTAATTCCCCAGTTGTTCTTATTTCCCTTTTTATAGATGGGCACTGTATTTGCTCCTTCTCAGTCCCCTGGAATCTCTCCCATCTTCCATGACTTTTCAAAGAAATCGCTAGTGGCTCAAATCTCTTCAGTCAGCTCCTTCAATATTCTAGGGTGTATTTTATCAGGCACTGGTGACTTTAAGACATTTAACTTGTCTACGTAATTTTTAAACTTGTTTTTTCCCTATTTCAGTCTCTGATCCTACCTCATTTTCACTGGCATTCACTATGTTAGACATTCAATCGCTACTAACCTTTTTGGTGATGAACAAAAGTAATTTAGCACTTTGCCATTTCCACATTTTCTGTTATTCTTTTCCCTCCCTCACCTTTACTTGTACTCAGTTTAGTTTCCTTAACCTTTATAATGAGTTTCATTGATTTTGTTGGGGAATTACTTTAAAAACCAAAAATCTTTACCTGGCGTTGGAATTTGAAGTTCTTTTTTATTGCAGTAGTCTGTGACACAGCAGTAAGGCGTAGTAGTAGTAACTTCATCGTTTGATGAGGGGGCACAAATAAATGGCCTGTCTCGTGGAATCAGATCAACTTCTGCTATGCACATGCTATTGTGTACGACTTTGCCTTGACTCCGTGTTACTGAGGCAAAGCAGAGCCCATCCGTCTCACATGTAAAGTTGTCTTTTGTACAGAGATGGCAAAAACACTGTAATGCTGTATTAAAAGAAAAGAGGTTGCGGTAGTTATGTTAAGAAACGTTAGAACTATGGGACTGTCAAAAACCAAGTGGCAGAAACATTTTCCCCGTGCCACTTTTCCAAACTATGTACTGCATCATAACACAAAACGCAAATATGATGCCTCTTAATAAGCTAACAAAATAAGGGAGCAGGAAAGATAACAGGAAGCTTGCTTCAACTTTGACTATGTATAGATGAGCAATCCACACACACACACCCATCCACCCCCAAACAAAATAACCACACCACAGATACATTCAGGTCATGGGTGTTGGAAGTCTACTCAAAAATAGAAAGTGAACTATTTTGAAGTTTACTGTAATGTGTACAGTACTACAACAATGCATCACCTAAAGCATTAAGGATCCAACCCTGCTGCTTCTGAAGTCAACAGGAGTTTTGCATTTGTTTCAATGGAAACAAAAGCACATCATTAGTGTGGAAGATCCACCATGCACTGTTAGCCACATGTCATGCATTAAAGGAACACTATTTCCCAACAGTTTACATGCTCCCCACCCAAGGGGTGAAGTTCTTTAAAGGCCTTATCCAACTCCCATTTAACTCAATAGGATCACTCCTTTTGATTTTAATGGGAGTTACATTGGGTCCTCGCTGTAAGGCTGCAGTAGGAAACTTCCACATCTAGAGTACAGGCACTATAATAGAACACCTATAGTGCTATAGCTATGCTACTATAGCACCAGTAGTGTAGACAAAAGGCCTTCCCCCATGTAATGGTAGATAGATAGTTTGACTGAAGCATATGTACACACCTGGGATTAGGTTGGAATAACTAGGGCACTCAGGGCTGTGAAATTTTCAAGAGCCTTCAGAAGGAAGCCTACTATGTTTATGCATGGAAGGGCTATATAGGGAGAAAAGTGCTATTGACCAAAAGACAGCCAACTAAAGAAGAGAATTCTGTATCAACATCCCATTCCCGTCTATTTGTTGGGAGCTTATATGAGAGAGAGAGAGAGAGAGAGAGAGAGAGAGATCATGCATGCACGTTACAAGTTCAAGTTTGTGCCTCGGATAACATTTCTCTGTAGGTCCTTCCAGGATCATGGCAAGGAACTCCAGCTGAAATAGGTACATAAGGAATTACTATTTCAAAAGTAAAAAAAAAAAAGTTTAAGTATGATGCCATCTGTGTGTATAAAAAACCCACACACAATGAAGGACAAAAACAAAGGATCTTTGCTTGCAAGCACACCTTTAATGAAACATGTGGTTGTCTCAATTACACCAGTTAGTACAAGTGAAGGCTTAAAAAAACATTCATGGACAAAATCCAACTAGAAAAAAAACTGAAGCACTGCTCACTTCTCTTCAAATGGTACACTCACAATGTTTAGTTCTGAAGTGTGAAGTATGAAAGAGAATTAAAGTAAGTGCATTAAAATTTACAGGACTGGAGGGATTGATCATTCAAGAAGATTGAGTCCTTAGTTAGTTATTCTAATCCTATCCTCTGCCCATGGATCTCATCCCATCTACAAGGAGGGATGCTGGATGCTTCCATGGCAGTGTTCCCATCTTCCCCTGAACAGCATAAAGAACTTTGGGTGGTAGGGGAAGATGAAGGGAGAAGTAGATGGAGCAGTGTTCCCTTCTCTCCCTGCCTCCTGCTCTCCTGCCCCCAAGCCCTAGAGATTTTAAAGGAATGGTAATACAGAGTCTAGGCATTATCTTTTCCACCAAACTTCTTCCAAGGTAGGGAATCCCACTTTAAAAGGAGTCTCAAGTGCAGCCATGGGACAAGGGAGGCCCTATGGTAGGAAAGAGGGGAATCTGAGGATGCCCTGAAATCCATGTGGGTTGGCCCTGCAGGTCAATCCAAGGGAAGGCTTACAGTATGGCAAGAACTCTGTTCAGGTTTTTCCTCTCCCTTTATCTCTGCGTGTACATTTCATCATAGGACGAGGAGATCTGGCTCCAAATATATACAACTTGGAAAACAAGAAACCGAGAACAAGGTCTAAAAACAATATAAAAAGGGTGTAAATGCTAAGGAGTTTAAATGATTTGTTTAGGATAGACCAAGGCGATGCAAGAAACTGTTACTTACCTTTCCATAACTGCTGTTCTTTGAGATGTGTTGCATGCGTCCATTCCACTGTAGGTGTATGTGTGCTTCAGTGTACAGTTGGAGAGTTTTTCCCCCAGAGTGGTTGGTATCTATCAGGGCAGTACAAGCACCCTACACTGCCTCATGCATGCAAGCATAAAGGGTGGAGCCACTTCTGACCCACCTCAGTTCCTTCCAGAAAGATACTGATAGAAAGGGTGAAGAAAAGCAAATCACAGAATGGACACGTGAACCACATTTCCAAGAGCAATAGTTACAAAAAGGTTAGTAATAGTTTCTTCTTCTGTGAATGATTGCACACTCATTCTACTGTTGGTGACTCACAAGTAATCCAAACTGGAGGTGGGGTTGGAATCTATTAGAACAGGGATTGGAGGAACACTCGTCCAAAACTGGAATAATCTCTAGACCACTGAGAGATTGCATACAAAGAGGCAAAACGTATGACTAATGATCAGGATGCCATTCTTCAAATGTTTAATGTGGGAAAGTAATCCAGAAAGGCCACAGAATCTTGTGATGACCAAGTCAAATGACCAATGCTCTATACAGATGCATCATGTTAGCCAACTGGTAACATAACCAAATACAAGTGGATAGTCAAGTGGATAATGGACAGCCTTTCATTGTGTGTGCAAAGATGATGAACAGTTGTGTAAAGACCCAAAAGGCTTAGTCCAGTCCAGATTAAAAGAAAACTTGAACATCTAGAATATGAAACCTCCCCTCACCTTCACTGAGCTTTTTCACAAAGCCTCATTAGTTAATATGAAAACTGGAAGCCTCCTTAGTGAGAAGCCTTGGGTGAAGATGAAGGTAAACTTTGTGTAGAAAACTGTATACAGAGAATCTGACACCAAGCACCCTCAATTCTCCCCCTCTTCTGACTGACATAACGGCCACCAAAAATGCCACCTTCATAGAAAAAGTGCAATGTGGAGCGTATCACCAGATGCTCAAAGGGAAATCCATCAGCTTGGCTAAGACTAGATTCAATACCCATGAAATTCAAATTCACAGCCATAAAAAAACGTATCCTGGACCATGAAATCTCGTCTCATGTGTTTTAATCCTATTCTATACAGAATCCTGACCCAATTAGGGAGTTGCAGGAGGTCACAAGGTTATGGGAGGGGAAGGGGGTCACAGTATTGCCACCCTTACCTCTGCGCTGCTTTCAGAATTGGGTGGCTGGAGAGCGGCGGCTGTTAGCCGGGCACCCAGCTCTGAAGGCACTGCCCCACCAGCAGCAGCACAGAAGTAAGTGTGGCATGGTGTGGTATTCTCACCCTTACTTCTGCGCTGCTGTCTTCAGAGCTGGGCAGTTGGAGAGTGGTGGCTGCTGACTGAAGAATAATGGAAGGTAGAGTGATCATTCAGAATTTCGGTTTCTTTAGGAATTTGTTTAACGCTCTCAGATCTAAAGTAGGCCTGTGAGCCCCCTCTCTGTTCAGGAAGCATCAGTAGTAAAAACCCTTTCCCCTGAGCAACAGAGGGACCTCTTCTGTAGCTCCTATAAGAAGTGACTCTCTCTCATAACATGGCATTATGAAAGAGGTCTCAAGAGAGACAGGGAAAGAGGCAGGGGGAAATAGAAGGTTGTATCCCACTTCAACCATCTTTAGAACCCCATGCATCCAGTGATATGGGCCCAAGTACAAAGGAAATAGGATAGGCTTTTGGGGGGGGGGGGGGGAACAAATAAACAAGGAAGGAAACGATGGCACCTTTCTTAATTTTAAGAATTGTAGGGTATTCTTAAACTGGTACTCTGTCCTTGACCAAACCATCAAAATGCGTGCTTGGAGGATGCAGCCTGCCTCAATGTACTGGCAGCTGCAGGAGCAGGTGGATGTCTTTTGTAACCTGTACTCTTCCTCCTTGACAGGTCCTGGATTTGAGGTACAAACTCCAGAAATGGCTAGGTCTGATGAGGATGGAAGGACTACTTTGCCACCAGAGTATATATTCCCAGGGGACTTCAGAGTGGCTCTGAGTCCTTGAGACTATGCAGATCCTCATCACGCTTTCTGGAAAAGAGTGACAGCCTCAAAGTTGAGGTCCTGGATTGTCTGCTGAACCTTTGGGTTAAGACCAGAGGAGTGCAACCATGAAGACTGTCGCATAATAAAGGAAGAGGCCATGCAGCGAGCTGCAGAGTCAGCTGCATGCAGATCAACCTGCAGAGCTGCTCTGCAAATTAGCTTGCCCTCCTCCACCATCGCCTAAAATTCTTGTTTTGTCTCATCAAGAAACTTGTCAAACTTCAAAATTGCATATCACAGGGTAAAACTGTAGTGCTCCCACAGAGCTTGTTGGTTTGCAATATGAAGCTATTACCCTCCTGTGGAATAAAGCTTCCTTCCAAAGAGGTCTAGTTTCTTTGCCTCCTTTTGTTTGTTGGTGTCAATACATCTTGGCTGCAGATACTACCAGAAAACCCAGAGGGGGACTGTTTAAAAAAAAAAAAAAATGTGAACCGTTAAGAGGGGATACAATACCTCCTTTCTGCTCTTTTTGCAGTAGGTGGCAGCAGGGCCGGCTTTAGCAAGTGCGGGGCCCAATTCGAACTGTTTCAATGGGGCCCCGGCAGGGATGACTATATATATAAAAAAAAAAAATGTAAAAAACACATGGGGCTTGTACTCACCGGACAGTGCTCCGAGTCTTCGGCGGCGGGTCCTTCACTCGCTCCAGGTCTTCGGTGGCACTGAAGGACCCGCCGCCAAAGTGCTGCTGAAGACCCAGAGCAAGCGAAGGATCCACTGCCAAAGTGTCGCCGAAGACCCGGAGCGCTGCCAGGTGAGTAAAAATTTAAAAGGTGCCTCTAGCCAAGGAAGAGATTCTCACTGGGTGCAGGGCCCTCTTAGGCGCGGGGCCCGATTCGGGGGAATTGGTGGAATTGGCCTAAAACCGGCCCTGGGTGGCAGAGATGGAGTCTGCCATAAAATCTTAGTAGACTCTAGAATAGCCATAATAGGGAGAGCTCTCCTCAATGGAGGCACTAATATTAAAGTGTCCACAAGCCTGTTGGACTTTTCCTGGACCTGCTGCCGCGACAGCCTCATCAGGAGACAAGGAGGATGCCAATGGCTCTTGGGGATGATTCTATTGCAACTCTTCTCAGGATAGCTTGTGAAATGGCTCCTATCCCTGCAGGTGCCAGGCCCACTACTGAGGTTGAACAGCTTATGGCACTGATATTCTTAACAACCAGCAGAGGAAGTAGGTTGGGAAGGATGTGGGGGTGCTCTGGATTAGGAAGGGAACCCCAACAGTTTCGAAAAAGGCCACTGATATGACCCTGGTCCAAATGTGAGCAGACCAAGGGTCTTTGTGGTATGCTCAATGCTGGAACTGAGGCTAAAATCAGAGTGGGCAGGCACTGCAAACAGGCCGCTGGATGTGTCCAAGCTGACATGCCCATGAACACTTCAGAATCTGAAGAATCCACTTCTTCAGACCCTGGATGTACTATCATCAATACCAGAGAAGCAGGCTCAGATTCTGGAAAAGGGGATACCAGCGAGATCATCTGTGGCTTTCCCCTAGATAGCACCATTTTAATCAGTACACTAATTGTCAAATCCAGTAGTCCCCCATGGTGCAGAGGGTAGCTGTGAGTGTTGGTCCCTTCAGTGCTGGTGCCAAGCAAGAATCATGAATTGCAGGGAAAGGCAGTACCAAGAGATACAACAACGCTCATAGCCACAAACCCCTCAGGAGCAGAAAGCATTGGGAAGTCATTGTGATTTTGTGGCACCAGGACCTGAGGCAACAACAGTGAAGTGACTCCCAAAGTGCCTGATCTCAACAGGCCTGACCTGGGCTCTGCAGTCAGTGGACTTCCCCGTTTTGAGGCTCATTCTGGGGAGCACCTCCATTCTGAGCCCAGCTCCAAGTCCTTGGTAGAGCCTCCAATCTTGAGGTGACCTTAGAGGACATGCAGAACCTCTTTGGCATGAATTAAATCCATCCGTCCATCTTGGGAAAGCCACAGCTGGAAGAGCACTGCTGATGGATACAAAGACACTCCATACCCAGATTGGGGGAGTTGGCTCTGATGGAGGAAGGAGCATGATTCCAATAGCCCATTCTTCAGTCTAAGTGCTCTGTTCTTTTTGGATTGGGACTTTAACCTTTTACAGCTAACTGCACCTGTCCCTATCATGAGGCTCTCCCAAGAATGTAAAGCAACTGGGATGTGGGTCACTAACTGGCACTGGCTTGCTACAAGAGTCTGAAGCCTAGAGAATGAGGCATAACTCCAGCACCAAAACCAGTATCAGGAGGCAATGTCAAAAACCATTTAAAAAAAAAAACCGCCCACACACACACTTCTGCTAAGCTAAAACTAATATCTATAATGAGACAGAGAAGAGACGTGCACAAGCAATAGAAAAACAAGGGGGAGGGGAGGTCAGAGGCAGCTCCACCCTTTATGCCTATGTACAGTGTGTAAGGCAAGTGATACCAAGTGCTACCGTCTTCAAAGTGAATTTTGGGTGGTGACCTGACTACCTAAATGCAGTCTAAAAAGGTAGTCAGCCCTTCTTCCTAGGTTCTCAAAGCATTCTATGAACTCAGCAAGACTCAACATCCTTATGAAAAGGGTAGCTATCTCTATTTTACAAATAAGAAAACATGCACAAAAGTTACCATGGACACCACAGGCAGCAGTAGTACTGGGGCCTCAGCACCCTCACTCTAATCATGTGGAACAGGAAGCTCCAGAGCATCCTCCTGGGGCCAAGCTTTTAAAAGTCTCTTAGAACAGAAGCAGGACTTCACAACCCAAGTTGATAGCACCAGGCCACTAATCTGGATTTTTAGTTTTGCCAGGAATTGAGAACAAGGGAGAAAAGGAAAGACGCCCATGGTGTCTAAAGGAAAGGAGAATGTAGAAAAATTACACTAAGAAAAATTCTTAACTGGAGAAGAAAAAGGTTATCAAGGGCAATAATTTTTAAAAGGTAAAGTAGACTAGGGAAGGGAATTAATAAGTTTTACAATTAAAATATGCAAGATGAAAACATGAAGTCTGTGCAAATAATGACGGTCAGTATGAGCTGCAACAGTGTTTAAGTAGTGAACTCTTTGGGGCAAGTATTGGTCTTTTTTTATAAATAGAGCTCCCATAGAAATCAGGGTATTTATAAATTATGAAAAATGACTTACTGAAGTCAAAAAGTGTCTAATTGACAGCCCTACGTATACCTAGGTATATCATACACAGGACAACTTTCATAATGTGACCCATTTTACACACTTTCACAGCCAAAACTTCCACTGAAAGAGCATTTCTCCTAAAGAATAAGTACAAAATAGAACTGGTTTACTGAGACACTAATTGTAAATTTTAACAAGTTATAAGAAGTCACTCAGAGGGTTCCAACTGAAGAGGAAGAAACATGGTTCTCTTTGCAGTGCTGATGCCAAGAAATGGGTCATCCAGCTTCACAATTAACTACTCCCAAGACAGCATTCATACCAGATAGAAACAAGATCTCAGATCACATTTATTTAACTTGAAAACAGAATAATTTTACATGTAAGATATCTTCTGTGTTTGTGTGAACCAGGAGAAAACTTAAATTTTAAAAACAGACACCCTTAGTTCTGTTAAGTTTCTTGTATTGCCTTTATGAAAGAAAGCAATAGCAAGGTGTCTTTAAAAACATTTAAAATGAATTTAAAAAAAAAAATCACAAGCTCACTCTTCCATCTGCTTCCCCACACTAATACAAGTTCTCTCCCCCCATTCCCAATAAGCTCTCTAATGGGAGAGATCAGAGTTTTAGTCACATGAATTTATATTTTCTGTTATCACATCTTAAAAACAAAAACAAAACACTTATCTATACCAGTTTTATTTCAAACAAGAAAATGATAATTCACTTAACTGCTATGTGTGGTTCCTAGATTAGGGCCAGGCAACACTAAAAAGTTGGAAAACAACTTCTTTTACAGGGATATTTCTATTAAGGCATGTCAAGACCAAGACGATCTCAGCTAAGGCTATGTCTACACTGCACTTTTGTCATTAAAGCTTCTGTCGCTTAGGGATGTGAAAAATACCCCCCAAATGACAAAACTTTTGACAAAAAGCACCGGTGTGGACAGTGCTTCAATGGCGGGAGCCACTCTCCCACTGCCGAAGCTACTGCTTCTCATTTGGGGGTGATTTTATTTTGTCATCAGGAGAGTTCTCTCCTGGTGACAAACAGTGGCTACTGCAGCCACACAGCCACGCCATTGTAAGGTACACAGTGTAGGTAAAGTCTAAGTGAGGGACCAAAGTTTGAAAACCAGATCTAGTACAAAATAGACACAGGGTTCAATTCTTAGGTTTACGACTTGTATAGGATAGGGGTAGGCAACCTGCGGCACGGTCCTGGCCACCAGTCTGGGGGGCTCTGCATTTTAATTTAAATTAAAACTTCTTAAACATTTTGAAACTTTATTCACTTTACATACAATAGATCAGTTATATATTATAGGCTTATAGAAAGAGACCTTCTAAAAAGATTAAAATGTATTACTGACACGTGAAACCTTAAAGTGAATAAATGAAGACTCGGCACACCACTTCTGAAAGGCTGCCGACCCCTGGACTAGAGTGTCATTATAGCTGACCTCCATAAAAATTACTTCATAGGCAGATTAACTCTGAAAACCATACCTTCTCTGCAAGTGATCGGAAAGCATACATACAAATGTTTTCTACTATCACTATCTTTTCTCGATCATTTACCACACATTAATGAAGCCGGTGACTTAGAAAGATCCAACTTTCTACATGATCACTTAATGGCTCAGCTGAAACAGAATGCCCTGTCACTTAAGCACTTATCAACCTGTATGCCCAGGGAAAGGTTCAGAGCTCAGAGTTGGCTTTCTTTCTGTAAATATTTTCTAGCAGATATAAGATTTTCTACATAATGTAAACCTGAAACAGGCACAGTTATGAAGATTAAGTTGCTCAAAAGTTGCTATGTCTGGCCAAGAAAGCCAGAAGCAACAAGGTATTTAACTTCATGCTTTCTTCATTGCTTCCATGTCACAAAACCTTCATTTTCCTCAAAATAAGTTGTGCAACTTTTGGGTGGAATACAAATTACACTGACTATTATTGCTCAAGGTTAAGTTTAAGATGTTACTCATCTTCTGCAGAGAAACCATAAACAATTTGGGTAAAACCCAGACTGTAAGGCAGGTCTCAAAGTCACATACCACACAACACTGATTGCAAAAGAAAAAAAAAAAAAAGTCTTGAAGCTTTCCAAGTTTCAATTTAAGAAAAAAAGTGTAACAAAAGTTACAAAATGTATGCAATATACTAGAAGTATTGCTTTTTTGCCTAAAAAGTAACTCAGTAAAATAATAAAAAAGAATATGCATACATATACATACACACACATACACAAACCACACAGCTTTGTGTTCATTATTGTAATTTGCTGGGTTACAGAAAGGAAGATTATGTAACTAAACAGGTCTAGGGCTGTTAGTAAATCTCTCATTTAGTAATGTTAAAACAAAGTGCCACTACTAAACATATCACATTTGCTATTTGGAGAATTCAAGGAACAATTTTGCTATTGTCTTTAGTTCCCTAAAATCACAAAACAGCTCCGGCAATATCCTTCACATATATTGTTCTGACATGAGATCTACCGCAGGAGTCTGCTGGGGGAGAAGGAGAGAAAGCCCAAAGAGCCAGGTAAACATTTTAGTATATTGTACTTATTTATAAAATGTGTATTTTGTACAATGCACAGATTTGCAACGTAAACAGCATTTAACCTAACCAATCACCCAAGCCAGATCTGATCACATATCTGCTGTGCATGAGCACATAATACCAGCGTATTGCAAGCCGATGCCTAACTGAGCTAGAGCAAGTGACTCCTTACTTCAGGAGACTCAAGAAAAAGGGTTTTTACTTTACCTAGCTGGAACATGCAACATGTAGTTCCACAGCTGATGCTAACTCCCCTCCCCACATTTGTAAATCACACTGAAACAGTTACATTGTGACAATAAGCCTGCAGCACGTAATGGATTTCCCCGTTTCGGTCACAAAGACGGGACACCTCGGACAGGAGACGGAAGTTTTCAGGAAAGACATTTTATCCAACTGACCCAAGTCTTTATATCAGGGTCAAAAGGTCTGCGGCGGCCACCCAAACCCCAGATCACTAGCAGCGAACGAGAGCGAAAGTTGCCAGCGCGGTCACAGCTGAGCCGGGTCCGGGCTCACAGACCCCATCGGCCGGGAGCGGAGACGCCGGGGGCTGCCGGCTCCTTCCCGCGGCGGTGGGTCAGGACCGGATGCAGAGCGCGACGTGAGGCACTCGCGGCGCTGCCCCGGGGCCAGGGGCGCAGACAGCGGGTTCCCAGACTGCGGGGGCAGCCGCCAGAAGTGGGCGGCGCCGGCGCGCTCGGTGCCCTTCTCACCCCGCTCCCGGACAGCGGAGGGAGGAGCCGCTCCGGACCCCCGCGGACCCCCGCCATGGGAGCGGCCCGGCCCGGCCGCTTCTCAGCGGCATCAGGGGCTCGTCGCGTCTGCTCTGCGCGGACCCAGCGCCGCCGGGCTCGGCCAACAAAGGCACGTGAGCTCCGGGCCCCGCCCGGCCGGACCCTGCGCCATGTTGTTGAAAGGAGCCGGCGGGGACCCGCGGAGCCGCCTCCCCGGCCCGTTACTCACCCGCCGCCCCCGGCAGCAGCAGCGCCGCGGCCGCCAGCGCGAGGAAGGCCCAGGGCCGCGGAGGGGCCGTTAGCTCCATGGCGCCGCCCGCTCGCGCCGAGGTTCAACCCCGCGTCGTCCCCACCGCAGCTTCTCAGACTCCCTCGCCCTTGCGGCCACTATATAATGTAACTGACACACAGGCGCCTCCTGATTGGCCGCCCCCGCCCCTCGCCCCGCCTCCCAGGCAGCTGCAGACATTCCGAACAACAACAAGAGTCTAGAGAATACAACCGGCTCGGCGCGCGGCCAAGTGGGAGGGGCGGGGGGCGCGAAGCTGGATGAGTGACAGAGGGGAGCGTCTTCCTCCCACCCCCTTTGGGCGGGCGCGCCCGGACGAGGGTCCAGCCAGCCTGTCCCTGCGCTGTGGGCCCGGCCGTAGGGCACGCGCGGGGGCTGGGGCGCCTCGCGCTCGGGCGGAATGTGGATGCGATAGAGCCACCTCTGCCCTGTCGCTCCCTCCTGCTCACACGGACCGAGGCAGGGGGCTGAGGCGGGGAGCTCGCTCCGCCTTCAGCGTGAGGCGAGGGCGCCACAGCCGGGCCTGGTACTGGGCAGTGGAGCGGGGCCGCTGGAGCTAAGTGAGGAGGCGACAGAGATGGAGCAGGGCTGGAGGCTGCCCTGGGAATACGCTGAACAGTGAGGGGGGGGGGGGGGGGGGGGGAGAGATTGTGCACACCCAGCAAGTAAAGCTTTCAGCGGTGCTCGAGCACTCTCTAGCCAGGGCAGCACCCAGAGACTTTTCCCCTAACGCAGGAGGAGCCCAGCATCATAGCAAATCAGATTTACAGAAAGCAAGGAAATTCCTGACTAAGTCCTTGCAGCTATGCATATATCACTGAGCATTCTTTTGTAAATCTTAAAGTATGGAAGGCACCAGATGAGGTTACAATTAGGACCCACCAAATTCACTTCCACCACTGGAGAAAAAAAAAGTGACCAGCTCTCAAGCACTCTTAAATTTATCTTGAAAATGCTGCAACATCAAAGAGCTTACCTCCATTACAACCTTCAACTGAGTATTGCCACTACCTAAGGCTATGTCTACACTACAGCCTATGTCAGCATAATGTGTATGAATAAACCACCACCCCCCCCAGGGACCTAAATCACACCGACATAGATGCGCTTGTGCACAATGCTATGTTGGCAGAAGAGCCTCTCCTGCCAACAGCTGCTGATGCTTGTGGAGATGATTTTCTGTATGTTGACGGGAGAGCTCTCTCCCACTGGCATAGAGCATCTTCACCAGATGCAGTATAGCTGTGCCACTGCAGTGCTGTCCATATAGACATGGCCTAAAGTTTCATTCAGGCACACACAAAACCCCTTAATTTGTCAGTGTTCCCTCTAATTTTTCACACCCATATGTGGAATGAATTTTGCTATGTACACAGGGTTAGAGTGCAGGGGGGTGAGGGCTCCAGTTGGGGGTGCAGGTTCTAGGGTGAGCCTGCGGATGAGGGGCTTGGGGTGCACTGGGGCTCCTCTGGGCTACAGTGGGGAAGAGAGGACTCCCCCCAGCTCTCTCTCCCTGCAGCAGCACCTGGGCTGGGGGGGAAAAGGTGCCTCTCCCCCGGCCGCAGCAGGTCCAGGGCCTGTGGAGAGGCATCTTTCCTCGCTGCAGCCCTGAATGCCTGCATAATGCTTAATAGGCAGCTGCGTGGCCACACAGCTTAGAGGGAACTTAGATTTGAGTGTAGTGCTGCTTTTAACTCAAGTTGGCTAACCATCTGTGGTAAACGCTGACGCTCCACTGAGGGCACCATGTCAGCTGCTAATACAATATGGGTGCAGGCTCTAGCGCCACTCCAATGCCACTAGTCCTCCATTTCCTTCCCTAACCTCCACCCCTGCCTTGAGTTCACCCAGAAAGGGCAGGCAAGGTCTCCCAGAAATCACTGGGGAAGAATTCATACATTTATCTAACTTACTGCAACACAAAGAATTGTGGTATATGCTCCATAAGTCTTAGCACCATATGCAAGAGAACAGCGCCACTAGCAAGGACGCAGCAGCTCAAATATTATTTCAATGTGGATGTTTTTGCTCACACTAGACCAGTGGTTCTCAAACTTCATTGTACCGTGACCCGCTTCTGACAACAAAAGTTACTACATGACCCCAGTGGGAGGGGGGAACCAAAGCCTGAGCCCACCGGAGTCCCACAGCCCCAGGCTGGAGGGCCAAAGCCTGAGCCTACCACCCCGGGCAGGAGGGCTAAAGCCAAAGCCCAAGGCTTTCAACCCCAGGTAGAAACCTGTAACCTGAGTCCCACCACCCAGGGCTGAAGCTCTTGGGCTTTGGTCCTGGGCAGAGGACTCAGGCTTCAGCCCTGGGCCCCAGCAAGTCTAATGCCAGCCTTGGTGACCCCATTAAAAAGGGGTCATGACCCACTTTGGGGTCACAACCCACAGTTTGTAGAAAATTGTTGATGCGACCCAACGTAGCTGGGGATGAGGGTAGAGGTGAGGGCTGCGGTGTAGGGCCAGAAATGAGGGGTGCAGGAGGGAGTCAGGGCTCTGGGCTCGGGGTGCAGGTTCTGGAGTGGGGCCGGGGATGAGGGGTTTGGTGCAGGAGGAGGTTCCAGGTTTTGGGGGGGCTCAGGGCTGGGGCATAGGATTGGGGCACAGGGTTGGGGTGCGGACTTACCTCCGGCAGCTCCCATTCAGTGGTGCAGAGGCAGGCTTCCTGCCTGTCCTGCAACCATGGACCACACTGCACCCCAGAAGCAGCCAGCAGCAGGTCCTAGGTGGAGGCGCAAAAGTGGCTCCGCACGACTCTTGCCTGCAGGTACCATCACCCCCACAGTTCCCATTGGCCAGAAACTGGCCAATGGGAGTGCGGAGCCCCGTGGCCTCCCTGCCTAGAAGCCAGACCCTCTGCTGGCCACTTCCGGGGCTCAGCACGGTGTTGGAACAGGTAGGCACTAGTCTGCCTTAGCTGGGCAGCACTGCCAACAGGACTTTTAACATCCCGGTCAGTGGTGCTGACCAGAGCAACCCAGTGCCTGACATGCCACAATTCAGTACTGGGTCATGACCCTAACTTTGAAAAACACTGAACTAGATGACTTGTTCAAATAGCTGTTTCAGCATTCTACATTTTCTTACAAGCTCTCTAGTAGTAGGAAGCATACACTGCACAAAATCATGACTAATTTAACAATTATTTATTCATTACTTCTTTCCCCTTCCCCTTCTTTCATAGCAACCATCACTATAGGACAAACATCCAAACTGAATTTTTTTTTTTTGCTGAGCAAAATTCTTTGTACTCTTAATATCATTAAAGAGAAAAGTTAGCCAAAATCTTTACGATCTGACAAGTTATAATAAGCCCATTACATTCAAACAGGAACTGTACATAATGATCAAATTTGATAGTACAAAATACATTCAGTTGTCCAATTATTAGACATATCTAAGGAATCGGTTGACCCGCTATTAAAGTAATGTGTTCTGCAAAATGAACACTACAACATTACAGTTTGTTCTCGCTGCAAGGTTTAGGACAATAGTTTCAGGATTTTGTCACAACAATACCCTATCCTCCCCTACTCTATGGCTACTGCAGCACTCAAACTCCCTTTTTTTCTCTCCATTATCTTCCATCCCCCACTATTCCAGCACTCAACAGGTTTTACCCTTCCACATTACTGTGGCATAAATTTTCTCATTTCTGTTCCTCTTATCCAATTTACCCATTAATCCAGTACTTCAATTCCTTCACACCACCACTGGTGTAAGTAGTGGCTTTGCTTATCTACACCAAGGGTTGCAGCAATGCAGCTACACCAATAGCTGTAACTGTGGCAGATCCCCAATCTAAACAAGGAGTAAGAATGGTTGGTTGATGGTGCAAGGGCCCTGAGCCTAGTGGGCTCTTCCCATACTACTTGGGACCCACACCAAGGGAAAGGAGCACCAGCCAGTTCTCCAATTTCCAGTTAATTAATACACACACACACACACCTCACAATGAATTAACTTGCTCCCCCCATAGAACCCAAACAAATTATGTCCCTCCTAAACACACCCCTTAAGATTCCGGGCTTCCATTTTTTCCCTCAGCGGCTCTGCTCCCTCATTCCCCTTTTGGTAACTGGGGAAAGAAGCTGGGAGTCTTATCTCCCTCAGGAGTAGGAAGGAGTCTTCACCACAGCTTTGGGAGAGTGGCAGCATTAAAACCAGAGAGGAGGAGCTTCAGGTCTAGCCGGGTAACCCTTCACAGCCCGCATATGACTGACCCATCTGTGGGTAGGCAGGGGAGGGGAGTCATACTTGTGAGGGAGAAAAAAAGCTAGCCATGTACAGTAACTCCTCACTTAGTGCTGTAGTTATGTTCCTGAAAAATGCAACTTTAAGTGAAACGATGTTAAGCGACTCCAATTTCCCCATAAGAATGAATGTAAAGAGGGGGGGAGGGGTAGGTTCCAGGGAAATTTTTTTTTGCCATACAGTACATTACTATAGTTGGGAGGTGCCCCCGCCTTACCCCACATAGGTATAGCCCACTGGCACTAGAGACAATGAGGCTGGCAAGGAGGCTGAAAGTGCTGTAGGCTAGGAGAAGCAGGTTGCACAGCAGCAGCGTCAGCTTCCTCTACTCTGCAAACACCAGGGGCGGGGCGGGGGGGGTGTCAACCCTCGGTCTGCCCACGCCCCTCCCTTCCCCCCAGCCCTCACCCTTAACCTACTTCTTCCCCCGTCCCTCCTCCCCCTTTACTTGGCACACTGTGTCCTTGCTCCTACCCACTCCCTCCTGCCCATGGTAAATCAGCTGGCTTGCCACGTTCAGGGGGCAGGAGGGAGGGGGGAGCTTGCACGCCAAGTCCTCCCTCCTGAGTGCTGCAAGCCAGCTGACTGCCGCAGTCAGGATGCATGGAGAGGACAGGGAAGGCGCTGATCTGCAGGGTCTGCCAGCAGGCAGAAGGCACTGTTGGGGGGCTGCCAGCTGTGGACAAAGCAGGCAGCCCAACAACATTATAGTGAAGCATTGCACAACTTTAAATGCAGCATGTTCTGTAATTGAGCAGGGACGTAAGATTGAAACGACGTTAAGCGAGAGGATTTTAAGTGGGGAGTTACTATACAGCAGTTCTGATTGTTTGCCTTTCCTCAGAAGGCAGGGATGTGAGGAAAGACAGCCAAGCACAGCAGTTCTTTATAGATTAAGAAGTCTTTTTCCACACACATATAGGATGGCCTGTAAACCTTTAGTCTATGGAGAACACTCATACAGCTGGCAGTCCTGATATTATGTGTTCTTTCAGTCACTTCTCATTTAGGACTGATTCAAAATAAAGTGGTTGATTGTATCTTACAGAATGATGCACATCTACTTGAATTTTGTTTTTGCCAAAATAACATGGCATTGAGATATTCAATACATTTATGCAATTTCTAAAAGCTAAATCAAATGAAAACTTTCAGAATGCATAAACTTCTCACCTTCAGAATGTTACATAGGACTTCTTCACCTGGAGTAATAAATATTGTGCTGTAGCATCTTCATGGAAAAGTTCCCTCTAAGCCACTTCCTCTTTAAATTTAATCTTTCAGTCTTTCCTCCTTTCTTTAGCTTATACTTGACTCTGAATAATGCGGTGTGATACTGCGTGTTAAGGATGCTGTATAGAAATCAATAATATTAGAATTGTAATCACTTCAAGAGCATACTAATCAGGGGTGCTGGAAAAATTTGTATAGTGGGGTGTGGAGAGCCATTGAACTAAACTGTAAATCCTGTATATGATAGAAATCACTTCAAGCTAGGGGTGCAGCAGCACCCCTAGTTCCAGCACTTATTATCCTAATTCTAAACAAGTTTAGTATAAATAAACTAATGCTAGTTACAGGATGATGTGATTGGTTTCATCATCTGCTAGTGCAATTAAAACCCAGGAGAGAGAGAAAACTTACAAGTTTTTTGGAAGCAAGGTCAGTGGCTTGCATTTGGTCCAAATAGGAATCAGAAATGTAAGTCTCAACCTAAAAAAATAATTGAACATACAACATGATTAGTAAAGCAAAATGGCAAAAAACAAAATATGTTATATAAGAAAATTTGTCAGCCATTTATGCCAATATCTTGCTGTGGGCTCCTGAAATGATTCTAACAGAAAGAGGAAAGTCCTTTTCCAAGATTCAGTGCCAGTTGTTTCAGAGACACCATGTAATCAGAGACTCCAGTACTATCTTGTGGTAAATTTCTACTGGCTTCTAGAAGCGTCTCTATTTTTACTCATTCACAAGTTAACAGGGTAGATCCATGGTAATTTTTAATTCATTACCGTTGAATTTTACTTACCACTAATTTGGCTTCTCCCTAGTCCCTATTATCAATTTTTGACATTGGGTACCTCTGATCAGCAGATAGAAAAGAAAGAATTTGTGACTTCAGTTCCATGTAAAAGATTCAGTTCTGGTTGAAGAAATTAGCTCAGAAAAAGAGTATAGTAGGGAAGTTCACATGACTTTAAAATTCCAACCAATTGTGGAAAGAATCAATGTGAAGAAGTAGTGAGGAAAAGATAAGAAAGACCATTCAGGCTGCCTGGTAGTGATGGACTCAGATCAAAGATATTAAAAAATCCTTTTCTGGGTTGCTTTCCTTAAAATACAAACACTAAACATTTTTATCTCTTGGCTTTAAGAATGTAGGACTAAGGAAAACTAAGATAGCAGGAAATTTAACTAACTCTGAACACTGAATACTACAAAATAATACCTATATATAGTAGATATCAGAGCATATGTTGACTCAGAGAATTCTGAAAAAAAATCAACTTGACTGCAAGATGCAGAACTCACCTTCCAAAGATAAGGTCTGCACATTTAGCATCAGAGCAAGAGGGCATTAGTGTTGTGAAGCCAAGCACTCTAAATTAAGGAAATCTCAAGTAAAATTTCCACTGCAATGTTAATTGGCCTTGTTATACATCCTATTTTATGAGGCACTGATAATTGATTAATGCATACAAGTTATATTTAACAAGGAATACAGGAAGATAAAATACTGCATGTGGCTAAGTTAACAGGAGAAACCAAGTTTCTGAATATATAGCATTTTGGGTGTGTAAACGGGTCGACTCACCCCTGCGGTGCCTCCTGCTGGTTGCTCTGCGACTTTAGCTCAGTCCAGCCCTGGAGCACCCTCTGCAGGCCAGTGATCCACCTGTTCGTAGGCCCCCCGTGTCCCTCCCTGGACCCGGTGCCCTTTTACATGGGGCGCTGCCCCCTAGCAGCAACCCCTTTCTCTCTCTGGGTCTCCCCTTCTCTCTCAGGGAACCCCCACCCTCTATCCCTACCTTGCCTCAGTATTGGCTACTGCCAGTCGTTGTCTAGCCCTACACTCTGGGACAGACTGCAGTATCAGCCTACTCATCACAGACAAAGTTGGGTTTGGACCTGCTGCTTTGTCCTACCCCTAGGTTGCCCCCTGCAACCCCCAGTGCCTTTGGCCCACTGCTAGGCCACAGCCTAGGGCTTTCTAGGCCGGAGCTCCCCGGCTCCTCAGCCTTCCCCAGCCCTGCTGCACTCAAGCCCTAAGCAGCCAGGCCCATCTCTCTCTATCGCCAGAGAGACTGTCTGGGCTCCTGGCTTCCCTGCCTTTTATAAGGCTCTGTTCCTCAGTTTGGGGCGTGGCCCCCAGCTGCAGCCACTTCTCTAATCAGCTCAGCTTGAGAGCAGCAGCTCTCAAGCCCTGCCAAGCTGTTCCTAACCCCTTAAAACCCCGGAGCAGGGTCCACCCTGCTACACACCTCCCCCCTTAAAACCCCCTCCCCTGGGGATCATGGGGCCTTTTGGTCTGTGCAGCCCGGAGGTGTCCTGCCAGCCGTGCCTGCTTCTCCTCACTGTCTTTTAATTTGCCGGCCAGGGCTTCGTTCTCCCGCCGGACTTTTTGGAGCTCTGCTACGGCCGTCCTCCAAGCCTGCTCCATGGCATCTGGCTGCACCCGTAGATCTGAGTCCCCCAGGCCCTCTTCCCTCAGGGTCTGGGTTCCCCTGGTGGCCTGTCCCATAACCACCTGGGTCCATTTGGTTTCTAGGACCCGTTTCTTCTGGATTCCCGCCTCCTGCAGGGCCCACTTTGTCTGGGTCCCTCTCTCCATGACATGCAGGGTGATGGTCTGGGTCCCAGCCTCCTGCGGGGTCCCCACAATTGCCACCTCCACCGATGTCACCTCCCCAGGATCCAACGTGGCCCCTTCTGGACCTCCCGGCACCTCCCTTGGCCGACCCTCAGCCTTCTTGAGGGGGCAGTGCCTCCTTATATGGCCCAGTCCCTGGCAGCCCCAGCAGGCTCCTTGCCTCTTCACTGCCTTGGGCCTTGTCTGTTCCGTCACGGACCTAGCCTTTCCTATCCTGCCCTGCGCCGTGTTCTCTGGGCCTGGGCAGTCCCTCCAAAAATGGCCCATCTGCCCACAAGTCCAGCACGCTGGCAGCTGCCTGGGTTCCCTCACCCGGCAGGCAGCCCGAGGGACCTGCCGCTGCCCCTTCCCTGGGTGAGGCATCCTGCTCCCAGCCCAGTAGGGACAGTCCCTCTTTAAATGTCCTCTTCTTCGACAGGCATAACACATTCGGCGCTCAGCCGGGGGCCTCCTGGTCCCGGCTCCCCGCCTCTCCTGTCGGTCCTTACCACGCCTCCGGAACTCCGTCCTGAGGACGTTTACCAGGGCCCGCTGCTCCTGTAGCAGCTGGCCCAACTGTTTCTGGAGGGCCTCCTGCACCTCCCACACGTCCTGGTGGGCCTCCCGGATCCCCTGTAAATGGTTGGTCCCCTTCCTCTGGGGCACTGACACCGGGGCCCAACCAGAGACTGCATCCGGGACCTCCGCATAGAAGACCCCCGCATAGCAGGGATCCATTCTCGCTGGGTTCCCTGCCCTGGCCCCTTGTATCAGGGGCAGTTCTTACTCCTGCCTGGCTTGCCATGTGTAAACGGGTCGACTTACCCCTGCGGCGCCTCCTGCTGGTTGCTCTGTGACTTTAGCTCAGTCCAGCCCTGGAGCACCCTCTGCAGGCCAGTGATCCACCTGTTCGTAGGCCCCTGTGTCCCTCCCTGGACCCGGTGCCCTTTTACATGGGGCGCTGCCCCCTAGCAGCAACCCCTTTCTCTCTCTGGGTCTCCCCTTCTCTCTCAGGGAACCCCCACCCTCTATCCCTACCTTGCCTCAGTATTGGCTACTGCCAGTCATTGTCTAGCCCTACACTCTGGGACAGACTGCAGTATCAGCCTACTCATCACAGGCAAAGTTGGGTTTGGACCTGCTGCTTTATCCTACCCCTAGGTTGCCCCCTGCAACCCCCAGTACCTTTGGCCCACTGCTAGGCCACAGCCTGGGGCTTTCTAGGCCGGAGCTCCCCGGCTCTTCAGCCTTCCCCAGCCCTGCTGCACTCAGGTATCTAGTTTCAAGCCCTAAGCAGCCAGGCCCATCTCTCTCTATCACCAGAGAGAGACTGTCTGGGCTCTTGGCTTCCCTGCCTTTTATAAGGCTCTGTTCCTCAGTTTGGGGCATGGCCCCCAGCTGCAGCCACTTCTCTAATCAGCTCAGCTTGAGAGCAGCAGCTCTCAAGCCCTGCCAAGCTGTTCCTAACCCCTTAAAACCCTGGAGCAGGGTCTACCCTGCTACAGGTGCTTGATGTTGCCAAATTAATTTTACATGAATGCTATTGTTTTGCATTAACTTCACTGCTTTATAAAAGAAAAACCCAGAATTATTTGACTTTGCAAAGTTTATGAACACTACCTGATTTGTCTCATCAGTGCCTAAATCAAGATTCAGATCTGAATCATCCAAAATCTGCTTAATCAAAGCTCTCAGTTACTGGACTGTCAAATATGTCCCAAGGTTGGACTGAAACTGAAGTCCTTCAGAAAATATTGGTCTGTAAATCTTCTCAAGTACTTAGTTCAGAACTGCTCAGATAACCGTCTCCATCATTTCCCCCAGCAAACTATAAGCCAGACCTTTTGAGGTTTCCCCTCCTTGCAAAGTTCCTTGGCATCTACAGCTAACACTCTTCTTACTCCAAGCTAATGGATTTGTGAAGCTATTAAGATGCTGTCAGTTCCTTAGTCTGCTTCTAAGCAGCTTGCTGTATTTATAACCTACAATGACCCTTGCTCAGTAGCTATTAAGCCATTCCAGCTTACAGGCTTCTGTTTCAGCTCTGAGCTTGTAAATTCCTATAACCAAACTACAGTACAGATTGATACCTGCATATGCACATACACTGTATCCAAGTTTAATGCAGGGATTACAAGCTTTTAAAATCAGTATTGGTTGTAACTGTCCTGGAAGTAGCAAGGTGGAAAGTTTTAGCATAGCCAGGGCCCAAGTGTTTTGCTTCCACCATTGTTACTGCCAGTAGTGAATTACAGTTCCAGTTTATTCCAGTGTAGGTACAACATCTGCCTGGGGTGGACTCCAAATCATAGGAGTAATCAAAACGGCCAGTTAGCATGTGGAGGAGTAGTGGAGACAGACGAATATGCTGAGCTCAAGAAGGCTTGGGTTCTGATTTTAGCTATCCCTTTGAAGGCTTTATGTGCCTACGGTAACCCTGAGATTGCACTAACAGCTCAATTCTGACCACAGTGAAGGGGAACCTTCTTAGAGTAAGTGGCTTCTATCCAAGAGGGGACACTTTCTGTCCTATGGTATATAGCTTATAAGCAGTCTGGATCACCATCCAGTCAAAAGCAATCTCAGTACCATGTTACCAGACTGCCTGGCTCAATATCAGGTCAATGCTGGAAACAGTTTTCAAGGCCAGCTAGGTAGCTTTCCCACACTCTTCTAGTAGCTTCAGATTAGACCTGACTATGATTTTAGAATTTCTGAAGATCTAATAGCAGTGGGTACATCCTACAAGAATTTAAAACCTCCCTTTGGGTTCAGTCCTTTCAGCAGCACAGTTCATACATTCCCCAGTAAGAATAACTAGGCCCACAATCAGAGAACAGAATACCTTTCTTGCGCTTGGCAAGCTTATTGAATTTTAAATTCTCCTTCCATGGCAGCAGGATTGAATAAATTAAGTGCAGAACACAGGGAGATCTCTGGCTGAAAGGGAGCAGAACCAGAGTAGCTAATAGGAAAGAGGATGCGCAGCCCCTACTACATTAAACCCCTAAGTTCTGGGCTGGACATTATCCATGAACCTGTATCTGTGTCTCCAACAAGCCATAGCCAGTTTTGGGACTAATACTGCAGGGTCCTGAAGTCTGATTGATGCAGCTAAGCTTTTTAGAGCTAGAGCAAAACCAGCAGTCAAAACTGATCAACAACAGGGGTTTTTTACACATGGAGGTTTTTTTGTTTTTTAAAAGCATCTTTCAGCCTGGTTTCTAAAGGACTTTAATAACATTTTGTACAGCTATATAGGTCTGTACTGGAGGGAAGAAGGATGCAGTCACCTACCATTAGCACTGCCTCCTAATGACAGCTAACTAATCCTATAATTTGGAGGAAGAGAGGAGACACTTCCCTCTTATTGGCAAAAATATCTAATTCACCACAGGTGTCTTAGCCCTGCTACCCTGCAATGCCTGCACTCAAGACAACATGCAGCTGTGCTCATTCTTCTACCCACAGAGAGAACATTAACTCTCTCCCAGCCAACCCTAGGAAGGCCCAGATCCTTAAACATATTTAAATTCCCACTGAACTCAGCACAGTAGGATGTTGGTGCCTAAATACCTTTGAGAATCTGTAAAAGCAGCAAAGAATCCTGTGGCACCTTATAGACTAACAGACATTTTGCAGCATGAGCTTTCGTGGGTGAATACCCACTTCGTCGGATGCAAGAGTCTGGGCTAAAATCCTTTTCTGAAATTTTTACACATCAACAACCTTTATTACTGCTGTCCATAAGGTAATGTTAACTTGTCTGCAAGCCCTAGCTAGGTTTGGCAGTATTGCTCTTCAGTGGTTCTGTGCTTTCAGAGATCACAGGCTGTTTCTGGGCAATTGCTCATGATAGATTTCTCGTGTGGATTTCTGGAAGGGTCTGTTTTGTCACCCTTTCCATTTTCTGTGTACATGATATCTCTGTAGGCGAGTGCAAGTTAATCTGAGTTTAGGTGCTGTTGATATTCAGGGTGGTTTCTCATTTTCATCCAACCCAAACAGCAAGATGCCCGTGTTTACCCAGTACCTAGTCACAAATGAAATTTAGACGAGAGCAAGCTGATTAAGGCACTTTTTGGAGAAAATGGGGTGAAGTGAATTGGTAAGGGGAAAGATATTAAAATTAAGGTAGGGGTAGTTTGTTCTGCACCAATTTTTAGGGTACCCTACCTTTTCCTCAAGTACATAAATTGAGGGGGTACACAGAGATCCTTTTTTTCCCCTCCAGTAGCAAAGAGTGCCTTTATCCCTAAATTTCATGACAGTAATCCATGCTATTGTCATTTTTAGATTGGATTGCTACAATGTGTTCTACCTGGTGCATTTCTTGAAGACCCTTCAGAAGCTACAGCTGGTTCAGAGTGAGGCTGCTTACCTGTTTCATGTAAATTATCAAGGAAAACATATTGCTCCAGTATTTCAACTACACTAGTTTCCTATTTGTTTGGTTCTGGGTGTAATTCAAGATACTGCTTTAGTCTATAAAGCCCTATAGGACTTTAGTCCTGACTGTCTAACAAATCTATTGTCTGTGATTTACTACAGTAATTAAAAGGTCCTACAGTGCTGAAGCTAACAAGGAGGTAGGCAAATGAATGAGATTTAAGCTTGCAGAGGCAAGTTAGTGATAGAATATTTGTGAAGTGGTTTCTCAAATCTAGAAGTTGCTTCCAATAGATGGATCCCAAATTTATTAGTTGTTGTGGTGGAGGGCCAGGGTCTCTGTTGGGGACTCTCTCTTTGTTCTTCTGTAAAAAGGTATATTTATACATGTTTATTATATAATTTTACCATAAGCATTTGGATTTTTTTTAAATCATGGCCCTAGAAAATAAGTGAATTAAAGAAAGGATCTTCAAAATGATCAACAGCTATTGTAGTACACACATACAAGACATCTAACTTGCATTCTTACTCTAAGGACTAGAGTATTTTGAGGCTAGAGTGAAATTGTTCCTACCTAGCATTTCTCCAGTATGGCTGCAACAAAGGGCTGAGTCCTATTTTCCTTAGAGTACAAACATCCTTCAGCAGGCATTGCTCATTACTGAGTCACTTTGCACACAATGTATTCAGGTCTCAACAGCTCAGACCAAGATCAAAATGGAGCAGGATTTGTCTGAACCAGGATGCTTTGAATGTTGAAAGTGTCAGCCTATATTTCTGTCTGGTGCCAAAAAACAGTGATTACTTTAAAATATGATATTTTGTGAACAGCCTGGGATTCATCCAATGATATTCATCATCAGGAATTCTGC
Organism: Mauremys reevesii; assembly: GCF_016161935.1. Classification (NCBI taxonomy): domain Eukaryota; kingdom Metazoa; phylum Chordata; order Testudines; family Geoemydidae; genus Mauremys; species Mauremys reevesii. The sequence continues at coordinate 114,232,523 of NC_052624.1, read as the reverse complement.
CTTGGGGCTGGACTTCATTACAATAAACAAAATCATTCCCAAAGTTCTCAAATCCCTATCAAGTTCATCCAGGCCTTCCCTGCTTAAAGCCCTTTCCCAAAAACCTCAGAGTCCTTTTCTATGATCTTGTATCCCTACTTCTCTAGTCATCTCCCTCCCTGAGTAACAACTGCTTTATGTGATCCTGATGCTCTTTATATGACAATCATCATCTCCTTATCCAGCTGGTTCTACTAATTAAGCCATGCACCCTATGCCAGGTGTAACCAGCAAGGCTCATTGGACAGTACTAGTTGGCTCCAAGCCTGTAGCCTTGAAAGGGGTAGGCCACCTCCTATACATACAGATCAGGTAAAATCTCATGCATGTATCTGAAAGAGATCCTTTCCCCGAAGAATACTCTTTGACACAGAGAAAGGTGTTTGAGGGTGGGAGCTAAGAAATAAGAGGCTCTGCTCTCACCCTGTTTTACTGAGTGCGTTTACTATTTTTGTACAATTCACAACTTTGATTACTAACCAGGGCTTCACATCCTTACTCTAGGAGGCAGGCAACTATCATTGCTCCTTTTTTACAAACAACTAAGCAACTAAGTTACAAGTGACTAAAAGGTTGCACAAGGTCATTTCAAGCACTGCTGGGAATAGAATACAGGAATCTAATATGATAGACTCAACTCTCACCCACACTGCTTTTCAAGCTAGATATGCCAATCCTGTGTGCTTGGTTATAATCTCTATAACTACTGCTGTCCCCACAAGACCAGCTCCCAGAGCCAGGAACAAGCCCCTAAGAATCTGGATACTCAACATCCCACTGCTGTCTCACAATTAGTTTTGTAATCCTGTGAGAAAGCATGTGGTATGTGACCTTTAGTGGCTTGTCCACTTAGATTCAAAGGCCAGAAAGGAGACACCTAGAGCATATCTTTTAGAAAAACATCCACCATTAATTTCAAAATTGCCAGTAACAGAGAATGCACCACAACACTTAGTAAATTGTTCTACTGGTTAATTTCCCTCACTGTTAAAAATGTACGCCTTATTTCCAGTCTGAATTTGTCTAGCTTCAACTTCCAGGCACTGGATCATGTTACACCTTTCTCTGCTAGATTCAAGAGTCCATTATCAAATATTGGTTCTCCATGTAGTTACTTGTAAACTGTAATCAAGTTGCCCCTTAATCTTCTCTTAAAATAAATAGATTGAGCAATTTCAGTCTATCGCTATAAGGCATGCTTTCTAATCCTTTAATTATTCTCATGGTCTTCTCTAAACTCTCTCCAATTTATGATTATTCTTCTTGAAATGTAGACACCACAACTGGACACACTATTCCAGCAGCAGTTGCACCAGTGCCAAATAGAGGTAAAATAATCTCTGTTCCTACACAAAGATTAACAGCCTACTTTCCCTGCAAGTTGTTTATTCAGCTCAAGTAGACACGATCAGTGCTGTACCTCTGAAGTTCCTGGGTTCAAACTGTGCTGACTACCCAAGTAGGGAAAAAACTGTGTGGTCATGTAAATGAGTGGCACTAAAGTTTCAGTTGGGCTCTACAAGAATCTAGTGTCTGATAACAGAGCTCAGTGTAGGATTGGGGGCTTAGATTATTAAAACTGAAAGAATGTTAAAATCCCATGTTCTTGTGCCTATTTATGGTTCTTGTTTTCTTTTTTCATTTCTCAGAGCTTGGGCAATGAAAATCTTAGAAGGCAGCTTCACTTTTGTTTGTAGTTAGATTTACTTTCAGGTTCCTCATTCTGCACCATCTAGGTTGCAACTAAATTTGGGGCAAATATGACTTGACAATTATCCTTTTAACTTTTCTCAGCAGCTCTAGCTCCTTTGATGTAGAAAAAAGAAAATGCATATGATGTGAGCAGCAAACACCAAAAATAATCTCAATATTTTCTGCCATGATGCTGAAAATATTTTGTCAAACCATTTTCAAATCAGTTCAGCAGGACCCATTGCTGACAGCTGTTGTCAGAAACTTGTCCTTTTGCTTGTGTAGATGAAACCTTAGTTTTATTTTGTGTATCACAACAGACAATCCCTCTCCTTCCTTGGTGTTAATACCCTTTAGCTATTTGTGTACTTTTATCATATCTTCCATTCGTTTAATCATCTCTTGGGGAAGTTATACTTGTGTAACTTCCCTCCATAAATCAGTCCCTTCACCCCCATCACCATTTTTGTTGCTCTTCCCTGAACTTCCTCCAGTTTGTCAATATTTTTCTGGTAAGGTGGGTTGAGATCCTCAAAGGCATTTAGCTCCCAGCTACCACTGAAATCAATTGGAGTTTAGCACCTACATATCTTTGAGTATCTTGGCCATGGTGGCTAAAATTGAATGTAATATTCTAGATGCAGTTGCATCATGACTTTATTGCTCAGTGACTTGATAGGTTTTGATACCCAGGTCAAAAATCAATGGCTTTGTTGGAAGCCAAATCACTCCATGGCTACTGAGTTCAGGAGGCACTGGGTGAAGGCGGTGCTTGGAAGATTACAGATCCTAAAGTCATTGGTACTGGTCTACCATAATAATTCTTTATCATGACGAATCATGAAACATTGGGACTTAAAACATGGGTGTCACCTTTTATATTTTTTTTTAGTATTTTTATTATTGAATGTTAACTACTGTTTATGTAAAACTTCTCATGAATCACAAACTTCAGGAAATGTTGATATTTATACTTTGGTTGTTATTTCCTCTCCCAATAAAGTCTGAAAGGATGTTCAAGTCTCCTGCTGCTGCTGATGCCATAAGCATTTCCTGTTACATACTGAAGTGCAACAATTAACCCATGACGTTAGGGACACTGTCAACTTAAACCTGGCTCCAGTCTTAAATGTTGCTAAAACCAATAGAAATGTGTCCATGAAACTTTGGAACCAAGTCCAACATTAGTGGAAACAAGTGTCAAGAGTTCTTCCTGCAACAGTGCTGAAAATGTTTTCACCACATCCATACTAGTGAATAAACTGCTTTCAGTGCTAGTTCAGTGGGACCCATTGCTGAAAATGAGTCACTTAAGTCACGTAGAGAGGGTTTAGAACAGGGGTCGGCAACCTCTGGCAAGCGGTTCGCATGGGTAAGCACCCTGGCGGGCCGGGCCAGTTTTCTCATCTGCTGCGTCGGCAGGTTTGGCCAATCGAGGCTCCTACTGGCCATGGTTCACCGTCCCAGGCCAGTGAGGGTGGCGGGAAGCCGCAGCCAGCGCATCCCTTGGCCCATGGCGCTTTCTGTTGCCTCCATTGACCATGGGACAGCGAACTGCGGCCCGTGGGAGCTGCGATCGGCCAAACCTGCTGATGCAGCAGATAAACAAACTGCCCAGTAGGATGCTTACCCTGGCAAGCCACATGCCAGAGGTTGCCGATGCCTGGTTTAGAAGTAATAGGACGAAATCAAGAAATGAAAAATTTTAACTGAGTATAAAAAAACCCAAAACATTTTGACAGTACAGGGCTGAGCCTCCCAAAGGAAGTGGTGGAAATGCCATCATCTGGGACATTTAAAACCAGATTTGACAAAATATTTTAAAATGTAGGGGAAACTCCTTCACAGACAAGGAGATAAAGTGCAAGTGCATGATATAATATACCTATTCCATTTGTATAGCTTTCATTTGATTGAGGAACTCTAGTAGTCTTGGCATGAGTTTTGTCATGGATTAGAAGTGATTATGAGACCAAAAACAAGGAGTAGGAATAAATGGTAAATTTTCATTATGGCAAAATGTTAACAATTGGATGTCCTCAGGTTCCATTCTAGGGGCACTTTTATTTAATATTATAGAGTGATGGTAGCCATTCCATATCTAAAGTTGAAGCTAGCTCATTAAAAGTCGAACTTTCAATACTCCTCTTACTTCCCCTAAATAAGAAATTGATCTTCCTGCTATGTTAACTACTGCACCTCATCCCTGTGTAGTATTTTTCCCCTGGGAACTTTGGTAAAGATCAGACAAAGGGAGCTTTAAAGTTATGGTATTTTGAAAATGTAGCTGTAATGTATTTTTTTTCAAAGTTATTCTAATTTGTTTTATTTTTTAATTCCTCAGCTCTCCAAAATGGCTTGAAATAGAAACACCCAAATTGATTTGTTTTGTTAGCCTTCCTGAGGAGAAATGCCTTTGAATATTTTGGAGCAGGTTATTGTGAAATGGGAGTAGATAAGATCTAAAAAGTTTGTAGACGTATAAGGAGCAATGTAGATATAAATATTTTAACTAAGTTACAAATACAAAAACTACATTGAAAACGTTAAGTTTGCAAAGTCAAGCATTCAGGAATTAGGAAATGCCAGAATTAAGGTTGCCTGTGCAGGAAGATTAAAAAGAGATGCTGAGCTGAAAGAAGATCAAAGCATTGCCATTCATATAAAAGGACGAGATTATGTGACAGTTGAAGTCTGGCACCATAAAACATGTTACAGAGACTACACAAGATTTTTGACAAAGTCAGCAGATAAGGATAAGCCTATTTTCACTGAGCAGATGTACAGGAAACCCTACAAGATTTTCTGAGCCACTATCATCCAACAGAGGCTCGTTGTAGACCAGGACGTTTTGCGGATAACAAGACTGATCCAGATTTTCATTGAGCTTGTAAAAAAAAAAAATCATAAGGATCTTGAGGATCATGCTGCCTGGTATGGCTCATGACTGAGTGCCTACCTCAGAGCAGACTGCCAAAAACAGGACAGACGCCTCAAACTAGTGGTATGTTCTATCACAGCTGCTGGCTTCTAATTTTCCTCAGGGGTGCTCGACCCCCATGCAGCACCAGGCCCCACCCCTTCCCCAACCCCACCTCTTCCTGCCCCTGCTCCACCCCTGTCCCCGCCCCACTCCACCTCTTCCCCCAATGCCCCCTCCCCTGAGCAGGCCCTGTCCCCATTCCACCCTCTCCCTCCCAGCATCTCCTGCCCTGCACTGTTGAAGTTGGAGCCTCTTGAGAGTAGGGGAGGAATTGATTAGTGGGGGCTGCAAGTGGGTGGGAGTGGGGGGCAGGCGGGGAGCTTGTCTGTTGGTGGGTGCTAAGCACCTGCTATTTTTTTTCTGCCATGGGCGCTCCAGGGGGAGCACCCATGGAATTGGCTCCTATGTTTTATAATTAGATTTCATTAACCCAGTAATAAATGTGAACTCCTGGATCACTGTAACCAGTCTTACCACAAAAAAAAAAAAAAAACAAGAAGTCGTCCTTATCGCACCTTAGAAACTAACAAATTTATTTGTGCATAAGCTTTCATGGGCTAAAACCCACTTCATCAGATGCATGGAGCAGAAAATACAGTAGAGAAGTATAAATATACAGCATATGAAAAGATGGGAGTTGCCTTACCATCTGATGAAGTGGGTTTTAACCCACAAAATCTTATGCCCAAATAAATTTGTTAGTCTTTAAGGTGCCAGAAGGGCTCCTCGTTGTTTTTGCTGATACAGACTAACACAGCTACTACTCTGAAACCAGTCTTACCATGGAGTCACAAAGAGTTCCAGTAAGGCTTAGGCTCTCCAGTCTATCTTGCCACTCAGCTAAGTTGGACTTAAGCTTTGTCTACACTGGCAAGTTTCAGCACAGTAAAGCAGCTTTCTGCATTGTAACTCCTGAGGTGTACACACTGCCAAGCCACTTAGTGCACAGAAACTGTGCAGTTGCAACACTGTAAAAAAAAACACCCTGATGAGAGGTGTAGAGCTTTCTGCACTGGGGTGGGGGGAATACAGTGCCACAGTGCCAGTGTAGACACTGTGGTCAATTACAGCACTGCGATTGGCCTCCAGAAGGTGTCCCACAATGCCTGTTCTCGACTCTCTGGTCATTGGTTTGAACTTTACTGCCTTGCCCTCAGGTGACCAACTGTAAGCCTCAGCCCTTAAATTCCTTTGGAATTTTGAAAGTCCCCTTCCTGTTTGCTTGGTGCCATGTGCAGTGGTCCCAGAGCATCTTTCCAGGTGCCCACACCTGCTCCATACACCAGGTGATCCCCCACTTGGAGCAATGATGAGCTGCTGGACCTCATCAGCATTTGGGGAAAGGAGGCTGTCCAGTCCCAGCTGCGCTCCAGCCATAGGAATTATGATACCTGTGGACAGATTTCATGATGCATGATAGAAAGGGGCCACGACTGTCACACACTGCAGTGCAGGGTCAAAGTGAAGAAGCTGCGAAACGCCTACCGCAAGGCGCGAGAGGCAAACCGCCGCTCTGGTGCTGCGCGCATAAGGTGCTGGTTCTACAAAGAGCTGGATGAGAAACTTGGCAGTGACCCCACCTCCACTGTGGAGGCTCACATGCCAGTCGAGAGTGGACCAAGCCAGAAGGAAGAAATCTTGGCGAGGATGCAGAGTGGGAGGGGGACCCAGAGGCAGAGGATGACTCAGAGGTTAAAGATGCATGCAGCCAGGAGCTCTTCTCTACCCTGGAGGAGGCTAGCCAGTCACAGCTGTTGAAGTGCAAACAGGAGAGGTGACCCCTCATAAGTGACTTTGATTTTGGGAATCGCTGAGGCAAGTTGTTGGGGGCAGGAGGGTTGCAGAAAGCAGGCTTGTGTCTGTATGATGCACGTACCACCACATGCCTAGTCTGAGCAGCAGAACAGGGTGTAGATGGACTCCCTCACTTCACAGGAATCTGCCTCAGATCTCCAAAAACTCTCATGGAGATACTGGGCAATCCACTGCTGCAGATTCTTTGGCAGAGCTACTCTGTTTCTTGCCCAATTAAGGGTAACTTTCCTGTGCCACTCTGCCATCATGGGAGGGCAGGAGGGATGGACCATTACTGGACACAGGCGAGCCGCGTAAGGGCCAGAGCAGAAGCTGCAGTCTTGGAGAAGACCCTCCCTTGATTCTCTGCTCACCCACAGCAACAATATATCTTCCATAATGAACACAGCCTGTGGAAAATGTGGGGATAGTAATGGTTATATGGCCACCCACTCCAGTGCTGGCTCTCCCCAAGAGCCACATGCCCAGTGTACAGTATGGTCCTGGAAAACTGATTTCCCCTGCCCCTGTGATTACTCACCATTTTGAGGAGCTTGTGGCTCATGTGTGCTTGCCTGGGGTCAGCCAGTTAGTGATAGGTATGTGAATAGTGGCTGTGTTTTAGACCACTGATTCAGTGGGCTCTGTGTTGCAAACAATACTGCTTCTGTAAAATGTTGCATTTTGGCTTCACAGAGATGACCTTGGGAGCCCAGCCTCCCTCTTTGTTATCGCTGGCTGAACGGCTGCGCAGAATTGAAAAGCAGCAACAAAGAACTAAAAGGACTTTCTGCATGATGCTCTCTGTGGCCGAAAAACAAGAATTGAAGGAGTGGCAGGACAGCGAGAAGAGAGACCCAAAGGAGAACGTGGTGCGCCAGAATGAAACCATGGAGCAGCTCTTAAACATTATGGAGCACCAGTCAGACACACTCCAGGCGCTACTAGCACTGCAAACTGAGCAGCTCCACGCCAACCCTCCCCTGCAACTGTTGTCACAAAACTCTTTCCCCATGCACCCTCCAGACACTGCCAACACACTCTTATCAACCTCCTGGCTCCAGTCTGTACCCACAGCATTCTACTCCTCCCCCATCACAGTCCAGCAGTGCTGACTCCAGTCCCAGTACCCACTGCACTCAAAACCTGTCCCTCTGTGGTTTAGCCCGGCTGAAGTACAGTACCCACTGCAATGTACTCCAAAGGAGAAGGTTGGATATGATACCTGGACATACACAAATCTTTAACCATCCCAGGACCCCACCTCCTCCTGGAACCTTCCCTTCCCCCTCAGTGCTGATGTGTTTTGTTATTTGTCTCTCTCCTCCAGTTGTTGTTTTTTAATAAAATAATTGTTTTGGTTTGAAAGCAATCTTTATTCCATTAATTGAATGCAAATAGAGTCCTGCAGAGCAACAGGCAATTTTCTTAAACCTTCATAGTGCATCATCTGCACCAATCACAATCACCTCCTAGCATTACAAGCATTGCACTCCCAAGCATAGAAAGAGGGTTTTTTCCGGCAAGTTAAAGAAGTATGGGCTGGGTGAATGGACTATAAAAAGGTGGATAGAAAGCTGGCTAGATCGTCGGGCTCAACGGGTAGTGATCAATGGCTCCATGGCTAGCTGGCAACTGGTATCAAGCGGAGTGCCCCAAGGGTCAGTTCTGGGGCTGGTTTTGTTCAATATCTTCATTAATGATCTGGAGGATGGCATGGACTGCACCCTCAGCAAGGGTGCAGATGACACTAAACTGGGAGGAGTGGTAGATATGCTGGAGGGTAGGGATAGGATACAGAGGGATCTAGACAAATTAGAGGATTGGGCCAAAAGAAATCTGATGAGGTTCAACAAGGACAAGTGCAGAGTCCTGCACTTAGGATGGAAGAATCCCATTCACTGTTACAGACTAGGGACCGAATGGCTAGGAAGCAGTTCTGCAGAAAAGGACCTAGGGGTTACAGTGGACGAGAAGCTGGATTTGAGTCAGCAGTGTGCCCTTATTGCCAAGAAGGCTAACGGAATTTTGGACTGTATAAGTAGGGGCATTACCAGCAGATCGAGGGACATGATCATTCCCCTCTATTTGACATTGTTGAGGCCTCATCTGGAGTACTGTGTCCAGTTTTGGGCCCCACACTACAAGAAGGATGTGGATAAATTGGAGAGAGTCCAGCGGAGGGCAACAAAAATGATTAGGAGGCTGGAGTACATGACCTATGAGGAGAGGCTGAGGGAACTAGGATTGTTTAGTCTGCAGAAGAGAAGAATGAGGGGGGATTTGATAGCTGCTTCCAACTACTTGAGAGGGGGTTCTAAAGAGGATGGATCTAGATTGTTCTCAGTGGTAGCAGATGACAGAACAAGGAGTAATGGTCTCAAGTTGCAATGGAGGAGGTTTAGGTTGGATATTAGGAAAAACTTTTTCACTAGCGGGGTGGTGAAGCACTGGAATGAGTTACCTAGGAAGGTGGTGGCATCTCCTTCCTTAGAGGTTTAAGGTCAGGCTTGACAAAGCCCTGGCTGGGATGATTTAGTTGGGAATTGGTCCTGCTTTGAGCAGGGGGTTGGACTAGATGACCTCCTGAGGTCCCTTCCAACCTTGATATTCTATGAAATATTAGTGGTCTTCAGCTTCAAAGGCAACCCTGACCCTTATGGCCCCGCGCTGCACCCATCTAATATCCCTGATCTCTGGCTGTTCAAATTCAGCCTCCAGGCGCTGAGCCTCAGCGGTCCAGCGCTGAGTGAAGTTTTCACCCTTCCCTTCACAAATATTATGGAGCATACAGCACATGGCTATAAGCATAGGAATATTGTCATCGACCAGGTCCAGCTTCCCATATAGGCAGCACCAGTGGGCCTTTAAATGGCCAAAAGCACACTCCAGTCATTCTGCACTTGCTCAGCCTGTTGTTGCACTGCTCCTTGCTGCTGTCAAGGTGCCCCGTATATGGCTTCATGAGCCATGGCATTAAGGGGTAGGCAGGGTCTCCCAGGATCACAATGGGCATTTTGACTTCCTCTATGGTGATTTTCTGATCCAGGAAGAAAGTCCCTGCTTGCAGCTTCCTGAACAGGCCAGTGTTCTGAAAGATTGTGCATCAGGCACTTTTCCAGACCAGCCTGTGCTAATGTCTGTGAAACGCCCACGGTGATCCACAAGTGCCTGGAGAACCATTGAGAAATATCCCTTCTGATTAATGTACTCAGTGGCTAGGTGGTCTGGTGCCAGAATTGGAATATGCATGCCATTTATTGCCCCTCCACACTTAGGGAAGCCCATTTGTGCAAAGCCATCCACAATGTCATGCACATTGCCCAGAGTCATGGTCTTTCAGAGCAGGATGCGATTAATAGCCCTGCACACTTCTGTCAACACGAGTTCAACGGTTGACTTTCCCATTCCAAACTGATTAGCAACCAATCAGTAGCAGACTGGAGTAGCCAGCTTCCACAGTGAAATCACCACGCGCTTCTCCAATGGCAGGGCAGCTCTCATTCTTGTGTCCTAGTGCTGCAGGGCTGAGGCAAGCTCATCACACAGTCCCATGAATGTGGCTTTCCTCATCCAAAAGTTCTGCAGCCACAGCTCGTCATCCCAGACATGCATCACTATGTGATCCCACCACTAAGTGCTTGTTTCCTGAGCCCAAAAGCAGCATTCCACTGTGGTCAGCATCTCCATGAATGCCACAAGCAATCTCGTGTTATAGGTACAACACATGGCAAGATCAATAACAAACTGCTGCTGCCTTTGTAGTTTAAGGAATAACTCCACTGCCACTCATGACATGTTAGTGAGAGCGAGCAGCATATTGGTCAGCAGTGCAGGATCCATTCCTGCAGAACGAAGAGGCAGAGCAGAGTTCATAGTACACAAACCATTGAAAGATGGTGCCAAATGCGGACAGAAGCACAGGGATTGCCGGAAACAGGGCTGGCTCTAACATTTCTGCTGCCCCAAGCAAAAAAAAAAAAAAAAAAAGAGCGCCACCCAAGTCCCCGCCCCAACCCCAGCGCCGTGCCGCCCCAGTCCCCGCCCCCACCCCAGCGCCACCTGTCCAAACCAAAAACAACAAAACCAAACCCCAATCGCCACCCCCTCCCAAGGTGCCGCCCCAAGCACGTGCTTGGTAGGCTGGTGCCTGGAGCCAGCCCTGGCTGGAAAGTGAAACAATACATCACAGGTCATTGGGACAGGACCCAGGATGCCCCGCTACCCCCTCTGCCTTCCACAACTCTTAGTGGCAGAAGAGGAAGAGATGCTCTGTGCACCGCTCTGAATACTGCTGCAAGTGCCACAAGTGTGAACACGCTACTGCGCAGGCAGCTGACAGTGTGAACACAACAGCTGTTTCCCTTCAGCGCTCTCTGAGAGGCACTGTAACTGTTGTGCTGTAATTCTGCCAGTTTAGACATACCCTTAGTGATAAGTGGTCACACACACACAAAATGGTCAAATTGCTCCCAGTCCCAAGAGACCAGTCACTTACCCCAGATCAATTTGTATCTTAAATCTTACACCAAAGACTCTGCCTGTTGTTAGGATATAGATATTCAGACCTCTCTGCAAAGGCCTATACTTTAAGAATGTAGGTGTATTCTTATCGCTAAACTAGTTATAGAGGTATAAAAGAAAGAATCAAAATCCCTGCCAGTCTGTGTCAGGGCCTTCTCTTACTGTGACAGTCTGAGGCCCTGTTCTTAGGCTAAGCAGCAGAGGTAGCTATAAGCTGGGAAGTGTATGGTCACATCCTTACAGTCACATTGAAATAAGGTGCTATTGGGCTGTTAGGAATACAATCCTGTCCTGATATTCCTATCACCTCCACAGAAAGGGAAGAGCCTAGAAGATGTAAAAGGAAACTTAGTTTGGTAGCATCCTGTCTGGCAAGAACTCACTTATCAATAGCTGGGATGTGAAATCTTCATTTCTATATTGTTCCATCACTGTAGTCTTCACTTCCCTATTGTTTGTCTGTATAATCTCTGTCTGGTTCAGGGTTTTTTTCAGTCTGCTGTATAATTAATTTTGTTGGGTGTAAACCAATTAAGGTGGTGGGATATAATTGGTAAAATAATCATGTTACAATATGTTAGGATTGGTTAGTTACATTTCAGTAAAATGATTGGTTAAGGTATAGTAAGTAGAACTCAAGTTTTACTATACAGTCTAAAGTCAATCAGGAAGTAAGGTCGGGGAATGGAAACAGGGGTGGGGAATTGGAATCATGTTTCGCTAAGTGGGGGAAGGGGAACAGGGACACAGGCAAGGCTCTGTGTAATCAGAGCTGGGAAGGGGGAAACTGAGGAAGGAAACTGGAATCATGCTTGCTGGAAGTTCACCCCAATAAACATTGAATTGTTTGTACCTTTGGACTTCGGGTATTGTTGCTCTCTCTTCATGCAAGAAGGACCAAGGACGTGAGAGGGTGAAGGAATAAGCTCCCTAACACCTGTAGTCAATTCTGTAATAAATTAACTAAAGGTTTATTAACTAGGAAAGAAATAGAGTTAGTTACAGGTGTGACAAAGCTCCAACCTTGTCTTAGTGGGTCCCACACTTCCAAGTGGATTATGCTAGCCTCAGAGGCTCACTGTTACCCTCCATGTAACCCTTCTCTCTCTAGAGGCAAGGGTCACAGCCTACTGAGCCATTTTCATCATAAGCCAGCAAGGGAGGTGGAAAGAAGCAACCCTCCCTCACACAGTCTCTGTGATTAATCAGGATGAGGGAAGCCCAGGCTCACCCTCTACTCCAAGCTCCAGCCCATGGACACTAATAGTAGCAGCTCTTGGTAGCTGACTTTTTGAAACAGGATGAGTACAATTTCCTGGGCCACTTCCCCACAGCAACCCCACCCCCATTTCCTCATCATCTAATTCACCCCTACCTCAGGGCCTCCTTCCTTGTGCCTGAGAGGGTTTGTATTGCCAAGTCTCCAGCAGTGTGGCTTCCTCCTACTGCTCCTGCACATGCCTCTGACTGACTAACTGGGAGGCTTTTAACTGTTTCCAGCCAACCCTTGATTGGCTTCAGGTGTCCCAATCAACCTAGCTGTCTCCAGTGCTTTCTAGAAGGATCTTAATTGGCCCCAAATGTCTTGATTAACCTGGAGCAACTGCCATTTGGTTACCATGGTAACAGGGATTTGTTTAGCCTGGGGCTACCATACCCCTTTCTCACTACTTTTCTATAGCCATCTGTCCTTGCCCTGTCACACAGGTTAAAGCAAGCAAGCATAAAAACACAAATGAGTTATTTATGATATGTGGAGATATACCTATCTCATGGAACTGGAAGGGACCCTGAAAGGTCATTGAGTCCAGCCCACTGTCTTCTTTAGGAGGACCAAGTACTGATTTTTGCCCTAGATCCCTAAGTAGCCACCTCAGGGATTGAGCTTACAACTCTGGGTTTAGCAGGCTAATGCTCAAACCACTGAGCTATCCCTCCCCTGTCTATAGGTCCTAAAGATGACAGAGATATAGTATCAGAGAGGTAGCCGTGTTAGTCTGGTTCTGTAAAAGCAGCAAAGAATCCTGTGGCACCTTATAGACTAACAGACGTTTTGCAGCATGAGCTTTGCAGCAGAGATATAGTAATCTGTCAATTCAAAATGTCTTTCAGGGTGGACCCAGGGATAACCCCTGGGGATCTCTGCCTCAGGGTATGGCTACACTTACAAATCTGCAGTGCTGGTAGTTGCAGCGCTGGTCATCCAGCTGTGCAGGGCCAGCGCTGGTGTGTGGCCACACTCACAGCTACCAGTGCTGCAGTGTGGCCACATTTGCAGCATTTGCAGCGCTGTTGGGAGTGATGAATTATGGGCAGCTATCCCAGCATTCAAGTGGCAGCAACGTGCTTTTCAAAAGAGGGGTGTGTGGGGCAGTGTGACAGGGACCGGGGGGGGGGGGGCGGAAAGAGAGAGTGGATTTTTGGAACTGACACTGTGCAAAATCAGAAAATTTTCCCACCCCCTTACTGTTAACTGCATCCAACATACTCAGCCTGCATCCAACATACTCTCTTTCCCCCCTCTGCCCCCTCCCCCTGTTTCTCTCAAGCAAAGCAAACACTCAACCCCTGTGAATGACTCCTTTTCTCGCTGCTGGTCAAGCAAAACACAAACACTCAACCCCTGTGAATCACGCAGGGAGGAGGATCTCATTTGATTGTTCACAGATTGATCACAGCAAACAGGAGCTGATAAGCAGCTCCGGTAGAGCAGCTCTGGTAGCAACAGAGCTCCGGAGGTTCACAACAAAACAAAGAGAGGCTGCATAACAAAACAAAGGGAGTAATTTAATTAAAAGCATTCTGGGATACACCCTTATACCCTGGAGGCCAATCACAGCGCTGGTGTGTGGCCACACTTGATGACCAGCGCTGCAGCACCAGCACTGGAATCCTTATTCCCCATGCTGAGTGAGGTGTACGGCCAGCCCTGCAGCCAGGGAGTTGCAGCGCTGGAAGTGCCCTGCAGGTGTGGCCACTTACTAATTGCAGCGCTGGAAAGCCTCCACTAGCGCTGCAACTCGCAAGTGTAGCCATACCCTTAGTTTAGTCTCTAGCACCACAAGAGTTCAAACAGCTAAGGGATGACACATTTTCTTGTGGCCCCCTTTTTATCTTTTACATTTAGCCTTTCAGTTCAGGAGAGGAGCTCCTTTGCACATAGCATTGCCAAGGTGTGATAGCGCCATTCCCTAATCCTTTGTATCTTGATGTTCCTTAATGGCCCATTTAATCTCGATAGCCCTTCTTAATGGGGGATGGGACAATTCCAGAGCCTGAGTTCACAAGTTCAGAGCAAACATTTTCAAAGTTATAAAGCAAAACTTACATATTTCCTTATAGCGTGGAGTACGCACATTACAAGTGAGATTAATGCATGCAGCAGCTTACAAGCATTTCGTAGAGTCTGAACAATAAGTACATTCTTATAAGACTAATACCTATTATGAATAAAACTAAAATACCGGTGAGCCGGTTTGGTTCCATGTATAAGTTTGTCAGTTATTAGCTAATACCTACGGCCTTGGACAGAGCTGGCACTTGGTTTACCTTCATCACACACTCTGTATAGGCAGACATTTTCATAATCATTTGGGCACACTTATGGTAGAAACAAATGGAAATTTACACATCACAGCATTTTTCCAAGACTCATGCCTTACAGCTACAATCAACGTTACTGTAGAGAAGCCTGTTTTTAGAAATCCTGAATATTTTTGTATTACAGAAAGCAACAAAGAGTCCTGTGGCACCTTAAAGACTAACAGATGTATTGGAGCATAAGCCCACGAAAGCTCATGCTCCAATACATCTGTTAGTCTTTAAGGTGCCACAGGACTCTTTGTTGCTTTTTACACATCCAGAATAACACGGCTACCCCTCTGATACTTGTATTACAGAGGTGACAGACTGAAATATCATCTGAAACATGATTTCCCTCAGTTCACCTTTCGTACACCACACTGCAAGAATGTTAGTGAGATGGTGTACACTGACACGCTGTCAACAATAGACTTCCTTATCAATCAGAGGCATGAACAGATACAGAAACAACTCTGAGGGTACGTCTACACTACGGGACTATTCCAAATTTGCATAAACCGGTTTTGTAAAACAGATTTTATAAAATCGAGTGTGCGTGGCCACACTAAACACATTAAATCGGTGGTGTGCGTCCACGGTCCGAGGCTAGCGTCGATTTCTGGAGCATTGCACTGTGGGTAGCTACTCCGTAGCTATCCCATAGTTCCCGCAGCCTCCCCCGCC
The DNA here is from genome assembly GCF_016161935.1 of Mauremys reevesii. NCBI lineage: Eukaryota > Metazoa > Chordata > Testudines > Geoemydidae > Mauremys > Mauremys reevesii. The sequence continues at coordinate 114,217,225 of NC_052624.1, read as the reverse complement.
CCTTGGCATTTCCGGGTTGAGATCCCAGTGCCTGATGGGGCAAAAATCATTTTCGCGGGTGGTTCTGGGTACAGCCTCACCCCTCCCTCCCTCCCTCCCTCCCTGACAGCGGCAGACAACCATTTCGCGCCCTTTTTGCTTGGTGAACCGTGCAGACGCCATAGCACAGCAAGCATGGACCCTGCTCAGCTCCATACCGCAATCGTGGATGTTTTAAACACCTCGCGCACTCTCGTGCAGTATATGCTGAACCAGGACCTTCGAACCGAGGTGAGTAAGAGGCGGATACGGCAGCGCGGCGATGACAGTGATGAGGACGTGGACACAGAATTATCTCAAACCGCGGGCCCCGGCGCTTTGGAGATCCTGATGGTAATGGGGCAGATTCTATCCATTGAACGCCGATTTTGGGCCCGGAAACAAGCACTGACTGGTGGGACCTGATTGTGTTGCAGGTGTTGGACGATTCACAGTGTCTGCGAAACTTTCGCATGCGTAAGGGCACTTTCATGGAACTTTGTGACTTGCTTTCCCCTGCCCTGAAACGCCATAATACCAAGATGAGAGCAGCCCTCACAGTAGAGAAGAGAGTGGCTATAGCCCTGTGGAAGCTTGCAACTCCTGACAGCTACCTGTCAGTCGGGAATCAATTTTGATTTTGAAAATCTACTGTGTGGGCTGCTGTGATGCAAGTAGCCAAAGCAATCACTAAGCTGCTGCTACGAAAGGTTGTGACTCTGGGAAACGTGCAGGCCATAGTGGATGGCTTTGCTGCAATGGGATTCCCTAACTGTGGGGGGGCGATAGATGGAACCCATATCCCTATCTTGGCACCGCAGCACCAGGGCACCCAGTACGTAAACCGGAAGGGGTACTTTTCAATGGTGCTGCAAGCACTGGTGGATCACAAGGACGTTTCACAAACATCCACGCGGGATGGCCAGGAGGGTTCATGACGCTCGCGTATTCAGAAGCACTACTCTGTTTAAACGGCTGCAGCAAGGGACTTACTTCCCAGACCAGAAAATAACAGTTGGGGATGTTGAAATGCCTGTCGTTATCCTGGGGACCCAGCCTACCCTTGATGCCATGGCTCATGAAGCCATACACAGGCAGCCTGGACAGTGGTCAGGATCTGTTCAATTACAGGCTGAGCAAGTGCAGAATGGTGGTGGAATGTGCATTTGGCCGTTTAAAGGCTCGCTGGCGCACATTACTGACTCGCTCAGACCTCAGCCAAACCAATGTCCCCTATGTTATTGCTGCTTGCTGTATTCTCCACAATCTCTGTGAGAGTAAGGGGAGACCTTTATGGCGGGGTGGGAGGCTGAGGCAAATCACCTGGCCGCTGATTATGCAGCCAGACACCAGGGAGATTCGAAGAGCACACCAGGAAGCGGTGTGCATCAGAGAAGCTTTGAAAACGAGCTTCATCAATGGCCAGGGTACAGTGTGACTGCTGTGTTTGTTGATGAACACCCAACCCCCTTGATTGACTCAGTCCCTGTAAGCAACTCCCCCTCCCCCTTCGAGTATAGCTTACTTATGCAAATAAAGTCACTCTCATTTAAAAAGCATGAATTTTTTATTTTTTCATTATAAAAAGAGGGAGAGAAGTAAGGGTGTGCTTTGGGAGGAGGAAAGGAGGGATGGAGAAGGCCATTAAAAAAATTCAGAGTAACGGCATCCTTCTGGTTGGGCTGTCCACGGGGTGGAGTGGGCGAGGCACGGAGCCTCCCACGCGTTCTACACGTCTGGGTGAGGAGGCTAAGGAACATGGTGAGGGGAGGTGGTTATACAGGGGCTGCAGCGGCACTCTGTGATCCTGCTGCCGTTCCTGAAGCTCCACAAGACGCCGGAGCATGTCAGTTTGATCACGCAGCAGCCCCAGAGTTGCATCCCGCCACCGCTGATCTTCCTGCCGCCACCGCTGATTTTCCTGCCGGTCTTCCTGCCGCCACCTCTCATCTCGGTTGTCCCTCCTGTCCTCACGTTCATCCCTCCTGTCCTCACGTTCACTGGCCTCTTTCCTGTAATTTGAAACCACGTCCTTCCACTCATTCAGATGAGCTCTTTCATTGCGTGTAACTTCCATAATATCCGAGAACATCTCATCTCGCGTCTTCTTTTCCTCCGCCTTATCTGTGCTAGCCTTTGGGATGGAGGAGGGACGCTTGAAAAATTTGCAGCTGCATGAGGGAGATAAATATTTAGAAAGATACATTTTACAGAACAATGGTTATACTCTTTCACAGTGAAAAGCACTATTCACCTTACATAGCACATGTGATTTCCTACAAGGTCGCATTTTTCATCTTAATAGTGACTGCTTGCATCTCTGGGGTTACAGATCTCACAGACACAGGTCCAGGCATCAGGATTCAGCTTGCATGCGGCCATGGTAAGCCACTGTCTCAGTGATTTAGCCTCCCCAACGCATGGCTAATACCACGCTAGCTCCCTGCTAATCAACAACCTTCCCCTCCCCACCCACTGCTTGTCCGGTAGCTTGGGAAGATCGCGCCGGTGACCAAACAGAAAAGATCATCGGCATTTCACCCCTCCCCCCGCTTCGCTACGTGCAGGAAAGTGTTTTTTTTAAGCTGCTGCATTCCACGAACCCAGTAGAAAAATGGCCACCCCCCTTACTTAAATTCCTGATTTTTAACCAGGTTATCCTGAACGATATCACTTTGCTGAGGATAACAGAACAAGATAAAGAGCGGATGCTTCTTGAATGCCAGCAGTCCCCGGGACCATACGCTGCGATGCTTTGCCATGCAATGATACCTGATTACTTGCTACATGCATGGCATGGTAAAGTGTCCTACCATGGTGGGCGGAACAAGGATGCCTTGCCCAGAAACCTTCTGCAAAGGCTTCTGAGTACCTACAGGAGCGCTTCATCGAGATGTCCCTGGAGGATTTCCTCTCAATCCCGGACATGTTAACAAACTTTTCTAAGTAACTATACTGTCTGCGAATGCATCCCAAGTCCTCAGGGCAAATCAATCATTAAAAAAGGCTTGCTTAAAAAACACTGTTTGCTATTTGCAAAGGTACACTCACCAGAGCTCCCTTCCAGGGCGTCATTCTCTGCAATAGTTGCTTGTGAGGGCTGGGAGCAGGGTAATTCCGTCAGGGTGATAAAAGCTCCTGGCTGCTGGGGGTCACGGAGTGCTGTGTGCTCTCAAGAGGTCTTCCTCTTCTTCTTCCTCTTCATCTTCCCGCCTGCATAATCCTCAGACATGGCAGAGATTACAACCCCACCTCGGAATCCACGGTCAGGGTGGGGTACTTGTGGCGCAGCCCCTAAAATTCCATGCAGCTCAGCATAGAAGCGGCATGTTTTTCGACCTGCCCCGGACCTTCCGTTTGCTTCTTTGGTTTTCTGGTAGGCTTGTCTGAGCTCCTTAACTTTCACTCTGCACTGCACGGAGTCCCTGCTGTGGCCTTTAGCAGTCATAGCCTTAGAAATTCTTTCAAATACTTTTTCATTTCGTCTTTTGGAACGCAGTTCTGTTAGCACTGAATCCTCTCCCCATATAGCGATCAGATCCAGTACCTCCCGAGCGGTCCATGCTGGAGCTCTTTTTCGATTCTCAGGAGACTGCATTGTTAACTGTGCTGATGAGCTGTGCGTGGTCACCTGTGATGATGAGCTCTCCACGCTGTCGAAGCAGGAAATGAATTTCAAAAGTTCGCGGGGCTTTTCCTGTCTACCTGGCCAGTGCATCCGAGTTGAGAATGCTGTCCAGAGCGGTCAGTGGTGCACTGTGGGATAGCTCCCGGAGGCCAATACCGTCGATTGCGGCCACACTAACCCTATTCCGATATGTTAATACCGATATTAGCGCTACTCCTCTCGTCGGGCAGGAGTACAGAAACCGATTTAAAGAGCCATTAAAATCGATATAAGGTGCCTCCTAGTGTGGACGGTTGTGGCGTTAAATCGGTTTTACGCTCGTAAAACCGATTTAAACGCCTAGTGTAGACCAGGCCTGAGTGAAGAGGAGTGAATTCATTCTCAACCACAAGCTGATCTACCATCCCATAGATCAGTGGTCTCCAAAGTAGGGTGCGCGCACCCCAGGGGGTGCACAAGACAATCCATTGTGGGGGAGAGAGGAGCGCCGCTGGAGCAAAAGGGTGGCACAGCAGGAGGAGCGCCGCCAGAGAAAAAAAAGGGGGGGGCAGCCAGAGGAGGGAGCATGGGGAAGCTGCCCCACACCCTGGCCAGACAGGGCCACCCGGAACGCATGGCCTTTAGGGGCTGCAGGGCCCTGGGCTAAAGGGGCCCCGGGGCCCTGGCCTGCAGCTCTAAAGCCCCTTTCGGAATGTGGCCCTGAGTCCTCCAGCCCGTGGAGGAGCAGGGGCAGCCGTGCAGCCAGTGGCCGGAAAGAAGCAGCGCTTTCCCCTTCAAAGCTGGCTGGAGAGAAGTGATGCTTTGAAGGGGAAAGCGTCACTTCTCTCCAGCTGCTGGCTGCGCGGCTGCCCCTGCTGCTCCTGAGTCCTCCAGCCTGTGCTCGCAGGGCTGCATTCCAAAAGGGGCTTTAGAGCTGCAGGCCAGGGCCCCGGGGTCCCCTGAGCCCAGGGCCCTGCAGCCCCTAAAGCCCCTGCGTTCTGGGTGGCCCTGCCTGGCCAGGGTGTGGGGCAGCTTCCCCATGCTCCCTCCTCTGGCTGCCCCCCCCCTTTTTTTTCTCTGGCGGCGCTCCTCCTGCTGTGCCACCCTTTTGCTCCAGCGGCGCTCCTCTCTCCCCCACAATGGATTGTCTTGTGCACCCCCTGGGGTGCGCGCACCCTACTTTGGAGACCACTGATCTCCCAGAATCGTGGCCCTGGGGGTGGTGCTGCGCTGTGCAGAGCCACCTGCACACTCCCTGCACCAAACAGGAGCTGCCCCAGATAAGTGCTCTGCACCTCCTGCCTGCCCCAGCCATGAGACTCCTCCTGCACCCCCACCCTGAGCACCCTCCCACACCCTAACTCTTGCCCAGACCCTGCACCCCCACCCTGAGTGCCCTCCCACACCCTAACTCCCTCCCAGACCCCTCACCGCACCCTGAGCGCCGTCCCACACCTTAACCCTAATCCAGACCTTCGATTCACTGTATCACAAAGTGTTAAACCAAGATTTTCAGAAACAATGAAGCATATTCAATCACATTGCTCTCACTAAAAATATTATTATTAATAGTAATATTTTTTCTGAGAGCAAAAAGGTTTTTTATACTGTTAATAAATAAAATATATATTTTTAAAATATTGTTTATTTCATCTTTATCTCATCCTTTTTCATTTTTTTGTGTATGTTTTATAATGTACATAATATATTAGTACAGTTGTACATGTATATAATTTATACATAAATAAATATAGATATATTGGAGGTGTGTGCTCAAAAATTTTTTACTGATAAAAGTGCGCGATCAGAAAAGTTTGGAGACCACTGCCATAGATCACCAACAGTAAGTACACCAGCTTCTGATGTGCAGGCATGGAGGATTCTGTAGAATACCACACTGATCATCAAGAGCTCATTGGATAACAGTCCTGGAATGAGTTGCTCCTGGCCACCATCAATTAATTTAACTGGTGATGCTGCAAAGTCTGTTGTTCCAGTTGAACTTTACAATTTGATGGCCTGAATTACTGGAGCATCAACATTGGCTAGCAATGTTGATCTTCCAGATGACGTGGACTGTAAATTCATATTACTTTGCCAAGACATTGTTTACTTTGCATCCAGGGGTCGAAAACAGATGCGTAAATCCCCTTTCCTTGGATTAATATCTAGTCATTTGACAGGATCATCTCAAGTGGTCTCCATACTAAACAATCTGGGACATTGTGCATCTTGTAATACAATTAGCCATGACACAAGCCTTGCTCAGCTACATCTTATTAAAGATTCTGATGAGGTTCCACTGGCCATTGCAAAGGAGCCTCCAACAGCTCTAGTATGGGACAACATTGCTTTTGGAGAAGAAACCCTATAAAGGCAAGGCACCACCCACCATAAAAATGGAATAGTGCCGCAGAGACACATCACTGAATCAATCCCAACATCAGGCAGAATGCCACTGCCAAAAGCAGTGTGTTCTCTTAAAACACTTCCTGGTTTTGTGATAAAGCAGTACTGTCAGAACAAGAGGCAAAGTCCTACAGAATCTGAGTCATGATGCACATGTCCTATTAGAGGCTTACAAGTGCAGAACACAACTGGAATCAGCACTGAGAACAGAACTGGCATATATTTTTATCAAGGCTCTCTATGGTGACTCATGTACATTTCCTAGCTGGACGAGTTTTCATACTGCTCTTCAATGTGATTGTACTCTGGAGAAGTCAGCTATCCATTATTTTCTAATCATTGGGGCACTACAAGAGAGATGTCTACTGTTGAGACTATTCTGAAACAAAGTATTGATGCAGATGATCAGCAGGAAATTAAGCATGTCGTCTTGGTGGTCAGAAAATATGAAGTCTTTGTGCAGAGGAAGAGCAAAGAAAACACAACATTTGCCTTCTGGAGCTCTTACATCGCCATGGTGCAAATCTTTCCTCTTTTTGTGAGAGCAACCCATGAGTCTGACTAGGAATTGCACCTTTCAGCTATCCACTTCATGATGCCCTGATTCTTCTCTTACAATCAGGTGAACTATGCCAAGTATGAACTTCCTTCATGCTGGCTGGAAGTGATGAAACTGCCCATCACTCCCCACCCCCCAGAATGTTACACAGAACTCAGCGCTCCAGGACAGTGGGCAGTCCAATGTCAAAATGGATGTGGATTCTCTTCAGTTGTATGTGACAAGGCAATTAAACAAACCCGCAATAGAAGATTCAAAAACAAAAGGTGGCTTGATTGGATTGACACAAAATCATTCACCAATTTATCATTGGATTTTGTCACAACCTGAGAGAGCTGCTCTAACAAGACGGTATGAAGTATGGCAGGCATGACTCCAAGAAAACACAAGAATCTTGATAGAACTAGAATTCAGAATTATGAGACAGCCGTAATGATTGTTTTAGGCACTACTGACTGCATGATCAATCCTTTTGATGTGTCTCAAGATGGACAAGTATGTTTAAATTCAGGTGTTGTTTCCACCAGTGAGATTACAAATGACTTGCTTGCTGCTCAAGAGAATTGTGAAATTTCTCTATTAGACTTCTTGAACCAGGAACTGCTTTCTGCTACTCAGGACATTTTTTCTCCTATCAAAAGCCAGAAATTGAAACCATTCAGTCATCAAGTCAAACCCAAAAGAAAAGCAAAAGTAGCTGGCAAAGATGTGATTCTTTATAACGACAACAAACTCTTGGCAAGACTTCTTGTATTAGATCAAAGTAGGTAATTTGATCTCAGGGAAAACTTGTCCTACCGTTTGGGAGCCGTTTCCTACCTTCTTGCTAGCGCTGACGGTATTCTGATAAAAGCCGACAAATCAGGTCTGATCTATCTTCTTTGACCTAAAGGTGGAGAATGGCTTATTGACCATGTTCCAGAGAATGGTGCAATAATCTCTGATGGAATGGCTGTCATCCAAGCACTACATGATGTTCCTTCAACATTTGTTGAGTTTGCAAATGCTATTTTAGTGTACATGATTAGGCGTGCAAGATAGTACAAATGTACGCATTTGGATTTTGTCACAGATCAGTATCCTGATGTGAGCATCAAAAAATGTGGAATAGTCATGCCGAGCAGCTGGTGGCTGCCAAACTGTACAAATGTATGGAAAGGACTAGAAAATCTGCAGTCAGTGGAACAAGTTTCTTTCTGATGGCAACAATCAGGAAGCACTTCAAAAATGTGTGTGCAGCCTGTGGAGGGATGCAGATTTGCAAGCTGTAGGCAAGGACATCACTCTCTACATAGCCCATGGAGAGGAGTCTCACTGTGTGGCTGTGCAGAAGGGTTCAGTGACAATCACAGCTGTTGATTCATTAAGTTGTGACCATGAAGAACATGACACACATAGATTTCTTCATGTAAAACATGCTGCCAAGGATTAACACAAGGTGATCATTAGAAGCCCTGCTGCAGATGTTGCACTCATAGGCATCAGTCTTAAGTCACAGCTGCTAGTCAACTTGCATTTCTTCACTTGTGTTGGGAATCAAAGCCACTTTATTAATTGGAGAAAGTCACTTCAACTGTAGGCCCAAAGGTCTGTACCTCCCTTATTGGCTCCATACATTCACAAGATGTGATTCTACAAGTGTCTGCTATAGGAAGGGAAAGAAAAAGGCGTTTGCTATGGCCTCTGAGAGCGAATAGTTCCTTGATGCTTTCACAGACTTTGGAAAAGACTTCATACTTCAAGACTCAATATTCCTTGTGCTTGAGAAATTTGTGTGTCATCTATATGGCCAAACTTCATCACAGGATGCCAGTGATGCCCCAAAAAAGGTGTTCTGCATAGTATAATCTTCACTGCCTGAATAGAGCATTACACCAACATGTGATGGTCTGCACCAACACAGCAAGTGGGCAAATTACCAGGCTGCTATAATGAGGCACTTTCTTGTTGACAGGATGAATGCTTCTTTCCCTGTTGGCCAGGGATGGCATGGAACAAGGAGCTTGCCATCACCTGGATGCAAGGAGTCCAGCGCAAGATAGTATGTTGCAGGCAGTGCATTGCAAGCATGTGAAATGTCAAACAGGGAGGTGTCCCTGTCTTACTGCTGGGCTTTCCTGCACAGGCTTGTGTAAGTGTCAGAAGTGCGAGAACACTGGCAAAAAAAGCTGCTGAACCTGCCATTTACGATGATGATACATCCGATGAGAAAGCTGCTGTGATTGTCAGAATGGGAAATAAAAATGTATTTTACCTTGGGAATAAGCACTACAGGGCTAACAGCAATCCCTGTAAGTCAAAACCAACACTGGATTTGAATAAGAAAATAAAATTCATACCAAACCAAATAAGCTGTCACTTATAAATATTTGAGAAAAATGTCATATACTAGGGGATTCCTGTCAAAAGGTTTGCGGTTGTGTGTGTGTGTGTTGGTGCTGAGGAATATATGCTTGTTGTCAAGGAAAATAGTATTATTTTATGTGTTTTCATAGAAAAATGCATCAGATGTATTTCATTTATTATTTCATGTAGCTAGGCTGGTGTACAAACCCTTCTCTTGAGGGTAAATGGTAACATAGTCCAGCCTACAGTGAAAGGCGAGTGTTCCTAAGAAAAACAAATTATGGGGCTGGTGTAATACCTTGACTTATACTTACTACCAAAAAGTAGACACGGTAATTTATTGCACGTTATCTGTTAGACTGATGATTGTAGAAAACATTGATATATCAAACACCCCAGTAGGGGAAGAATTTTTAGTTCTTTAGCACATTTTATTGTCCATAAATACTAGAAAATAAACAAATTTTCATCCATATTGGCTATTTGCGATATTCTTTTCTTGTGTATGACTTCTGAGAGCCTCAATCCATTCAATCTTGCCGTTACATTTCAATCATTTTCAGCCAATATGGGCCTTTAGAGGGCACATATTAATGTAGTTATGGACAAGAACCCTTCGTCAGTATGATGTCAAAATTGGTAACTTTTGATGTGCCATGACAGAAAACTGCAGGGTTTCCTGTGGAGAACTTTTAGCACAAGGTCTCTCAGATTGTTGGCGATCTAAATCAGCAGTGTGTCAGTAGCTCCCCCTATTTCTGGAACAAACTCATGGGCCTCTCCATACTGCCTACTTTGGTGTATGCATTACGATACAGTCAGTCTTTACTTATATGATCACATACTTTTTCCACAGGACCCCTGCACAGACTGAATGGTGCTCAGTTAATGAGAAGTGATTCAATATTTTGTTTTCTCCTCGTTGTTCAACGTGTGGCCCTTGGCCTTATTTACTACAGGCTATTGAAACTCTGCTCTGAAGACAGAATTGTTATTTCCTACTGCGTTTTTCTATGGCACTGAGAGCTTCACAAGCATCGGTTAATTTATTTCCACAACACCTCTGTGAAATAAGGGGGTGTTATTATCTCCATTTTTCAGATGCTGGAACTGAAGCATAGCTAACTTAAGGTCAAAAGTGTCCACTAGTTTTGGGAGCCCAAGTTGAGCTAACTAGGACCTGTTTTTTCAAAGTACATAGCAGTATAAAATACTTTATAAGCCCACACCCCCACGGACTCTCAGAAATGCAGAGCTAGACAGGCTCATGAGAAGTCATCTAGTGCAGGATTTCTCAACCTATGGGTCGGGACCCAAAATTGGGTTGCCAGAATGTTTCAAAGGGTCGCATGGCAGCTCCAGTCCTATGGGGCTGGCTGGGCTTGCCTCCCTGCTCTAGGCACCGTAACCTCTGGGGTCCCAGTGCCACTCAGGTTTGGCCCAGCCATCATGATGATGGGAGTCCGGGTAGGCCAAATCTGAGTGAGTAGCACTGCAACCCCATGAGCCAGGTCACAACTCTGCTCACACAAATTTGGTCCAGTCAGCAGCCAAACCTGAGTGGTGCTGCAACCCCAGATGTTGTAACACCCAGAGCAGAGAGCCAAGCCCAGCCAGCCCCACAGCACAGGGGCTGCAGGAGCCACCACTGTGGGGTGCATGTCTAGCAGGACACCCCACCCCGACCCAGAGGACAGGATCTGACTGAAACCAACCCAGACGGCCTCTACCACCAGACTATTTACTGGGTCACAACAGGCCATAAACATTTACAAATGGGTGCTAAGCCCAAAAAGTTTGAGAACCACTGCTCTAGTCCATCTCCCTGTGCTGAGGCAGGGCCTAGATTATTCCTGTCAGATACCTGTCTCATCTGATTTTTAATATCTCCACTGACAGTGATTCCACAATCTCTCTTTGTAACCTGTTCCAGTATTTAAGGAAAGTTTTTTCTAATATCTAACCTAAATCTCCATTTCTGCAGAGTAAATCCATTATTTCTTGTCTTACCTTCAGTGGACATGAAGAACGGTTGAGCACGGTTCTCTTTATAACAGCCCTTAAGACTGTTATCAGGTGGGGGGAAGCTGTTTTTTTTTTAACCTTTCCTCATAGGTCATTGTGATGGGTGCATACCTCTGAGGGGGCCAGTTAGGGTACCTGGCTGCATCTGGAGGGAGAGCCAGGCTTCACTGAACAAGAGGCTTATCTGAGCCAGAGTAGGCTGGATTATAAATTTGCAGTAGAAAGAGGCAGTAGGGAGAGAGTCTGCAGTTACTCTGTGGGAGCACAGAGGAGGGAGAATAAGTTCTGGGGTTCTAGCCCCAGAGAAACTGTGAGGAAAGGAAGCCTGTGAGGATTAGGTAGGAAGTAGCTCAGGGAAACAGCAGTAAGGGGTAGGACTGTGCAGACCTTGGTTCATAGAATCATAGAATATCAGGGTTGGAAGGGACCTTAGGAGGTCATCTAGTCCAACCCCCTGCTCAAAGCAGGACCAATCCCCAACTAAACCCTGGTTATAGGGTTCCTGGGCTGTAACCTGGTGTAGCTGGCTGGCCTGGGTTCTCATACTAGCCATGAGGTAGTGTTGGAAAATCATAGTGCTAATGAAGCCTTTCCGTATTAGGCCTGAGTAAACCAAAGTTATGCTATGCTTGCCCAAACTGTGTTGGAAAGCTTACAGAACTCATTAGACTGAAGGCCGTGTATCTACCTAAGTCAGCTATTTCGCTTATCAGTTTTGTTTGGCTCCCCAAGTATATGTTGGCTCCCCAACTGTATGCAGCTGCGTTCACATGTATGCATCCAAAGTATCTAGCACAAAGGGTCAACGGATGTATCTTGTGTCCCCTTCAGAATGACAAATGTATCCTCAACAGCTGTATGTCTCTTGTAGCCCCCACAAAATGATATATGTATCCTGCGTACCCAATTATCCCCTAACAGATACATGTACAGGTTCTACAGGTCAATCAAATGATGTAGACGAACGTAGGCTAAGTTGTTTGTTACTGATTATAAAAGGGGACCATCCGGGTTTGTGGGGTGTGTCTCTCTCGGGCACTAGCCGGGACAAGAACACCCGCTCAGCTGATCGATCAATAAAGCTAATGGTACTCGTCTTCCTGGTCTTCCATGCCTCCTTGGTGTAATTAGGTAAGCTCCGGGGAGAAACGGGCCCTTTTGGCTAACAAATGGCGACTCCGCCGGGACTTCTCTCCCCGTTGGGGGCGCTGACCGGCAGCCGAGGATGGCTCAGGAGAGTGGCCACCTTGAGCTATTGGTTTGCTCAAGCTCCGGGTCGCCGCAATCGGCCGGGACGGCTACGCCCCCTCCACAAAGAACTCCAGCCGACACGGAAGCAAGACAGTACCAGAAGAGGGGAGTCCACCTGCCGGACGCGGCCACTCCGGGCGTGGTAAGTGCGTTACCTCCTGGGTTTGAGGATTAACGCCCCCGAAGTGCGGGTTGGGACCTTGGGCCCCTAACGGTAAAGGAACCCACAAATAGGAAGGTGTGTGGGTAAAAGCTTTCTGGTTAAGGTACCTAGGTTCAGACACGGCTAATGAATAATTCCATTAACTCCACGAGTCCGTGGGCCGTGCTGAACAATTACTGGGACTTAGAGCAGCCCCAGGGCTGGCTTTTCTTTTTGGTAGGGGTACTTTTGTTTCTTGTTCTATTGGTATGCTGGAAGCCAAAACTGTAACCGGGTCTAGGAGCGTGTGAACCCATCTTCTCTCCCCCTCCCTTCTTTTCCGTGTGGGCTACTGACAGTCTGATCATCTCACTGGATGCAATCAGAGCAAGCCGACGCTCTTTGCTGAAGGGAGGTGTAGGAGAGTCGTGGTCATCCTCGTTAGTCTCTCCTGTGTGAGTGCCCTGTAGGGAGAGATCCTTAGTTTATGAGCTGCTAGCGCGGACAGAGCACCCTCTCTGTGTGTGTGAGTGGAAAATGGGTAAGGGACAGTCTAAACATTCCACCTCACCCCCTAAGGGTACCCCAGCATATTATATGTACGTACATTATGGTTCTAAAACCTGCAGGTATTTAGAGGATTGGAATCTTTATACGCGTGAAGATCCATCTAAACAATGCCCATTAAAAGGTACCTTTAATCTAGATAAGATCATATATCTCAGAGGAGCTTTTAATCACCAAAGAAAAGCCTCTGACACAGTGTGAGCAATTTGTCTAGGAATGGGTTAATTTGAAATTCAGCTTGGCAGAGAGATGAAGAAAAAGTTGTTTTATGCTCAAGGTCAAAAATCAGCATAAACTATGTTAAGTACAAAGAAAAACTGCTTTCAGCCCCAGCTGGCTGTGGAAAAATAGAGACAGGCAAACCAAAGGCAGTACAAGTTACAGAACTGAGATTACATTTGCAAAGCTTAACTGTTTGGTGAGATCCAACAGTCTGACTTTGTGATGGATGCCGGTGTTGGTGTGGCTTGGTGACACTGGAGAAGCCACAGGTAGCTGACCTGGACTGGAATCTCTGAAAGAGACACCGCAGGAGATTCCAGGGTGTAAAAGAACAGCCTTCCCAAGAGCGGAAGCATGTTGGAAATTCTGAACAAGCTGTATACAGGATAATCTCCCGTCCACCTAGTCCCCTTTTCTGAATGTTATATACAGACGTGGCCAGTCTGGATATGTGTAAGTATGGGGCATTCATATTTTTTATGAGTGATGTGAAGCGCCCCAACGCTCTCCATTGTTGTTTTATTATTTGTAATGAAGCTTTAAAATTTGGTTATATGGTGTGTTTTCTCTATCCTCCCCCACCGTCCTGCAGTGTCAGTTTGATCACCTGACATGAGGCATAAATTGGTAACAGAAATTTGTCACAGTTTGGTGAGCAATAGAGAATGGGGGAGCCCTGCAGAATTCACACCATCTATTTGTTTTACCCTTGTTATTTTATGTTTGTTTTGTTTGGTATTGTTGGTGTTATATGTTGAGGATTGCATAATTAAAGGTGTGCCCATTCTCAGCTGCAGTAAGTCTGAGAACTGGAGAAGGGTTTAGCATTCCTCTCTCCACCCTGGTTGACCAGGAAGGGTGGCAGGTGAAAGGATCTACCCCCAGTCGTAGCAGGACTGGGCAATAGAGTAGTTGGAGAAAAGGAAAAAAAAATGTGTATTTGGTAATTAGAATTGAGCAATTAAGAGCATAGATCATGAACCAGGCAGCAACTCAAACCTGCGCCCAGGGCAAGTTGCAGGCCTTGAGACAGGACTTCCAGTTAGAAAAGGAAGCCCTGGCTAAGCAAGTACCAGTCCTTCAGGGACTTGTTAAAATTTAACCATTTGTGCTCAGCATACGCCGTAACAGCAGTATGTTTGCTACAAGAGGCAATTAAATAGTTAAACGCCAGTGGGCCATGCGTTTTGCCCAGGTGGCGAGCCTCACACGGGAGGACTCAGGTAGTCTTGTGAATAAAATGTTTTTGGGAAAAGACCAGAAGGGTGGGGCAGAAGCCCATGAAAGAAACGGTTCAGCGCAAAAAAAAAAAAAAAAAAAAAAAAAAGGATCGGGCCCAGGCAGGCAGGCAACAGACAGAGAGCTTGGAGAACAGGTTGGAAACTTTTGAGGGTCTAAGTGGAAGGAAGAAGTAAGTGAGTGTAAGCATGGGGATTTCAAATACTCAGGAGGATATTTGGAATGGTGATTTGAATTGGTAAGTGGCTGTTGGGAGCCAAGCAAGTGATATAAGGAAAGAGCAAGTGATTTGAAGGAGAGTGAAGAGTTAACTCTGTAGTTGCTGGAGGGAATAGTAGTTGAACTTTGTAAAAATGCTAAAGAGAAATGTTTTTGGTGTTTTTTTTAAATGTTTGTAAATAAATTCAGGCAAAGAAATTATTAGATTGCAATCATTTGGCTATGAACAATTTTGTTGAATTAGCTAAAGAATGTATACAGTGCTATGTAAATGAAAATTTATTAGGCTCTAAGGCACTATAAGTGGTGATGTTTTCTTTCAGTGTTTAAAAGCAGGAGTTAAAAGTAAAAAGCAAGCCAGAAAGCATCTGTATTGATGCAAATTATCTAACTGATAAGGTAGAGGCCACTGAAATCTGGGCTGTCTATGAAACACATACAAGAAAATATGGGGTAATTCCCCTGTTTTGCCTGAAATCAACAAGGGTATTTGTATATTTTAAGCAATGATTGACTGCCCAGAAGGGGTAGACCTTTGTTTTTGTCTTTCAGATAATCAAAGAAAACTAATGCCAGCTAAACAGCATGCAACATACCATGATTTACTGGCAGAGTAAAAATTATGTTTTGTGTTCTATGTTCTGTCTTGTGGTGTTTGTCTCGTGGTCAGAATTGTTGTGTTTAATATTTTCATGGGATGGTCTGGTTTGAAATAAAGCAGAAGGCTTGAATTGAAATGCAGATATTTGTTTTGTTCAACTTAAAATACAAAGTGTTTGGATACATCAGAAAAATGTGATATACTAAAGTCTTATGTATTTTCTTAAGTAAAAGAAAAAACTGCATTGGCCAAATTGCATACTAACAGTCTTTGGAAGCAAGGACATAAAAAGTTAACCCACTCCCCATATTGTACATGGGATCCTTCTGGCTACCTCAGATTTCTAGCCAGAGGGCTGGGGATGGTGGGAAGCTATTGGACTAGAGGTTGTATTGAATGAACTCATCAAAGTGGGTGTGCTTGTCCTGACTTGTTGTTCCAAAGATCTGTAATAAGGTTATTTTAGTAGAAGGGTATATGTGGCATACATCAAATAATAAGACTAATGTACTGTATAACAGCAATGTGTATGTGTTCATTGTTAACAAAAGGTGTATAAGTAAAAAAGTAAAAGTTTCCTTTGTAGGTTAAAAAAGGAAGCCAAAAAGGGGAAAAGGAAAAAGAACGAGTTAACTGAGAAAAACTTTAATTAGCAAGCTCAGTCCAAAAAAAAAAAAAAATACACTGACTTCGTTCAAGGACACTTGGCTAACAACCAGAAAAGGGGGGCTTGAATATGCCCAACCAGCTGTAAAATCTGCAAAGACACTAATGCAATGTGTTAGGTTTCCTTTTTACACAGGTAAAGACGCACTACCTGAAGACCCTAGCAGCCCTGCCACTCCATGGAACCTGGAGACCGGATCAATGTACAGGTCCACCAACGAAAGACTGCTTTGGCTCCATGCTGGAAAGGCCCTTATTGAATCCTGCTGACTACCAACACCGCTGTGAAGTGCCAAAGACTGACTGCCTGAACCCAGGATTCTCACTGCAAAAAGACCCCTCTACATCAGGAGAATTCTCCTACTGATAATTAGCCTATTCTTTCTTTTAGTTCAACTGTGCTTCTGGACAGCAGGGAAAAAGGACAAGGTGACGTGCTAGCTAACCTCTCCCTTGTCCACTGACAGACCACCTGTGCCTTTGAACTTTTCTAGAAGAAACACTCACTTCACTGACACTGCCAAAGTCCAGGAATTCCTGACTAAAAAGGACATTGAGAACTGACCCTGGTAAAGAATCAAAGAATTATACACTGGCAGGAACAAACTTGTGGGACCCCTGCTTGGGAATGTGGTATTAATTGAATGTTGGGGTTTATTCTACAGGCTGCGCCCTGTGTTTTGGATAAATCCTTCAGTATGTATTGCCCTCCCTAATTGGATTTTAAATGACATTGCCTTTATCCAGTTTTCAGATCACTTTTACATACCCAGATTGCTCACAAGGGGCTGCCATTAGATTAGCACAACAAAGAGCCTGGGTTATTTCCTCTGGAAAAAGAAGAAATTGGGCAGATCCCTGTGGGCTGGGGCCAATAGTGTAGCAGCCATTTGGAATATTCTTAAAGGCCAAGAACATAATAAGAAATTGGGCCGACTAGAAAGGGCCACTAGCCTTATTTCTGAAGTTCAGCTAACCCAAGTATAGGCTGAAGTTGGTGAGTTACATGTCATTTCCACCCTTAGTTCTATAACCCAGAAGTTACTGACAGAGATGATATTGAATATCACTGAGGCTGGGAAGGCATTGCAGTGGGATCTAGTATGTTTGAAATTTCAGGATTTCCTGAATGACCAGCTGATGGCCATTTGGAGTGATCTTGAGCACCAGACTTGACCCACTGCCCTTACAGACATATCAGGAGTACCATCTGATCTGTGGTCATGAAGACATACTTGGACACTTTCTGGGTGGAAGTGTGTACATTTACAGTGCTCCTTCCAAGCATTTGGACCGGTTAGGGTGTGGGCTCCCACATACCGAATCCTGCCGGGTCCATGGGGAGGATGCATATGGGACTAAATTATTCACCGAGACATCTGGGAAATTAAACCACTGGGTATACCTACCTGGGTTATAGTCAGTGCCCCGATCCCTTCGTTGTTAACTGAACAAGGTTCCACTCTTTTGTCCATGCATTCATTCCTGGGTTGGGGGTGACTAAGCTTAAAAGAGCAGTTGTAAATATTTCTGCAGAGCTTCATTGCTTTTTGGCCTCAAAGTGTGAGAAAACTCAGCCAAAAGGTTTGGTGAGTATTCTCAAAGGGGGGAGTTGTTGGAAAATCATAGTGCTAATGAAGCCTTTCCGTATTAGGCCTGAGTAAACCAAAGTTATGCTATGCTTGCCCAAACTGTGTTGGAAAGCTTACAGAACTCATTAGACTGAAGGCCGTGTATCTACCTAAGTCAGCTATTTCGCTTATCAGTTTTGTTTGGCTCCCCAAGTATATGTTGGCTCCCCAACTGTATGCAGCTGCGTTCACATGTATGCATCCAAAGTATCTAGCACAAAGGGTCAACGGATGTATCTTGTGTCCCCTTCAGAATGACAAATGTATCCTCAACAGCTGTATGTCTCTTGTAGCCCCCACAAAATGATATATGTATCCTGCGTACCCAATTATCCCCTAACAGATACATGTACAGGTTCTACAGGTCAATCAAATGACGTAGACGAATGTAGGCTAAGTTGTTTGTTACTGATTATAAAAGGGGACCGTCCGGGTTTGTGGGGTGTGTCTCTCTCGGGCACTAGCCGGGACGAGAACACCCGCTCAGCTGATCGATCAATAAAGCTAATGGTACTCGTCTTCCTGGTCTTCCGTGCCTCCTTGGTGTAATTAGGTAAGCTCCGGGGAGAAACGGGCTCTTTTGGCTAACAGTAGTGACACAGGAGTGCTGGAGATGCTAACCAGACTGGAGAGAATGTATTACCCTGGAAGGGAAGGGATCTTACAGACCCTGAGTCCTGGAGAACAAAGGGCCATGGTGTGAGGAAGGGTCTGTCAGACCTGAGTGGGGCTAATCCCCAGACATGGCCACAAGGAGGGGTCCCTAGTGGTCAGTGAACCGCTTGACCATTGTGTTTTCTAATTTTTTTTATCATTTTTGATGTTCTCCTCTGGAGTCTCCCTGATTTCTTTGTAGCTTTCTTAAAATGTGGGGCCCAAGACTGGAAACAATACTACAGGTGAAACCTCACCAGTGCTGAGTAGAGTAGAACAGTTACCTCCTGTGCCTTTTACACAACACGCCTTGTTAATATAGCCAGAATATTTTCCTCTTTTGCATCTGTAGCACATTGTTGATTCATAATCAGTTTGTGAGCCACTATAGCCCTTCACTTGCAGTTGTGTGTACTCAGTACTTCTGTAAGTCAGATCGCAATGGTCTCAAATCAGGCACCCAGAAAAAGAGGAACACATATTTAGTGACCACCTGTGAAAATTTTGATTTTAAGTGACCTGTCCAGTATCACATAGGAACTCTATGGCAGAGGCAGGGATAGAATCCATTTCACCCCGGTAGCATTCAGCTGCCTTAACCATGAGACCACAGGTTCTCTCCCTGCAATCCCATTTCAGCTACTATGCACCTGCCAGCTTCTACACTGAATGAGGCAGAGGTCATACAGACAAATGCCTTCTTTACTACACACCCTGATTCATCCCCAGAGCTGGTGCATCTTACACACTACATGAGGCAGAAGTCTTGTGGTGTGGTATGTGATTTTGTAATTAAAGACTGCATCATAATACATATGCACAGGAAACCTTTATGCTGGCATTTCCTAACTTTTTGAGTGCTTGTCTTTGCAACCTAAATGTTCTTTTAATGTAACTTTTTCGAGTGTAATTTCCTAGGTTTTTAAAAAAGCAAACTGAAAAAAAAATTCATCATGTGGCATCACATCAGTGGGATTGTGAGCTTCAGAGCACATACCTCTGCCACATGAGCTAGTGGAGTAAGTGCTAGCAGTAGTAGGTTGTCATCCTTGATGTGGCCCACACTAGAGAGGAATGAAACACAACAGTTGCCAGTGGGTTTCACAGGCCATTGCTGACAGCAAAGGAATGGTGTAACTCAGGTATCTTGGGTTCCATTCCAAGCTTTGCAGGGGTGTGTGCTTTGGTGGGCACAGACTCATCTGCTCTTTTCCCCCCAAGCATGATTCCTTCTGCCTTGTTCCTGCTAAACTGTCCCGATTCCTGCCTGGCCATCAAGAGCCCAGATTTGTTAAGCTTCCTAACATGTTCCAAGGCCCATCTTTCCCCACAGGTATTTTGGGAAGAGATGGGGTCCTTGGGGTTATGGTGAATTTGTGCTAGGATGAATAGTATATGGTTTATCATTGTTATATTGGTGTGGGAATATACATTTTAAATGCTGTTAAGATGCCTAGAGTCACGGATGGGCGCTTATAATGATTCAATAATAGTTACTACTTGATGAGCCAACCCTAGTGTGTTTCTTAGATCTAAGTAGTCTGTACTCTTCTGTGGTTTAGAACTAGGTATTCTAAAGCCCTGTGCCCTCCTCCCCAAATTGAGGAGTTGCCACTATGTATGGCACTTTGTATATATAATTCAAACAACAACAACAAAAACCCACAATCTTTTCTGTGACCTGCCCTTCTACTTTGGGGCATCCCTTTTAAAAGGGAGTCCCCTCAGTAGCTGCAACCAGGAGAGGGGCTGATAGTGTGACTCTCAGAAGTGGAAGGGTTATTGGGATCGCATGGGTCATAGGGCATCTACACAGCTGGTCCTGAATTCTGTGGAGCACATGAGAACTGCTTAGAACCCAGGAGATCCACAAGGCTTGGGGCAGAACTGTGGTTTATTTCAGTGTGATGACTGGGGAGAACTCAGCAAGGTAATTTTGTGGCGTTTTCCTCTTTCCACCCACTTTAGCTCCCTCCTTTGGGATGTATAGAATTTTACTGGCTGTCAGAAGACGGTGTCTGCCTTTAGCTGATTTTCTCATACTACTTTGATTATATCGTCAGCAGCAGAGTTAAAGGAAAGCTCAATCATTTTCATAGCTAAGTGGGAAACATTTATGATACATTCATGAACTCAGATTTGAGTCTGTGTATAGGCTAAGGTTTGTACAAAAAAAAAAGGTGTTAATTTCAAATGTCTGAGGTCTGTGATGGACCTGCTAAGCAGGGAATTACAACTCCCATCAACCCCCCTTCCCACTGCACTTCCTTTCCACCTGGACAGATAGAGGTAGGGGGGCCTGAATAAGGAAGTCGCTGGCCTGTCTGGAAGCAGTGGTTGCATGGCGAGCCAGGAGCTGCAGAAAAGTTGGAGATAGAAATTCCCAGGAATTGTGTGCCGAATTGCATGTGGAACAGGCTGTGATTGCTGGACATTACAGCTGGGTGCAGCTCTGTGTGGGACCTATGGGGCAGCAGCAGCAGCTGGGCAGGGAGCCAGGGCACAGAGGCCAATGACAGGCACAAACTGAGCCTACCTGGAAGCCTGAAAGCATCTATTTGCTTGAATAGAGACTGGACTGGAGTGGGCACCCCAGGCACTAGGCCTGAAGAGCCCTGACACTTAATTGGACTGCTCCAGGGGCCCAAACATTTACCACTAGCTCTGTTACTCACCCTTAACTGTAACTGTTTAAGCCTCTGTACCTAGGGTATTTTCAATCTTTCCTGCCAGCTCTAGTAGAGTATCCTTTCACTTAGCCATGTGTCTGAGTGGTTAACCACCAGGACAAGTGCCTACAAGGCCTAGCTGCTGAAGTGCCTACAGTGCTAGCCTCCGAGTTGCACTGCAGAGTTTGATATATTCTGGCCCTGAACAACCCTAATAGTTACAGGAGTAATCTATGTTAGGTACTAAAATACAATTAAGGGCATTGCACTGAGAAATAAGCCAATGATGCACATTCACATTAACTATGGTTCTAAATGCTACAATATCTCTACTGAAGTCAAGAGTCATGCAGCTAGAAGAAAATAGACCCTTGTCGCACAGCCGCTCTGCACTTCTGGTATAAGAAAAAGCATATTGGGTTTCTGGATTGTTTGTTGAAAATCTTGGCAAAAATGTATAGATTTATAAACTAGGCATCTTTATTGCTGAAAATTAAACTTGTAACATTTGTATTTGGCTGCATGCAGCGTAGCTGGACTCATGAACCAGGCTGAAGGCCACTTCCTCAGCAAAGTGCATGCCATCCTGAGCAGGGTGACCAGAGTGCCTCTTTAGTGCACTTGTGTACTTCCTCTTTCAGGCACTGGTTGGGCTAGACTTCATATGATCTACTTGTGGATTGCTGACACTTCTGAAAGTTTGGTTGATGAGCCTGTGAGAAATCACCTTGAACCGAAGCAATTTTTTTCCTCTGGAAGTTTCTCTCTTAGCCAAACAAGCAGTGAGAATATGTGCACTTTTATGCTGTGTTTCTAAGCATAGTTATGTAAGATCAATTACTATTTCCAAGGCCAATGCTGAATGCTGCCAAGGCAGAGAAGACTAAGTGGAAAGAGATCATACCTCTTTATGTAAAGCATCAGAATGAGCAGTGGATGCCCTCCACAGTTTTATTCTTCAATTATAATGTTTTTCATTAGGGTTGATGAATTGGGTTAATTTGTGCTGAGTGTTCTCTAAATGGAGAGACTCTGGAAAAGCTCTTTAAATTCCTCATCACATACCAATTTTAAATGTGATATTTACTTTCGAAGGACTCCAAAAGACCCTGAATTTTATATAACGAATTCTAAATAATGGTGGCTTGTATTAATGATTTTCAGTATTTCTAAACCTTTTTAAACTTTCATTGAGCTTATTGAAATGAGCTTTAATTGGATATTCAGGTATAAGCCAAAGCACGTACCCTAAGTCAGGCAATGGAGTTTAAGGATAGCCCTGACTTCTCCAGATCTCTTGTCTCCTTTGGGCTGATATCCTATGCCCCAGGAGCAGTCTCTGAGCTACCCCAAGCAGGGCCACCCAGAGAATTCAGGGGGCCTGGGGCAAAGAAATTTTGGGGGCCCCTTCTATAAAAAAAATTGCAATACTATATTCTCCTGGGGGCCCTTGTGGGGCCCATGGCAAATTGCCCCACTTGCTCCCCTCCACGGGCGCCCCTGGGAAAAATAAACCTTCCGCATTTCGGCACAAACCCAGTTTTGAGAAAACTCCTTTACAAGGTAGCACTGGTTCTCAGCATCAGCTAGTGCTAAAAGTCACTAAAGCTCATTAAAAGGGTGGAAGAAATATTTTCCATCAAAACTTTTTCTGGATCGAAAACTAGGGGGTTTTAAAAAGCAGAAAAAAATCACGGACAATGTCTGCTTTCCTTCAAAATTTGTTGTGGTTTTTTTTAATTGAAAAGCTGAAATTAGTCTGCCAAAACCTGAACATGGTTTGAGGTTTCAGAAGTGTGTGGCCAAATATTTGCTGCTTGCTGTGTTTGATTGTTTAAAGAAATAATAAAAAAATTCTGCTTAAAAAAATCCAAAACTTTTGAACCACCTCAGCTTGTAACCAAACACCTGAGCCGCTCTAGGCAGAGATTTTTCCAGGTTTCTGATACTCTGCTGGCTTCCTTGACTCATATCTGTCTCCATAACTTTGGGTTCATTTAGGTTAGAACATAAGAACAGCCATACTGGGTCAAACCAAAGGCCATCCTGCCCAGTATCCTGTCTACTGACAATGGCCAATGCCAAGTGCCCCAGAGGGAGTGACCCTATCAGGTAATGATCAAGTGATCTCGCTCCTGCCATCCATCTCCACTCTCTGAGAAACAGAGGCTAGGGACACCATTCCTTATCCATCCTAGCTAATAGCCATTAATGGACTTAATCTCCATGCATTTATCTGTTTCTTAGAGACTGGCTCCATGTGGTCCCTCACAAACTGGAGATGGTTACTGTGGGTTTGTCATTAGTATAGCTTATGTACATACTCCACGAACTGAGCATTTGAGCTTGTTCCAGAATCTGAGATGAGCCTATGTTGTCAAAATTGAAATGCTCAAAATAGCACATGCATGTGAATGGACACAGGGTGCTAAAATTAAATTAATCCAGGGGTTCTCAAACTGGAGGTCAGGACCCCTCAGGGGGGGTCACGAGGTTATTACTGGGGTTCGTGAGCTGTCAGCCTTCACCTCAAACCCCACTTTGACTCCAGCACTTATAATAGTGTTAAATATATAAAAAAGTGTTTTCAATTTATAAGGGGGGTGGGGTCACACTCAGAGATTTGCTATGTGAAAGGGTCACCAGGACAAAAGTTTGAGAACCACTGAATTAACCCCTCTGAAGCCTCAGGGAATGCAGGGGAGCGGGGGGTCTCCCTTGGTAGGGTTGGGAAGGATATTGCTCTTCTCATGTAATCCCTCCCCCCCGTGGCTAATTTTAAATGAAGCTACCCTCCCCTGACATGAATCTCCCTATGGCACTGAAATTACATATAGACTATAATTTGGCATTTGAGAAGTGAAAGGGATGGTTGCCCTAATGTAAAAGCTAACAGCTTGGCTCTTCTGCAAGCCTCAAACTGCTGAATGAGCTTTAGGATAGGGAAGGCTGTGCCTCCCAAACAGCCTGGCCCTGCCCCTATCCGACCTCCACCCACTTCCTGCCCCTGACTGCCCCCCTCAGAATTCCTGACCCATCCTGCTCCTTGTCCCCTCACCATCCCCCAGAGACCCCCTACCACCACCACCACCCTGGGACCCCACCCCTGCTTCCTGTCTGCCCCAACCCCTATCCACCCCGCTGAGTCCTGACAGGACCCCCGAACACCCACAAACCAACCCCCCCCATTCCCTGCCCCCTGACCACCACCCCCACCCTCTGCCCCCTCCCTGTGCCCTGACTGTCCCCAGGACTCCCTGCCCCTTAGCCAACCCCCCAGCCCCAGCCTCTTACCCCCAGCTCGCTCCTCACCCGGAGCCTCAGCGCGTTGCTTCACAGCTGCAGTGTGTGTCCGGTGGGGCCTGAGCCCCGCCCCACTCAGAGCCGTGTGGGGAGGAAGGGCTGTGAGCTCCATGCCGAGCGGAGGGAGCTGAGTTCACCCTGGAGCTCGCAGCCCCGCCCCCTCCCCACGAGGATCTGAGTGGGGCGGGGCTCAGTGGCCCCGCGGGAGGCATGCTGCCGCACTGTCTGAGGGCACCGCTTGATGCGCTAAGGCTCCAGGAGAGGGGCAGAGGCGGGAGCCTCAGCTGTTCTCTTGGGGGCCCCTGCGGAGCCCAGGGCCCGGGGCAAATTGCCCCACTTGCCCCCTCCCTCTGGGCAGCCCTGACCCCAAGTTCAGGGGTTGCAGCTGTGGATGGAACTTGCAAGTTCAGGGGCCAGTGCCAGCTGGGTAAGGGGCATTCACAATATAGCTTTAAATGTGTGATCACCAGGGTTGAGCAACCCCACAAACTAAGGTGTAATTGTAGTGCTGGTAGGTGTGCCCATGCTAGCTTTGCTATTGATACCCAGGCCTGCTAGATTAATGAAGATCTGGGGACATGGGCATGTGTGAGCCCATCTAGGGACCCTGGGTACATATTCAAGTTATTACCTGTGCTGACGTCCATGCCACCACGTCTTTTCTACTACTGTTACCTGCACTTATTAGATTAAAGCTAGTGGTGGCAGGTATGTATACTTTTTGGTGGCACCCAGAACGGGTCCAAGTCCTCTCCCCCACCCTCCCGCCTTGTAAACTGATATATATTTTAAAAAATAATTTATAAATGGACTGGAAACAGTAAGCATTTAACAGTTTCCCTATATTGCACAATATCACTATCGTAAGACAAATTTATTTAACTAAGAATATCAACTTTATTAATAATTTTTTGAATATGGAAACAACCAAGCGCTCTTGGATCAATAACCCTCAAAAGCAAAAAACTCTAATTCGTTATTCTACTTCAACCATGTAAATCTTGATAGCCAAGATTGATGAAAATTCCTTTTCTTATCTTGTAGATTGCCGCATCTTTCTTCTGTATAACTTCAGTTTGCAAGCTGGGTGCTGAACTCAGGCCGTCACTTGATGAATTACCCTTTTGTTCTTTTTTTTATGGGTAACTTAATCAATAATGGATAGATTCTTAATAATTATTACACAAAATTAATGGGGTG
The DNA here is from genome assembly GCF_016161935.1 of Mauremys reevesii. Taxonomy (NCBI): domain Eukaryota; kingdom Metazoa; phylum Chordata; order Testudines; family Geoemydidae; genus Mauremys; species Mauremys reevesii. The sequence goes on along the minus strand of NC_052624.1, from coordinate 114,191,897 downwards.
CAGCGGAGGGGTTTGGAGTGTGGGGGGAGACTTTGGGTAGGGCAGAGGGTTGGGGTGCAGGGGTGCGGGCTGCAGGGCGGGGATGGGGATGAGGGGTTCATGGTGCAGAAGGGGGTTCAGGGCTGGGGCAGAGGGTTAGGGTGCCAGGGGCTGAGGGCTCTGGCTGGGGGTGCGGGCTCTGGGGTGGGGCTGGGGATGAGGGCTTTGGGGTGTGGGAGGGGCTCAGGACTAGAGAAGAGGGTTGAAGTGCAGGGGTGAGGGCTGCTGGATGGGGCCGGTGATGAGGGGTTCACAGTGCAGGAGGGGGCTCAAGGCTTGGGTGCAGGGGGGTGAGGGCTCTGGCTGGGGGTGCAGGTTCTGGGGTGGGACTGGGGATGAGGAGTTGAAACTTTGGGATGCAGCAGACAGGCTCCCCCAGGGCTGGGGCCAGAGAGGAGGACTCCCTCCAGCCCTCTCCCCACCGGCAACAGCAAGCTCTGGAGAAGGGGCCCCCCTCACCTCCCCCTCCACCCCAGCATGACACTCCCCACCCCCAGGCTGCTGCTCAGGAGGTCCAGACAGGATACGCCCCCTCGGAGTCACCTGCTGCAGATAGAGGGCTGCCATGCCGCTGCACCTCCTCCCCACCTACCTCCGCAGGTGCAGCAGTTAGCCTGCTGCTGGCACTGCTCCCTTAGCTGGCAGCAGCTGGTGAGGGAGTGCATCTGCAGAGGGCAGCCACCCGCTGCCCAGGGCGCAGGTGAGGCAGGAATGCTCTGGGGAGGCGCGCAGGGGGCCCACAGTGTATGAGGTCTAAAAGAGTGTGTGGGGGTTGGGGAGGAACCCTCCTCCCTCACCTGCAAAACAAACATCAATTCATATCCTGTGTCAAAATTAATGAAATATTAAAAGTAATGAAATCCTTCCAAATCTAGTGGCAGCTGTGAACTGCCACTGCTAGAAGTTTGCAATATTGGTGTAGCTGTATTGGTCCCTGGAGTTTAAAGACAAGGTGGGCGAGATAATGTCTTTTATTGGACCAACTTCTGTTGGTGAGAGAGATGAGCTTTCACAGAGCTCTTCTTCAGTGTAGCTCAAAAGCTCGTCTCTCTCACCAACAGAAGTTGGTCCAATAAAAGACATTATCTCACCCACCTTGTCACTGCCAGACATGTTTAGCAGGGAGTTTTAGTTGCCCCCTATAGTAACAAAGGTTCAGCTCAAAGGTATTATAGGTGCTTAAATCTAAATACATTTTGAGGATCTGGGCCAAACCTTCTTATTGGTTGGGTAGCTGGGAAAGGGAGGAACCTTGGAGGAGGAAGGGCTGACCTAATGAAACAATTCCCTAGGTGCCTACTCCAAAGCCCATTGAAGTGAGTGGGAGTTTGTCTTTTGCCTTCCGTGGGCTTTGGCCGATGCCCGAGGTGAGTGACAATGCTTTGCATGTGTGTATTGTTTGCAATAGCATTGCTTTTCCATGCTTTAAACATATCTTAAATGATGTAAACATTTTTTTTTAAATCTTTACTGTTTGGGACACTCACATGCCCCGTAGCTGCCCCTGGCATACTGGCTGTTTGGCTGTGTTAAGTGTGACATCCTAAAAAGGAAGGTGCCTGACAAACCAGGACAGCTGCATAGTCTGGCAGTTTTTTCAGGCAGAATCAAATGGACATTAGAAGACTGCTGTTGAACCCTGTCTTGCCCTTGCAAGCTGGTCTAACTTTTCTGTAAGAACTACTTTGAAGTCTCCTGATGTTTCTTTGGAAACAGTATGTGTAGCTATCAGAAGTATGGAAGAAGGACTGGAACCTAAAAGTGTGGGGGCTCTTAGCTGGGCTGGGACCAATGGCAGGCACAAATCAGGGTTAGCGAGCCATAGCAAAGTCAACTTGTCACAGTCTGAAAGCAAAAGCAGGAAGCATAAAAGCCATGTTGAGGGCCTTGATTAAAAAAAAAAATCCCTCATGCGCAGAAAGTAATTTCTAGTCTAGAAACCTCTGGGAGCTCAGAGCACAGGAAGGTTCTGAAGGCATTGAGCTAGGGATAGCTTACAGGAAGTTTTGTAAACTGTATTAGAAATGAACAGCTCAATTCTGTATGGAAGTGGAAAGAGAAATGTTCTGTTGGGACAAGACCACTCACATCTCTGTATGGTGCACCCAGAAAAGGTAGTGGTACAGTGGTGCATTACTAATGATCAACAGTACAATGAGAGACTACATAATATTTCGCAGCATCCTGAAGGAAAGAAACCCTTGAAAAGAAGGAAATGACTCTTGGTTCCACTCTGTGCTAATGAGGAGTCTCCCCCGTCAATGAATCTGAGTCACAGGCTCCTTACCGTCTAGGGCTTAGATTCTCAGGTCAGTGGGATCTGGCTGGAGGGTCTCAGAGCCCTGTGATTTCCTGGGAAATGTGCTTGTACTACAGTAAGCCAGGAAGAGCCCTCCTTCAATCTAGAGGGGCAAGGCTTTGAGTAAGGGAGAGGGCTCCTCGGTCAGAAAACAACTTCTGTCTGTGAGCTTGAGGCCAAAGAAAATACGTCTGTGGATAATGCAGTAAAGGATTTGACCAATCACTCTGATTTCCTTATGTGATACTCTTAAGGTGAATTATTATGACAGCATAGCTAATAGAGGGTATCTATCTCCCCTGAAGATGATTACCTTCTCTGTTAAAAAAAATAAGATCCAACGTGACTTAATGTATGCCTAAAGTTATTAAATAGATTAATTATTATGTGCAGTAATTTAGACATTGATAGCTGTGAAAGTGGGAGCTCAGGCCATGAAATGTCTGTTTCCAGGCATCTTCTTTCCCCCGCCCCCCTTTAACTGTGGCTTAGCTAGCTCAAGATTTGCTGATAATCTCTCTTCTCCTATCTTTATTTTATTGTCCCTCACGATTCTTTTCTTTGAACAATTGAGTCTGTAATAAACCATGTTAAAATGTCAAATAAACACTTCAAAATAGAAGTCACCACCACTCTAACTTTTGTGCTATTTGAAGGTAGGTGGTACAAATGGACTAAAGAGCTGCAAATCATTGCTTCACAGTACCCTGCTCTCGCATTCAGCAGATGATTAAAAATATAACTTCGTGACTCCATAAGGTATTGTTGGTGCAGTCACTCAATCCAGATGAAGGTTACATTTCTGATATTATTGACCTGCTTCTGACACATTAGACCAGAGGTAGGCAACCTATGGCATGCGTGCCGAAGGAGGCATGCAAGCTGATTTTCAGTGGCACTCACACAGCCCAGGTCCTGGCCACCAGTCCGGGGGGCTCTGCATTTTAATTTAATTTTAAATGAAGCTTCTTAAACATTTTAAAAATCTTGTTTACTTTACATACAACAATAGCTTAGTTATATATTATAGACTTATAGAAAGAGACCTTCTAAAAATGTTTAGATGTATTACCAGCACTCAAAACCTTAAATCAGAGAGAATAAATGAAGACTCGGCACACCACTTCTGAAAGGTTGCCGACCCCTGCATTAGACTTTGTGAGCTGCCCTGTTTTGTCACCTCCCTTTATAAACAGACACATGAGCATTTTTTCTAAAATGAATGTGCTCAATTCTCCATTTATAAAGACAAACTAAACCAATATATCATCTTAAATTTGATTTTATTACAGTTGCAGTTCCTCAAACAAAGCCTCACCAGTGTAGAGGAGAGGGATAATCTTGCATGTTCTACACAATCTCATTAATTCCAGACAATGTAGCACAGTCTCTTTTGAAATGTTATGTTCAACAGCATCTCTTCTGCTGTAGTGTGGCTGACTCATTCAGTTAACCATCCACTACAGGTTAACCTCCAAGTGCTTATTTGAATTATCATTGACCTCCCCAGTACATAGGAATGACCCTACTGGGTCAGACCAAAGGTCCATCTAGCCCAGTATCCTGTCTACCGACAGTGGCCAATGCCAGGTGCCCCAGAGGGAGTGAACCTAACAGGTAATAATCAAGTGATCTCTCTCCTGCCATCCATCTCCACCCTCTGACAAACAGAGACTAGGGACACCATTCCTTACCCATCCTGGCTAATAGCCATTAATGGACTTAACCTCCATAAATTTATCCAGTTCTCTTTTAAACGCTGTTATAGTCCTAGCCTTCACAACCTCCTCAGGCAAGGAGTTCCACAAGTTGACTGTGCACTGTGTGAAGAAGAACTTCCTTTTATTTGTTTTAAACCTGCTGCCCATTAATTTCATTTGGTGGCCCCTAGTTCTTATATTATGAGAACAAGGAAATAACTTTTCCTTATTCACTTTCTTCACACCACTCATGATTTTATATAATACCTCTATCATCTCCTCCTGGATAGATAGCTCAGTGGTTTGAGCATTGGCCTGCTAAACCCAGGGTTATGAGCTCAATTCTTGAGGGGGCCATTTGGGGATTGGTCCTGCTTTGAGCAGGGGGTTGGACAAGATGATCTCCTGAGGTCCCTTCCAACCCTAATAATCTATGATTCTTAGTCTCCTCTTTTCCAAGCTGAAAAGTCCTAGCCGCTCTAATCTCTCCTCATATGGGACCCATTCCAAATTCCTAATAATTTTAGTTGCCCTTCTCTGAACCTTTTCTAGTGCCAGCATATCTTTTTTGAGATAAGGAGACCACATCTGTATGCAGTATTCAAGATGTGGGCATACCATGGATTTATATAAGGGCAATAAAATATTCTCCATCTTATTCTCTATCCCCTTTTTAATGATTCCTAACATCCTATTTGCTTTTTTGACTGCCTCTGCACACTGCATGGACGTCTTCAGACAACTATCCATGATGACTCCAAGATCTTTTTTCTGATTTGTTGTAGCTAAATTAGCCCCCATTATATGGTATGTCTAGTTTGGGGTTATTTTTTCCAGTGTGCTTTACTTTACATTTATCCACATTAAATTTCATTTGCCATTTTGTTGCCCAATCACTTAGTTTTGTGAGATCTTTTTTGAAGTTCTTTACAGTCTGCTTTGGTCTTAACTATCATGAGCAGTTTAGTATCATCTGCAAACTTTGCCACCTCACTTTTTACCCCTTTCTCCAGATCATTTATGAATAAGTAGAATAGGATTGGTCCTAGGACTGACCCTTGGGGAACACCACTAGTTACCCCTCTCCATTCTGAGAATTTAACATGTATTCCTACCCTTTGTTCCCTGTCTTTTAACCAGTTCTCAATCCATGAAAGGACCTTCTCTTTTATCCCATGACAACTTAATTTACATAAGAGCCTTTGGTGAGGGACCTTGTCAAAGGCTTTCTGGCAATCTAAGTATACTATGTCCACATGTTTGTTGACCCCTTCAAAGAACTCTAATAGATTAGTAAGACACGATTTCCCTTTACAGAAACCATGTTGACTTTTGTCCAACAATTTATATTCTTCTATGTGTCTGACAATTTTATTCTTTACTATTGTTTCAACTAATTTGCTCAGTACTGACATTAGACTTACTGTCCTGTAATTTCTGGGATCACCTCTAGAGTCCTTTTTAAATATTGGTGTTACATTAGCTGTCTTCCAGTCATTGGTTACAGAAGCTGATTTAAAGGACAGGTTAGAAACCATAGTTAATAGTTCCGCAACTTCACATTTGAGTTCTTTCAGAACTCTTGGGTGAATGCCATCTGGTCCCAGTGACTTGTTAATGTTAAGTTTATCAATTAATTCCAAGACCTCCTCTATTGACACTTCAATCTGTGATAGTTCCTCAGATTTATCATCTACAAGAGCTGGCTCAGGTTTGGGAATCTCCCTGAAGACTGAAGCAAAGAATCCATTTAGTTTCTCCACAATGACTTTATCATCTTTAAGTGCTCCTTTTGTATCTCAGTCATCAAGGGGCCCCACTGGTTGTTTAGCAGGCTTCCTGCTTCTATGTACTTTAAAAACATTTTGTTATTACCTTTTGAGTTTTTGGCTAGCCATTCTTCAAACTCCTCTTTGGCTTTTCGTATTACATTTTTACACTTAATTTGGCAGAGTTTATGCTCCTTTCTATTTACCTCACTAGGATTTGACTTCCACTTTTTAAAAGATGCCTTTTTATCTCTCACTGCTTCTTTTACATGGTTGTTAAGCCATGGTGGCTCTTTTTTAGTTCTTTTACTGTGTTTCTTAATTTGGGGTATATATTTAAGTTGGGCCTCTATTATGGTGTCTTTGAAAAGTGTCCATGCAGCTTGCAGGGATTTCACTCTAGTCACTGTACCTTTTAATTTCTGTTTAACTAACCCCCTCATTTTTGCATAGTTCCCCTTTCTGAAATTAAATGCCACAGTGTTGGGCTGTTGAGGTGTTCTTCCCACCACAGGAATGTTAAATGTTGTTATATTATGGTCACTATTTCCAAGTGGTCCTGTTATAGTTCCCTCTTGGACCAGCTCCTGCGCTCCACTCAGGACTAAATTGAGAGTTGCCTCTCCCCTTGTGGGTTCCCGTACCAGCTGCTCCATGAAGCAGTCATTTAAAGTATCGAGAAATTTTTTCTCTGCATTTCGTCATGAGGTGACATGTTCCCAGTCAATATGGGGATAATTGAAATCCCCCATTATTATTGAGTTCTTAATTTTGATAGCCTCTCTAATTTCCCTTAGTATTTCATCATCACTATCACTGTCCTGGTCAGGTGGTCGATAATAGATCCTGTGGCAGAGCTCTGACCTTGCCCCCATGGGTCCTGCACTTCTAGGCGGTTATTGCTAGCCTCAGTGGCTCACTGTGACCCTCCACATAACCCTTCAATCTCTAGGGCCAGGGTTACAATCTACTAAGCCCTTTTCATCACAGGCCAGCAAGGAGGTTGGTGAGAGAACTCCCACAGTCTCTGTTGTCCCTGGGGGCTTATTTCAGAACAGTTTAGCCTCCTGTCCTGACAGGGGCCTGACTTCCCCTCCCAGGAGATGTTCCTGTAGTGGTGGGTTGGGGGGGAACCCAGGCCTGCCCTCTACTCTGGGTTCTGGCCCAGGGACCCTAATGGTAGCAGCTGTTGGCAGTCAACCTTTCACTTGCAGAGTTGCTACATTTCCCTGGGCCACTTCCCCACAGCTCTCCTGCTTCTCCCTTCTTCATCCTTACCTCAGGGCTCCCTTACCGATGGTTTGAGGGTGTCTTCATTAACCAGCCCTTCAGCCACACTTGCTCTCCTCTAGCTCCCTGGCTCTCCTCTGCCTGCCTGGAGTGAGCCCTTTTTATAGTATCAGTGGGGCCTTAATTAGAGTCAGGTGGTCACATTAGCTTAATGGCCTCACCTGACTCTTTGCAGGTTAATTAGAGTCAGATGTTCTCATTAGCCTGGAGCAGCCCCTGCTCTGATCAGTCAGGGAACAGAAAACTGTTAATCCAGTGGCTAGTATCTCTGCCTTCTGCTATTCTGCTGTACCCAACTGGCCTAGGTCTATCACAATCCCTAATGTTATATTCTTATTAGAGCATGAAATTACTATCCATAGAGATTCTGTGGAACATGTGGATTCACTTAAGATTTTTACTTCATTTGATTCTACATTTTCTTTTACATATACTGCCACTCCTCCCCCCGACCCCGCCCCAGCACGACCTGTTCTGTCCTTCCAATATATTTTGTACCCCGGAATGATTGTGTCCCATTGATTGTCCTCAGTTCATCAGGTTTCTGTGATGCCTATTATATCAATATCCTCCTTTATCACAAGGCACTCTAGTTCACCCATCTTATTATTTAGACTTCTAGCATTTGTGTACAAGCACTTTAAAAACTTGTCGCTATTTATTTGTCTGCCCTTTTCTGATGTGTCCGATTCTTTATGTGAATGTTTTTTGTCTGATCGGGCCCTTACATTATCCTCTTCCATCCTCTGCTCCTGACTATAACCTAGAGAATCTCTATCAATAGAATCTTCTCTAAGAGTGATCCATCCTCTGTCGCTCATTCCCAGCTTCTGGCAAACAGAGGCTAAGGATACCATTCCTGCCCATCCTGGCTAATAGCCATTGATGGACCTATGCTCCATGAATTTATCTAGTTCTTTTTTAAACCCTGTTATGGTCTTGGCCTTCACAACATCCTCTGGCAAGGAGTTCCACAGGTTGACTGTGCATTGTGTGAAGAAATACTTCCTTTTGTTTGTTTTAAACTGCTGCCTATTAATTTAATTTGGTGACCCCTAGTTCTTGTGTTATTAGAAGTAGTACACAACACTTCCTTATCTACTTTCTCTAAACCAGTCATGATTTTATATATTCTTCACAAAGTTATGCTTTTTTTCAGAGGCCAGCCCCAAATATTAAGTTAAATTCTGCTGTGGTACAGTCTTGGGCAACTGTCTGGTCTTTGATGGGTTGGACAGATGTAAATGAGAATTAAAATTAGTGACTTCTTTCCATGATATCTGCTGGTTACAATCAGCTTTCTGATAACTGGCACTATCACCATTTTGGGAGGGGAGTTATACTGTTGACATTAGCTCCTTTGCTGATGTGTGGGCACAACAGGTGCCCCTACACCAGGGCTGGCCATAGGCATTTTTCCTGCCAGGGTGGAAACATTTTTGGCAGTGCACCAGAGTGCTAGAACCAAAAAAAATGGCCTAGTGGCACAGTAGTGTGATGCCCACCCCGGAAGCTGGCAGCCAAGCTGACCGCTCGGCTCACCTGCACCTAAAACTAGCCCTGCCCAATGCAACAGCAACCTATATTCTGCACTGAGGTATGGCTCATGTCCTGCCAATGGTTGCTGCTTCTGCCAGGTAAGGGAAGGCAGTTAGTTCCGGGCTTAGTGAATAACCATGACCAACAGAGAGACAGTACACTCACTTTGTGCCACCCAGTGAGCCCTGGAAAATAAATAAATCAGACCAATCAAATCAGCACAGCTTAAATCCTGTGAGATAGCAAAGTGCTATTATGCCCATTTTACATATGGGGAGCTGTGACAGAGAAAGTTTAAGTGACTTGCCCTGGGTGACACAGGAAGTGTTTAGCAGAACTGCGAATTGAAACTGAGCTCTCGTGCATTCCAGGCTAGTACCCTAACCACGGTACAATCTTTCTTTGCAATAATTAAAAATTACTAATTACTGTTAATTTTGTTAACTTATTTTTTCTCAGCCTCGTGTAGAAGGGTAAAGGGCAACCATTTCACCTGCTTATACCAGGTCTAAATTTGGCACAATGTGTTTACTTGAACATCTGTCAGGGCAGAACCTGCCATGTATATGCCCAGGCATGGAGGGCTGCATATGTCTGCTCTTAAATGGCCCCATGGTGTAATATGAGAGAGAGGGTGTACAGAAGTTCCTGCTATACCTTCTCAATACCATTCATTATTTTGCATATTCTTATCTTGGTGCCTGAATCCGTCAGTTTCTTCTATCACTTTTTTAAATGACGTGACCATAACTGAATGCAGTATTCCACGTGACGGTCTACCACTGACATATTGTCATTCCTATATTTAGTTTTTGGATCATTCTCTAATCCATCCCTCATGTAGTCCCAATATTCTGATTGCTTTACAGACAGACTGACATTCACACCTGTACATTGCACAACTACAGGGTTTATGACCCTTGTAAGTCCTATTTTGCTGGGACTTAAATGGGGGCATATACTTTGTGCTGACCCATAGTGAATAAGTGAGATTAATATCCTCAGTATAATTACATTTTCTTCAGCACAGGACACTGCCTTCTGTACCCCAAAGAGGTTACAAGTGAGAAACCTGTTACTGTATAAAGTTTACTTAGAGCATGTCTACATTTAGAGCACTGCTGCAGCACAGCTGTACTGGTGCAGCAGCAGTGCCACTTCAGTGGATGTGGTGAAGATGCTCTGTGCTAGTGGTTCTCAACCCATGGGCCAATCAGCACACAGCTGCGACCCATGTGACATCCTCAGAGCCATACAGGTAGTGTGTATGTATCTATCTATATCTATATATATTTATTGTGTGTGGATGATAGTCACATAACACACTGAGAGCTGCCTATATGGCTGACAGTGGTAAATAGGTTGAGAACCACTGCTCTATGCTCTCCCATCGGCATAAAAAAGCCTGTTCCCATGAGTAGTAGAAGCTATGGCCTGGTCTACACTACAAACTTAGGTCGACATAAACTGCATTAAGTCGATCTAATAATGTGTCTACACTACCGCATCCCTTCTGCCGACCTAAGTGGCCTGTAAAGTCGACTTCTGTATTCCACCTCTGTGAGAGGCGTAGCACTTGATTCGACATCCACGGGTTGACATGGGGATAGTGTAGACACGACATGTGTAATTCAAATGAATTGGCCTCCAGGAGGTGTCCCACGGTGCTCCGCTGTGACTGCTCTGGAGAGCATTTTCAACTCCACTGCACGTCAGCCAGGTACACAGGAAACAAATTAAAGCCCTGAGAACTTTTGAATTTTCATTTCCTGTTTGATCATTGTGGAGAGCTCTCCAGCACAGTCGATCATGGAGACTCAAATGCGCAAACGCGCTCCAGTATATAGTACACAGGAGGTGGTGGGGAGAAGAGTCTGTGCAGGGAGAACTCCGAGCCAGCAGAAAAAACACTAACATTTATGCCAAGATAGCATGGGGCACAGGTGAGAAGGGCTACACCAGGGACACACAGCATTGCTGTGTAAAAATAAAGGACCTTTGGCAAGCACACCAGAGGCGAACGGTCATTCTGGTTCTGCCCCACAGACGTGCCGCTTTGAGGAGCTGCATGCGATTCTCGGCGATGACCCCACCACTACCCCAAAATGCTCCATGGTTTTTAACCCTGAAGCCCATTCCTTCACTGGACCAGTTGGCAGCGGAGCATGATGCTGGGGAAGGAACCTCCAGTGAGTACAACCACGCTTTCCCAAACATGCCATGGTTGTGTATTGGAAGCAACATTGAAATAAATGGGGGCATGGGGGTGGTAGCTTCCTGTTTGTCTCACTTCCTCACCACCCGGTGCCACTTTTGTAAAAAACAAACTATTTGTGGGGCTTTACACTGGTGTCTGTTCTCAAGCACCATCCAGGTTGCTAGGGGAAAGGGTTTTTTTTCTCAAGTTTCAACCTGTGATCCCAAGGATGTCTTCACAAAAGCAGCAGGACAAGACCTCTGGCCCATGCCTCATGGCTTTACTCATCATGGCTGAAACAGCAAACTGACTCTTGCAATAGCCAGCGGTTGTGATTATGTTGTGGCTTGCGATGAAGTGTATTGAGGGGTGTTCTTTATTAAAAAAAAATAACTTTGCAGCAGAAACAATGTATGCACTGTCAATGTTACCCTTGTGCTTTGCATTCCTTGCAGCTGAAACCTTGTCTGTCGGCGCATCCTCCACACCAGGACAAAGACTTCCCCAGATTAGGAGGTGGAAAAAGAAGACTCGGGAGGACATGTTCAAGGAGTTAATGCACGCCTCTGAGAGTGACAAGATGGAGCTCAGAGCATGGAGGATCACACTGTCCGAGAACCTGGACCTGGTCAGGGAGGACAGGAGATCACGCAGGGAACAAGAGGGTGCCACGCAGGAAGAGATGCTGGGGATTATGAAGGAGCAATCAGACATGTTGAGGCATTTGGCTGAGGTTCAAGAAAGGCAGCTGGATGTTCCTCTGCAGCCTATGCTGAACCTGCTGTCATCACCGCCCAGTTCTACCTCCTCCTCCCACAAATGTCCTATGAGGCGGTGGGAGGGGGACAGTTCAGCATCCCTTGCACTCAACACCAGGGAGGTTACTAGGCCCAGAAGGCGCTCATTCCCACATCTTTGGTTGTTATTGACGTGCATCTGTAAGCAAGCTTTCCGTGTTTCTCCCCCCACAGTATCATCAGCCCTTTTGCCCCAGGTTATCTTACTTTTCTTTGCTGTCTCTGTGTGTTTGTGTGCATAATAAAACCTTGATTGAGGAGAAAAGGCTCTTTATTCATTACACACACGGTGGTTGGTGGGGGTGGTTCTTACAGGGGAGAAAATGCACTGGAGAGAACAGTTTGATAAGGATCAACACAGTGTCACATTACTCTGGCTCATTGCTGAAACTAGTTTTCAAAGCCTCACGAAGACGCAGAGCCTCTCGATGTGCTCTTCTTATTGCCTTGGTGTCTGGCTGTGCAAAATTAGCTGTCAGATGATCTGCCTTAACGCCCCACCCCAGTTGAAACTTTTCTCCCTTTGTTTCACAGATATTGTGGAGTACACAGAAGGCAGTAATAACAATAGGAATATTGCTTTCATTGAGGTCTAACCTAGTAAGCAAACAGTACCAGCAACCTGTTAAACATTGAAATGCACATTCCACCACCATTCTGCACTTACTCTGCCTATGGTTGAACCGGTCCTTACTGCTGCCCAGGCTGCCTGTGTATGGCTTCATGAGCCATGAGAGCAAGGGGTAGGCTGGGTCTCCCTGGATCAGGATTAGCATTTCAACATCCCCAATGATTATTTTGCAGTCTGGAAAGAAAGTCCCTGCTTGCAGCTTTCTGAACAGACCAGAGTTCCTAGAGATGTGTGCGTCATGCACCTTTCCCAACCATCCCACATTGATGTCAGTGAAATGGCCCCTGTGATCCACCAGCGCTAGTAATACCATTGAGAAGTACCCCTTTTGGTTTATGTACTCTTTGGCAAGGTGGTCTGGTGCCGAGATAGAGATTTGCGTTCTATCGCCCCACGGCAGTTAGGGAACCCCATTGCGGCAAAACCATCCATTATGTCCTGAACATTGCCCAGAGTCACTACCCTTCTTAGCAGAAGTCTGTTAATGGCCTTGCAAACTTGGATCACAACAGATCCTGTGGTAGATTTACCCACTCCAAATTTATGCCCCAATGATCGGTTGCAGTCTGGCACTGCAAGTTTCCACAGAGCTCTCGCCCCTCACGTCTCCGCTGTCAGAGCAGCACTCATTTTAGTATTGCTGTGCTTCACGGCTGGGACAGCTCTACACACAGTTCCTGGAAAGTGGCCTTTTGCATTTGAAAATTCTGCAGCCACTGCTCATCATCCCATAGCTGCATAACAATGCGGTTCCACCAGTCAATGCTTGTTTACCGGGCCCAGAAATGGTGCTCAACAGTGTCAAGATGATGCATGACTGTTGCCAGCAACTGCAAATGGCTCTGCTCTAGGTCTTCCAGCCGGGCTGCTTGTCTGGCATCACATGGTTCTGCATGGTGGCTCCTGGCTGTGTAAGTACTGCAGGATAAGGTGTGAGGCGTTTGTAATGCTCACAACAACAGTGTACAGCTGAGCGAAGTCCATGCTTATCGTGCTATGGCGCCCATGTGGGTAATCCAGGCTTATGAAAAAAGGTGTGAAAAAGGCTTGGTTTGTCATTGATTTCAGGGAGGAGAGAGGGAGGGAGGGAGGTAAGTGCATCATGGGAGGCTAACACCATGTTTCCATAACCACCCGCACCAATGTTTTGGTCTCATAAAACACTGCAAGCCCAACCCAAAATTCCACTCGGCTACATGCACTATGGGATAGCTACCCACAGTGCAGTGCTCCACGTATCGCAAGCCCTGCTAGTGAGGATGCACTCTGCCAACACAATGTAGTGTGGACACGCAAGATCGACTTGCTTAAATTGGAGGCTTGATGTCGACTTACATAAACTTGACTTAACTTTGTAGTGTAGACATGGCCTATATCAGCGGGAGAAGCCAACATAAGTGGTAATACAGATGTAGCCTCAGTAAAGTTCTTCTAATTATTAAAGTAGAGTAATACCTGGAGAGAATACAATATGTCCTTATATGAGGCTTTCTTATTAAGGTGAGAAACCACTAATACAGTGAAATCACTAACATTGCTCTAGCATCCTGACAGTGCCATTAACAATTTCACTTTTCAGCAGGACAGGGACTGCTAACTGAATACACTGCTAAGGCCCCAGTCTTGCAAACAGTCCCTGAAGGCAGACCCTTGCACCCATGTGAAGTCTCATGGACCTCAGTGGGACTCAGCATGGATTGTCTGGCAGGATCAGGGCACTTGAAGTTCAGCACCTTACAGGATCCTCAGCTCCAAGTTTGGGGCTGAAGGTGCCCAGCACCTCACACACATGCTCGGCCTTCTGCAGGCACGAAGCATAAATGAGCATAGTGAATTGCTGTTCAAAATAGAATTAAGTGTGATAAAAAGGCAGCGTTGCCTCATTAGCACATTATAGAAATGAAATTGACGTTTACAGTGAGAAAGCAAACAGGTGACTCAGATAACCCAGGAAAGATGCTTTTGTATTACTTAAAATGGAAAAATAAAACTGGATTTCATATTTTTACATCATATAAAAACCAATGCATTTATAATAATAAAAGCCATATAGATGGAAATCTTCACTTGAATGAAAGTAGCTAGTGGAGTATTAAATTACTGATTTGATGGCAAGTGAGTCACAAAATCTAAAAGAATAGTCATTTCCAATCTAGTCTCTAGCTTATACTTACAAAATGATAATGTGGAAGTTCATCTTTTATAGTTATAGGCTGTTAGATTATGGCAATAAGTAAATACCTTAAGTTAAAATATACTGTAGGAAAATACGGATAAGATATAGAAATGTTATGGTAATACTGTTTGTGTGAGACATTAATACTTACTGATCATTTCTATAAGTACAGATTAGTTCATATTAACAAGAATAATACCAGTGAAAAAGTGACAGTCTCACCATGGGGGTGTGGGAGGGGGGGAGACCAAGGCAGTCACTTTATATATAACTTAATAGGATAACATTGCCTAAAACCTATTTTAAAGAAAACATGACAGGTGTCTGTCTCTCAGCAGTGTCTGTTACACTAAGAAAAAGCTTCCTCTATGATGCAGTGGAATGAATAAAGTTCAGATGGTTCTTGTGCCTGCATTTACTGTGCTCAGCTGTGACAGTAAAACCAATTAGTACTATCAGGATGTTTTCTGTTAACATTGCTGGGGGTTTCCTGACAATAGTAGCACCAAAGTATGGATCGTGAAATTCAGTCCTCCCACAAAGCCCAGTGCCAAATTTTAAAAAATGGGAGCCTGAAGTCAGGCTGTCAGGTTCATAGCTAGCTTCCACTGAAATGGGGCAGCAAGCTCCTTCAAAACTCCCAGCGCTGTAGAATTTAGGGACCCTAACTTCAGGTTGTCATTTTTTAAAAATAACCCATATCTGAGTATTCTGGTGGAAAGAAGCAATAAGGGGAGATGAAACTCATCCCCTACAATCTACCACCAGGGTGGAGGGCTGCTATGGGCTGGAGTAGCAGTAGCAGCCCTTCTGTGTTGGTTGATTGTGGTACCAGAGCCAGTAGATCTGAACAAACATGGATTTGTGGTCCTTCCCTTGGTCTTGCTCTCAGATCACACTTGGCCCATCCCCCAAGTGATCTTCATCCCCAGCCAACATGGAGACCAGATCCACAGCACACCAGGGATTAACAGGCACTTCTGCATGGTTGCTCAGCCTGCTGACTCTCCATGCAGCCCCTATGTGGGGTTTAAGTGGTACCAAAGGCCATCTGCCAGGCCTGAATTCCACCCTGCTGGAGTATTCTGTCTTGAGGTATGCTTTCTTTGGTTTTATTTGTAAATGTGCAATAAAAAAATAGAATATTTACACCATTAAAAATTAAATTTCAGTGTCAACGTTTTATGAAATAAAATTCAAATGTTTTCTATGTGCAACAGATTAATTATTTTCTTCGGATATCAGATACAAAACTGTTTTCAATACACAGAACAATAAACTTATTGCTGCAGCTGTAAGGCTTTTGATCCAGAAGTTTCCCAGTTGTCAGTGGTGATGCTTGTCCCATAACTGCCATGTCAGCTGTCCGCCAAGCTTCACAGTAGTTGCTAACTAGCCGGATCCCATTTGCAGTTGAACCATGCCATATGATTTTATGTGGCCTAAACAGTAATGTTTAAAGTTATTTTCCTGAAACAATCCTTTATCTGTACATTAAATCTTATGCCTAAATCTACAGCAGCCTGTGTCTCTGCACCCCTGCTGTAAACTCACTTGAAGCAATAAGAGTGTAGAAAGCAAAGTGAGGCCGAAGATATGGATGGAAAGAGAGGAAATTGGGACATCAGAGGTATTCTAGTCACTGTTCTTCTCTCCATTCTGTTCCTACCAGCAATCAATAGGAGAGCTGGAATGGAAGAAGAGGGGAATGGAAGAGAAGGAACAGAAAGGATGAGAAGAGAAGGGGGAAGTTAACCTTTGTCACATTTCTAGCAGTCCAGGGCATTTTGATACTAATCAGCTAATTAAACTACATTTCATGTGATATAGAAAATGCAGTGTGAACTCACCAAGATGGATCTGTCATGACATTTCTCCCATCAAAGGAGTATATTGGAATCTGGATGTTGAACTGTCCCCCGCTGCCAGTAAACACAGACTCCCAGTTGTTGAAGAGTATTTCTCCCTATTGAAATTTTAAGAGCCATCTTTTACTAAGGCTGTTATCGTATTATGAAATGCTAGAGGTATTCTATACATCCAAAATCTCTTCTACTTCTCCAAATACTCATGATTAAGGCTAAGATTTTTTCATGGTTATGAACAGGTCACAGGCAATAAGCAAAAATTCACAGAGCCCGTGACTTGTCCGTGACTTTACTACAAATAACTGGGGGAGGGGATTGGTAGGGGGAGGAATGGAGTCCCATGGGGGGGGGACTGACAGGCTGAGCCCCAACTTCAGTGGCTGCAGCGGGGGGTGCAACCACAGAGGGCACACAGCCCCTACTCCAGAGCTCACCCAGCTGCGGGACAGGGGTGTGCGGTCCCCACAGGCTGTGGCACATGGCCCGGGCTGCAGCCCTGCTAAGCCCAGGACGCTGCAGTCTTCACCAAGCCCAGGATGTGACAGGTCTGAGGCACACGGCCCTGGCTGCAGTCCCCGCCAAGCCCCGGAGGACATGGGTCTGGGGCGCACGGTCCCAGCTGCAGCTCCCAGCCTCGGCTGCAGCCCCCCAGAGGAAGCAGGGGGCTGGGGCTGCAGTGTCCTGGTTCCAGCCAGCCCCAGTTGCAGGGCTTTGGCGCACAGTCCCTCCTCCTCCTCCTGAAGCCCTAGAAGTCATGGAGGTCTGGTAAAGTCACGGAATCCATGACTAAATCGTAGCCTTACTCATGATTCCATCAGCATGATCTTTCATGTCAATCTCTACACTTTATTCCTAGGAGACCTCATCTCAAACTACCACCCTTATACTGCTAGCTCTCAGCTCTACCTCTCTGTCGCAGGCTCTCTCTTTCCTTTCACAATTGTCTCTGCCTGATTCACATTCCAACCCTTTTCCTGTATCATCTACACCTCTCCTGTCCTCCTTAGCTCACAATCTCAGAGTGACTTTCGACTCTTCTCTCTCCTTCACCAAATGTAAAGCTTCTTGTTTGAAAGGCCTTGTACAGGTGAGTTCCTGCATACCTCACCTCTCTGCTCTACCCTTTTTGCTACCCTCCTGCCTTGGTCTCATGCTGAGTGCACCTGTGTCTGCAATAAATTCATTTTTCTTATAGCTGGAATGACTAAATTAGAGAAGTGGAGTTAAAGAGGTGTTAAAACTGTTGCAGGCAAAGTCAGAGGGTGGGATTAATTTCACTCATCCTTGTTATGGTCCGGAAGGTTATTTGAAAATTCTCACATTCTTAATAAAATCTGACTTCTACCTGAAGAGAAAGGTGAATGGTTAATACAGATTCTGGTAAAGCCAAAATCATTCTAGGGCCATTACAACTGGTTAGTTGTAATACAAGATGATTGTATTTTTGAACTGCCTTTGAGTATTCATTTCTCATCCCAATCACAACAAGATCAATTTTTATTTTGGAGATGCCTCCTCCCAGAGTTCCGAATTGCAGGGGGTTTCAGATGGAACCCTCCAACCTTCTGAATGCTAGGAAGTCAGATATCACTCCTGCAAGCCAACTGGGCTGCTGGCTAGTGCTGGGAGCCAGCCAGTATTTCAGAGCTGTGCTTTGGCACACGTGTGTATGTGTAAGACGCCACAAGATGACTCAGATTCTAGAAAAAGTGAGATTCTGCTCAGTTACCGTGATGTAAATCCAGTTTAACTATTGCTTAAGAGCTGAATTTGGCCCACTATCATTAAAGATGGGACATGTGGTCACTTTAGTCTATTAAGCTCTGCAGGCAGACTAGAAGGCGTAGGCTAGCGTATGGCCTTGAGAAACAGACTCGCCTTGGGGGTAAGAATTCTAAGGCTGTTTCCAAAACAGGATTATTGAAAGAGAAACATCTAAAAAGTTACATTTTATACCATTGCCTTGGCATCAGTTCACTGTAAGCCAAACATTCTCACTGCTTTGTTTCTACCATTAGCCTTATAGTGTTGAAAAAGAAACTCTGAAAATGCAGCTGCTTCTAGCCTAAAAGACATTGCATAGCTATGCTTATCACACGGATACAGATGGGTAAAACAAGGCTTTTCCTTTATAAGATACTATGACCAAACAGCTCAGAGCCAAGAAGTAAGCAAAAAAAGTCTGTTTCCTCAGTTGATTTCCAAGATTTTTGGATTGCTAGAGACTACCTTTATACAGCAAATAAAGCATTTGTTTTTACCTTAAGATTAACTATTGGTAGTTTGTGTCTGTCTGATTTTCTCACAACTGTAGACAGATCTTGCAAATGGGATGACAGGAAAGCTCTGTATGTTGACATTAAACCAGCCGCTCGGGCTTGTTGAAAGCATTGATAATCAGCTCGCATGGCACCAGAAAGTGGCAAGTTCAAAGCCACCAAATGCAGCTGGAAAATAAGGAAAAAACCCCACTGATTTCAGGTTTAAGTTATAACATCTATTAAGCAATTAATCTGCCTCCACCCTGATAAGGAAAATGTGCCCTTGAGAAAAGCAGAAAGACAAATAGTTGAGCACAATAGTTAGTGCATTCCAAAGAAGACTATTTAGATTAACCTTTTGTGATGAAGGTATATTTGCCACCACTACATCACACTTCTTGAAGAAGTCATGTTCAGCTTGATGAGCCACAGGCCAGCCCACACCAGCAATGTGTTATCTTAAAATAGTTAGACAGCCATAAAATCATTTCAAAACCAAAAAACTTCCATTTTAAACAACAGTTAAGATTTGCTAAACACAGTTACTGTCACATTGCTTATAAAACCCAAAGGTTTACAAGAAAATAAATACAGTTAAGGACATAGCCAGGCAATGGCCACAAAAATTCATTGTAATCAACCACAAGGAAAAGCATTTTTTAATCACAATATAAGAACCTGAAACTCTGATCACATGTTATTCTTTCAGATGCAGTAATTCTGTTATCTTGACTATTTAAAAAAAATTTTATACAGGAAAATTTAGATTCTGAAACATCCATTTGACAACTAACATCCACCAATCATCCTCGTGGCAAAACCAGGAATAGCTATGACTAAAATATGTTAAACATATTAATGTTAATAAAATCAACATTAATGAACTTTAAACGTAGCCTGTGTCCTAGATTTTGTTACAGTATAGAAGTGAGTCCATATTCATAGCTCAGAAATCAGGAATGCATTTGCTATAGGACATGAAGAAAGGTTAAGCATCAGAGGGGTAGCCGTGTTAGTCTGGATCTAAAAGCAGCAGAGTCCTGTGGCCCCTTATAGACTAACAGACGTATTGGAGCATGAGCTTTCGTGGGTGAATACCCACTTCGTTGGATGCATCCGACGAAGTGAGTAGGTGCCACAGGACTCTTTGCTGCTTTTGAAGAAAGGTTAGAATAACAAAAACAATTCTTAAAGAAGATATTTAAAATTTTTCATAGCTTCTAAACTAACTAAAAGACGTAATTGAAAATTCTCAGAGTAATTGCTATAAATTCAGAGGGGATACATTTAAAAATTCAAACAAAGGTTTAATTTCTGCTTTAAGCCCAAATCTCGCGTATGCAGCTGTAATAGTGCCTCTAATGTAATTCTTCTACTTACTGTTGGTTTTCCATGATTAATAGCTGAAACTGGTCTTAGTGCTGGAAGAGACTGAAATCCCTATTAGTTCAACATACAGAAATAAATCAGAGTTAAAATACAATTCTCAAATCATGGAAAAAAGACAACTTTCTTATTCCATCTTGTTGTTGGGAATACTGCAGAATTTTTTTGTAGTGAAATAAAAATTGAACCACATAGAATATAAAGTCATATTACTCTGAGTATAACATCCCGCAACTTTAAATCCAGATACATATTACACACTAAGGTCTTGATTTAGAAAGTCACGCAAGCATGTATTTACATGCTGTCTTGAATAGGGATGCTTTCCTGAATGTGGGTCTACAATACTAATACTAATCTGCCTATCTGTATCCATGCCAGAATGCACTTGAATGTATGCACAGCAACAGACAGTGCTTAGTATGAAGACAACATGGTTGGGATGGATTAAAAATGAAAAACAGAGTGAGATAAGACAGGCCACCCACAGTAGAGAAAAATCCTGTTGAGAGGGAGCCTATCTGCAAAACATTTTCCCTATTTGCAATATTTTGATGCAGTTTTTCACAAGCCACGAACAGTTTTGCACTTACATAGCCTGAAATTGCTGGAGGTGGAGGGCTATCAGCTGGGATGGGAATTAATTCCCCAAGCTGGAAGAACACAAAATGAAGAGAGAAACAAAAACATATACATGAATGAATGATATTTCTTTAAACTGTGCTGAAGGATAATCTTAGCACCCACACTCTCCCCTTAAAGAATATTTGCAACAAAACCATTGAAGAAGAAGAGCTACATGATGCAATAATACCTGCAATCTTCTCCATCCTCCTCGAACACGGATAAACACCTCGCTACTTTCACTCAGGTAGATTAATGTACCTTCTGCCACTAAGTGAACCTTTTGCAACATTCCGTCAATATTTCTGAATGTTGTAACCTGTCAAATAACAAGGAAACAGAATAATCAAAAATAAGGGACATTTGCAGATAGAATTAAGTCTTTCTTTGAACTGGAAATTAATACAAGTCATAGAATGAAAATAGACTTTCTGTACAGTAAATATTTATAAAGCCTCTATTAGCTCATTTCACCCAATTTTGTTTATGTAGCATCCACTTCTTTTGGCCCTTATCATGAAAGGTGGATCTGGACTGGTAGTTGCCTGTTACATTCATTGACTGCATCAACCATGAAGGAGTTTGGGGTTGGGTGTGAAAATAGGAACTCTGAGCCCTTAGCAGGAACACAGTACTTCTTATTTGCTCTCTTGCGGGTAGGTGGTTATGGTAGCAGGAGTCTGCAAAATTGTCTTTGCAGTTCAAACAGAGCCTTGTTTATAGGAGGGCTATACTACCATTAATGATCTGGAGGATGGCGTGGACTGCACCCTCAGCAAGTTTGCAGATGACACTAAACTGGGAGGAGTGGTAGATACGCTGGAGGGTAGGGATAGGATACAGAGGGACCTAGACAAATTAGAGGATTGGGCCAAAAGAAATCTGATGAGGTTCAACAAGGACAAGTGCAGAGTCCTGCACTTAGGACGGAAGAATCCCATTCACTGTTACAGACTAGGGACCGAATGGCTAGGCAGCAGTTCTGCAGAAAAGGACCTAGGGATTACTAGGGGTTACAGTGGACGAGAAGCTGGATATGAGTCAACAGTGTGCCCTTATTGCCAAGAAGGCTAATGGCATTTTGGGCTGTATAAGTAGGGGCATTGCCAGCAGATCGAGGGACATGATCATTCCCCTCTATTTGACATTGGTGAGGCCTCATCTGGAGTACTGTGTCCAGTTTTGGGCCCCACACTATAAGAAGGATGTGGAAAAATTGGAGAGTCCAGAGGAGGGCAACAAAAAACGATTAGGGGGCTGGAGCACATGACTTATGAGGAGAGGCTGAGGGAACTGGGATTGTTTAGTCTGCAGAAGAGAAGAATGAGGGGGGATTTGATAGCTGCTTTCAACTACCTGAAAGGGGGTTCCAAAGAGGATGGATCTAGATTGTTCTCAGTGGTAGCAGAGGACAGACCAAGGAGTAATGGTCTCAAGTTGCAGTGGAGGAGGTTTAGGTTGGATATTAGGAAAAGAATTTTCACTAGGAGGGTGGTGAAGCACTGGAATAGGTTACCTAGGGAGGTGGTGGAATCTTTTTCCTTAGAGGTTTTTACAAAGCCCTGGGTGGGATGATTTAGTTGGGGGTTGGTCCTGCTTTGAGCAGGGGGTTGACCTAGATGACCTCCTGAGGTCCCTTCCAACCCTGATAGTCTGTGATTCTATACCAGGAGGAGGCAGTATGAAGGATGCCAATCAATTTGTGTTGAGTCTCCTGAACCTCCTCCAGTGGGATCTGGGGAGAACCTGCAATTCTTCTCATGAGATCCAGAAATTGTTTAGAATCATCTGTGTATGGAAGAGGAGGGAGAGGAGGCATCGCTGCCTCATCAGGTGAGGAGAAGAGCTATTAGTCTGAAGTGTAGCTTCCCCACCAGCCCTTCTCTCCTGATACTCAAAAGATTCTCCTGGGGAGGCGATGGACATGGAAAAGCTGAATGAGTAGGAGGATGTTGCCCCTGACACTCCCAGTGAGTTTAGCTAGGAGCTCTGGAGAATTGTTCCTTATAGGCAGCCTATACAACCCAGAATGACCAGTGGGGAGGTCCATATGGGAAGGGAGGGGGCACCCATGAATACTCATACCGGGGGAGTCTGGGGCATCCCGTGTACATCCGTGCCTCAAGGATTCCCTTATAGAGGGTGTCTAGAGAGGCAGCTTTGTGCTGGTAATCGAGTGAACCTTGAACAGAAATCTGGGAGTCAAAGTTGCTGCCCTCATTGTAGTCCAGATGGGGGCAGCTGGTGGAATTGAGACTGGGAGTCTGTCCATTCAAGAGGGTACCAGAGCGTGTCTGTGCCAGGGAATGGTGTGGTACCAGCAAGGAATGAAGCTTCAGTACCCAAAGTCTTTCAGCACCCATCAGTAGAGGTGTTTCCGGTTTGTCTGAAATGACCAAGTCCTTAGAGAATCTGAACTTCTGCAGTACCAGAGGAAGCTGTGCAGTAACCTGATGGGGTTCAAAGCTGGAGGCAGGTGGCACTTAGGATGACCTCAATTTCAAGGGTACTGTCTGGCACTGTGCAGTTTGGGGAACTACTGGCATTGCAGGAGTTATCAACACTGAAGTTGGTACTGGTCTAGTTGATGCAGAATGCTTAGAGTCCCCAGAGGTGCAATCCTGCTTGGATGGTATGAGTCGGGCTTAGATACTGAACACTGAGGGGTTCTGTGAGTAGATACCTCCTACTTTCATAGAACCTACGGTACTGGGAGATCAAGGTGCCTCAACATTACTCTTTTTAGGATGCGAGGTCTCCAAAGTGGCAGGTCTCTGAGGTGGGCTTCTTAGCACCGACTTCTCTGAGAGATCCAGAGCGCCTCTTTTTGGAAGTCTTGCGGTTGTCTCCCACAGACCCACAGACTTCTCCTGAGTGGGCTGCGGAGCTGACGGAACACTCCTTGTAGATCTAGTTTTAAACCTGAGCAAATCCTATATTTAAAAGGGATAGGAATGTACCTTAAACAATGGAGGTAGCTAGAGTGGCTGTCACTAACTGGGATAGACTTCTAGCAAGTTAGTCAGTGCTTAAAACCTGGGGATCCACACATAACCGGAGGATGAAAAAGAACTTCTTTCGAAGGAAGGAGTAATCCCTCAGGGAGGTGAGCTGGGGAAGATGAAAGGTCTCTCAAAAAGAAATCACCACAAAATTAAACAAAATAAAACAAAGGATGCTAGATACCTAACTAATTACTAAACTAGAGGAAAATCTCTTGCTCTAAAGGCAGACTAGCAAAGAATTAAGCACCGCAAGATGCTCCATCTCAGGCTGAGGCCGTTGAGAAGGAACTGTGGTTGGTTTGTCCACTGCTGTCCTATATACCCTCGGTACAGGGCATGAGGGCAGCTGGGACATGACTGGACATTGCTATCAAAAGTCTCTGATCAAAGGCACAGGGGACACATGCACACCTAAAGTGGACCCTCTATAGGGACAGGAGCAAAGTCTGTTGAAAATATTGACCTGAATTACTGAGTTTTATTCTACTTAGGTACCTAGTTTCCTTGGAAGAAAGACTGGGCTCAGTATCATTTATTCTAATCACATAACATTTAAGTTGTCATTTTGTATACTCCTTCAGAGGTACTGATTTGTATCTGCAATATGCAGCACCTCCACTGATTTAGAATCCTATTAATCTTTTGAATTATTTTGATAAGATGCTACTTATAAGCCACCAAACTGAGCTTTACTTTCTTTGCTCTTTTTCTGAAAACTTATTGTATAGAGAAGGGAAGTGATGCAATAGTGGCCTTCTATTGGAGTGTTTCAATTGACATTCATGGGAGTTGACTCATGCTCTGAAAATGGCAAACTTAAGTTTTCTTCTCTTACCAGGTTCCTAGTTCCTGGTAATCCTGGCTCCCCGGGAGGACCTGGTGGCCCTGGAACTGCAGCTGCTAAAATAAAACAAAAATATACTTCATGTCTCTTTTTTGAGAGAAAGAGAGTGAGAAGGTAAGAGGAAATACTTGGTAATGTTGTCTAGGACAAAGGTTTTATTGGCATGAGTTTGTGGCAACTATAGTACTCCCATATATTGACGTCCTGAGTGACTGTGTTCACACAAGCTACAGAAAATCTATTTGCAATGATTTTGGTACTATTTTTCTTGTATCCTTCCTTCAGGGTGAATAGTCATATATCCTGCAAGATCTTCTGCACATGTTTAACTTTAAGCACGCGACTAATATTTAAATCAGTGAGACTATTCCCACGCTTGAAGATAAGCAGGTTTGTGTTTGCAGACTCAAGGCCTCAGTTATCCTCTGTACAATTTGCAAGGGATCATAAAATCCCCTAAAAATAATCCAAAATAACTTTTCGTTACAAAAAAAAAAAGTTCACAACTTCAAGGTCACCTATCTCATTACTTTTAATGTTTAGAAGAAACTGGCACCTCCTATGGGAGAGCTGGGAATCGTTCTTTTACAATGATATGAACCTTCATTTCTAATGCTGTTCAGTTGTGACAGGTTTAAGATTTCTCACTACTCCAGAACTGAGATTTGTTCACCCCGATCCTTGGGCCAGTGTATTTTGGAGTGACAATTCCACATGTAGCAGAGAAAGGAGGAAATATTTCTCTGGCAGGTTGATCATATATTAGTGGTTTGAAGTTGCTCATAGGTTTGGAAGGCTACAAATAATCCCTGCGGGCTGTGTGTCAGTGGTTCCCAGTGGGAGCTCAAGGCAGCTCCTTCCACTGAAGCGGAGATGAAGGTATCTGAACTGGAGAATCCATGCTCTAGGATGGTAACAAACCACCATGTTAGACAGATCCTATAGTAAGAGGTAGGCGCCTCCTTGGAAAGGAAAAAACAAGCGAGAGAGGGAGGACAAAGAAAGGTTGAGGGGGCACAAGGGAAAGCATGATAGGGGTGATGTGGGGAGGATAAGTGGTGTAGTGGGGAGCACAATTATGCTGAGGGATGGAATAAGGTGGGAAGGAATAACTTTTATAGTCAAGGGACAGTTTTCCAGATTAATCTGAGTGTCTGGAAGCCTGGCACTCCCAGGCACCCTGGTGACAATTTCACTTACGTTTTCAGCACTTCTCAGAATGCATACAAAGACCAGCAGCAGCTCCCAGACACAACTGCTCCCACAATTCCCAGCTTATCTGGAAATCTGTAGCTTGATTTTTTTCCCCAAATGCTGGCAACTCTGCAAATGCATGTAACGTGCACAATGTCGGCACATGGTGTTTACAAGCTGAAGGAGAAATGTCATGCAATAATTTTCTCTGATTGTCTCTTTGAGAAGATCTGGTGAGGGTAGGTGGCTGCACTTAACACAATGTCCCACTCCTGTTTATTCATCCACAGCCTTCAGGAAGGTTTACTGAGTGTCTCTGCTATTACATGGGAGGAAGAACAAAAGAAAAGGCACAGAGGAAAGGGCCCAATCCTGCTTCTGATGACTTCAGTGGGACAGGGATCTGGTTTACAATGAAGGGAGAGGGGTATCAGTTAATTGTGAAAAAAAAGTTAAAAATTACACCAAATATATATTAAAGAAAAAGTCACTAATGTCTTGTTTCTACTATAGTCTTGTATCCTTCCAGTCTGAACTAGTTTCTGCTAAATATAACACCATAAAAACATTTTTAAAAAGTAGTTTAAAAAGACCCCTAAAATTCAGAAAGCCATATCACCAGCGCATTAACACGCTCCAGGGCTTGTTTTATTAGTGTATAAAAGCATGTGATGATGGTGTGTTAATGGAAGAACAAAGCATCCCCTGTTGCAGTTTAGTGCCATTAACATTTCCAAAATACGTTTTTAATTAAATCTCATGTAACCTTGGAACCATCTTTACAATCTACAGAGTCATCATTCTGGTGCACTTGTGGGGATCTTTTTAGACCAAGGCTTGATTCAAACCCAGCATTCAGTAGTTTAGCCTTTCCTGTCTTCCACATTACAGCATGTGGGAATTTTGACATGGCTAACTAGGAGCCTAATTAAAAGGAGACAAATTCATGCCTGGGCTCCATTCAGATTTACTAAAAGGACATTCATCAGTTTGCTTAATAAAGCAAAGAAGAGTATGCGTAGGAGGGAGACTGAGGTCAGTGGCAGAACAGTCTAGGGAAGGAACACACCCAACAAGTGTCTGGAATGTTTTGTTTAGTTTGACTGGGTCTTAAGCAATTTCCAAGAAGTGCTTGGTGTGGAGGACATGGTAGCTGCCTGTAATATTTTATGAATATTGTTTATCTCTGTGTGTTTGATATAGTATTTGCTATCTTACCAAGGGTTAATTCAGACAGAAAAGCAGACAAACATTTCTGATAGCCACCCATCTACAGATAACTATATTGCAATTCAGAGAGCCAACTGCTTGGAAGTCTATCCCTGATTCCCTGCTGGGCTGCATAAATTGGCTTTTACCTTCAGTAAAGGTCTGCCCCTGAAGAAGGGGTAAGACACGAGGGGAAACAGGCTGAATCCCAGCCCCCAGATGCTGGGGTGTCTGGATAAGCTAGGCCTACGTAAGGTTTGGGTAAGAAAGATATGCGCGTAGGCTGGTTGTTGTGTTACTGACCCTTTGCTCTTGTTATGCTGTGTTCCATCTGTTGAGACTAAACAATGCTTGGTGGTTTAAAAGGCTGTTTTGGCTCATATTCACCCACTAGTCACAGCTCCCGAAGAGAAGAACTGCAGGACTCAAGCCCAGTCAGGCCTGCTGAGGAGTCATAGTCAGTGCACAGGGTACAGGACCCAGTCTGGCAGGATACCACCCCAGAATAGATGTAAGCAAGCAGACTGTCCTCTGTACATTCAAAGAGACTTTAGAGGGGTCAAAAGTTCAGCCAGCTCCAAATCATGACACTTGGTTACGGCAATAAAACCCCTAAGGAAGTACCTCTGCAAGTTTGGAGTTGCTGAGCTGCAGTCTAAAGTGAGTTACAAAACTCCTCCCTCGGGTGTGAATATATGGGCCACATTTTGTCTCTGTGCTAATCTAGTACACTCAAACCCAACAAAGGTGTGAAAACTGAAAATGTGTGGGTTTTGCCTATGTTAAAAAATTCTTACAACTGTTTTACTCAGAAGCTGTAGTGCCTCCATGTTTATGAGCTGGAACCTTAAATTTGGCAGAAGGCATCATCCTTTTTCTGGCCCTGTGAAAATTTGCCAAGTTATAAAGCCTATGAAAGTTTCCAGTTGATGTTTGACAACAAAATTCTCCAAACATCCCATTTCCACTGAGCATGCCCTGCCAGGGCCGAACTCACAGAGTATGCTCCAGCCCTGGACTGAGCAGAATTTCCCTGCAGTTCCCCCTGCAAACGTATGTAAGCCTGGCTGCTGAGAGCAGCTGTGGAACCAGGCAGTGGAATGGAGAGCAGAGTGACCATCAATTCTGTGCTCTCCATGTCACCCTCCCCCTGCTGGAGCTCAGTCAGTGTGGAGGAGAAGGAAGCAGCCTGTCTCAAATGCAGAAAAATATAAGAGCTTCCATGCTGGGTCAGACCATGACCCAAGTTGCCCAATATTCTGTCTCTGACAGTGGGCTGTACCAGAGCTTCAGGGGGAGTGTACGGAACGGAGCAATTATGGAGTAATCCACTCATGTCTTCCACTCCCAGCTTTTGGCAACCAGAGGTTTAAGGTGGCCCTGAGCATGGGACTGTATCCCTGACCATCATGGCTAATAGTCATTGATGGACCTACCCTGCATGAACCTAACCAGTTCTTTTTTTAACCCAGTTATACCTTGGCCATCACAACATCCCATGGCAACGAGTTCCACATTAGTTGTGCATTGTGTGAAAAATAACTTCCCCTTGTTTGAATTAAATCTGCTGCCTATTCATTTCATTCGGTGACCCCTGGTTTTTGTACGTGTGAAACAGGTAAACAACACTTTGCTAGTGACGTTTCCATACCATTCATGATTTTATAGACTTCCATCATACTGCCCTTTAGTCGTCTCCTTTCCAAGCTGAACAGCCCTAATTTTTTAGTCTCTCCTCAGACTGAAGTTGTTCCATCCCCTTGATTACCTTTGCCTTTCTCTGAACCTTTACCAGTCCCCATATATCCTTTTTGAGATGCGGGGGCCAGAACTGGATACAATATTCAAGGTATGGGCATACCATATATTTATATAGCAGCATGATGATATTTTCTGTCTTATTTTTTATCCCTTTCCTTATAGTTCCTAAAACGCAGGTAGCCCTTTTGACCGCTGCTATACACTGAACCTAAGTTTTCAGAGAACTATCCAGGGTGACTCCAAGATCTCTTTCTTGGGTGGCAGGAGCTGCTTTAGACCCTATCACTGTATACGTATAGTTGGGATTTTTTTCCCCCAGTGTGCATTTTTTGCACTTAAAATGTTGACATTCGTCTGCCATTTTGCTGCCCAGTCACCCAGGTTTGAGAGATCCCTCTGTAACAGCCCAGTACAGCTCCTTACAGACCCCACTGTTCACCTCTCTCAGTTGTGAAAACTGACCATTTATTCCCACCCTTTGTTTCCTATCTTTCAACCAGTTAATAATCCATAAAAGGACCTTCCCTCTTATCTCATGGCTACTTAGTTTTCTTAAGAGCCTTTGGTGAAGGACCTTGCCAAAGGCTTTCTGAAAATCCAAGTACATAATACCAAGGGGATCATCCTTATCTACATGCGTGTAGACTCCCTCAGATAATTTTAACAGATTAGGGAGGCAGGGCTTTTCTTTACAAAAACTGTGTTGACTCTTCCCCAACAAGTTGTGTTTATCTATGTGTCTGATAATTCTGTTGAACAGCAGATGTGGTTACAGGGACAGGGTAGGCAGATGGGTTGGATGGGGACAGGTAGGCTCTGGAAGACAGTGGCTGGCTAAGCTGGGATGCAGGGGCGCGCACACACAAACACACAGAGAGGAAAAAGCAGGTTCAGAGCTCCCTCACCTGAGCCATATATCGCTGGAGGTCCTGGGGGTCCAGGAGGGCCTGGTGGGCCGGGAGGTCCAACTATTCCATACCCTGGAGATCCAGGTAGGCCAGGTAACCCAGGGGGGCCTCTTGGCCCAACAATTGAATCCCCCTTTGGCCCCTGTCAAGACAGGAGACTATTGTTTAAACACAAAAATGATAAACATGCAGCAGTCTGAGTGAGCAATGGCGTAAGCACCCTGATCTCAATAGCGAGATCCTGAAGTTAGCCTCTCAAACTCATATTTGGGCATAATTTAGTCTGTAGTTCTGATTTTCAGAAATGCTGAGCACTCAGAAGCTCTCACTGAAGACAACAGAAAATGAAAATCTTACTATTTAGGTACCTAAACTATGGATTTAGAGCCTAATTTTTTGCAATGCTTTCTGAAAATCTTGGCCCAGGTACTTGGATCTGCTCCGAGTATCTGATTTCCCCCCTAATGCTGTACACTATTCACCATGCACCTGAACCACCAGTGCACATCTAAGGTCACTCCATGTTTGATATACTTAAAATAGTGTCAAGATTGTCTCATGATGCCTGTGAGAAGGTTTTAGCCCCAAGGATACATGACTCACCCTGAGTGCCTCCCACATTGCAACAGTATCCCAGCCTTCTACCCCATTCCTCACCTTGCCCTCTCCCTTCTTAAAAAAAACAAAAAAAAACAACAGACCCCATCTACCTAGCCTCCCAATTTATGAGTGCCAGAATAGGGAATCCTGCAATTCGGCAGGGAGCATCATGATCCCCATGCATCTTCAACCCCTCTCCCACACATCCTTCAGGCCAGCCTGCATATATGGAACAGGTCGGGGCCATGTGTCTGAAATGCCTGGTCATTGTCTGCTGCAGTTGATGTGTCACCCAGTTTCTGCTGTTCGTCAGGCAAAGCATTTCTCTGCCTGACAACAGACTGGTGCAGAGAGAGCAGTTCCCAGTAGAGTCAAATGGGATAATTCAGGACACACTGCAGGCAAGGGCCCTATCCTGGCACTCCTTCCTAGTTGCCACAAACCTTCCTTCTTTTCTGGCACAGTTATCACTAGTGGAACCTAGCAAATCCCATACATTAGCCAATTAACAGGCGCCATCCACCTGGGGATTAGCAAAACTGCTTCTAATCCTGATTTTTATGGTGAATAACACAGGATAAAAAACTAGACAGATTACAAAGCAGCTGAATTGTATAGGAACTGTTCAGACTGATACACATGGGATTTTTCATTAATGGTTTTGGAGCACAGGATGTTAGTTATGTTAGAAAATGTTAGTTAACTAGATGGCCAACATTTTTCAATATGGACACTATATTATTTCTGTACTGATTATTTTGCCCTTTATGATGATATAACCAGTAACATCAGACATATCTTAATTTATGTTATTGGTATTATGAAGCTACTTATTGATGTAGCT
This sequence comes from Mauremys reevesii, assembly GCF_016161935.1. NCBI lineage: Eukaryota > Metazoa > Chordata > Testudines > Geoemydidae > Mauremys > Mauremys reevesii. The sequence goes on along the minus strand of NC_052624.1, from coordinate 114,160,956 downwards.
AATTCAGGCAACAGAGCAAAATGTTAAATCTGTTTTGTCTGGCAACTTAATTACCACAGATGATATTAAAACGTGTATATTTAATATTGTGAATAAATCCTATATGCAAGTCATACTAATTTTATTTGTATTTATTTTTAAACTTCTAAAATACACATAGCTATACACATTTAGGCATATGTACGGAAATATAAAAATCACACATGGCATAGTGTGATTTTACAACCTAGAAAGACAGCTTCCAAACAAAACACTCCCCCAGCCATCTTTCAACGAAAAACCTGAACAAACAAGTAGATCTTGCAGTGTGTAACAAAGGCTCTCTCTGACCAGCTACAAAGTTGAAGGACTTCTGCTGAGAATGCTGCCACTGGCAGATTACTATATATTTTTATTCTTACCCTTTATTGGTCAATGTGCCCAAAAGAGGCAATAGTCTTTGTAAATTCAGACAGTGTAATGAGAGAGTGGGCTCTCCCCACACTGAACCTGTTGGATACAGTTCTCCTTTGATTTAGCCTAATTCTTAATTCAGTTACTAAGTATGAATTGCAATTTTTACCACAAATAAATCTGTAGCTCACTTTAAATCTGTTCAGTGGTCTGATTTAGGCCCCAAACCTGGAAATTTTTATGCATGTGCCTAACTTTACTCACATGAGTAGTCCTATCAACTTCTATGGGGCTGCTTGCCTGCATAAAATATTACCCATGTACCTAAGTGTTTGCAGGTCTGGGGCTTCAGAGAAGAGGATTTTCAGAATCTTACCTACTTTAACTTTTGTAAAGTTTGTTTGACCAAAAAACAAACAAACAAACAAAACCATCAACAAAAGTCAGTGACATCATAACAATTTAGGGCTGTAAGAGAACTCATGAAGTCACCAAATCCAGCCCCCTGCACAGAGGCAGGATCAAGTAAACTAGACCGTTCCTGACAGGAGTTTGTCCAAGCTGTTCTTAAAAACCTCCAATGATGGGGATTCCACAACTTCCCTTGGAAGCCTGTTCCAGAGCTTAACTACCCTCAGAGTTAGAATGTTTTTCCTAATATTTAATTTAAAACTCCCTTGCTGCAGATTAAGCGCATTACTTCTTGTCCTACCTTCAGTGGACATGGAGAGCAGTTCATCACTGCCCTTTTTATAACAGCCTTTAACATATTTGAACACCGTTATCTGGTCCCCGCCACACCCCCGTCTTCTTTTCTCAAGACTAAACATGTCCAATTTTTTTAAAACCTTTCCTCACAGGTCAGGTTTTCTAAACCTTTTATCATTTTTGTTGCTCTCCTCTGGACGCTCTCTACATCTTGTCCATATCTTTTCTATGCTGCAGTGCCCAGAATTGTACACGGTACTCCAGCTGAGACCTCACCAGTGCAGAGTAAGGTGGAATGGTTACCTCCCATGTCTTACATACAACACTCCTCTTAATACACGCAGAATATTAACCTTTTCTGTAATTGCCTCATATTGTTGACTCATATTCAGCCACTATACCCCTAAGATCCTTTTCAGCATTACTCCACTGAGCCAATTATTCCTCATTTTGTGCACTGGGTGTTTCCTTCCTAAGTTAAGTACTTTGCACTGTCATTTTTTAAATTTCATCTGGTTGAATTCAGATCAATTCTCCAATTTATCAGGGTCATTTTGAATTCTAATCCTTTCCACCAAAGTGCTTGCAACCCCTCCCAGCTTGGTGTTATCCGCAAATTTTATAAACATACTCTCCACTCCATTATCCAAGTTATTAATGAAAATATTGAATAGTACTGGACCCAGGACTGACTCCTGTGGGATCCCATTAGATATGCCCTCCCAGGTTGACAGTGGACCATTGATAATTACTCTGAGTACATTCTTTCAACTAGTTGTGCACCCATCTTATAGTAATTTCATGTAGCCCACATTTCTCTAGTTTGTTTTTTGTGTTTATTTAGTTCTTACTGGAATGAGAAAATGCCCATGTACATTTATGTTGCAAGACAGACTGCATCACTTACAACTAGTCCTGGTCTTCCAGGGGGTCCAGGGGGTCCAGGAGGCCCTGACATAAAGAACCCTCCACTTGGTTCTCCTTTTTCCCCTTTGAAGCCAGTTTCGCCAGTGTCTCCTTTCTCACCCTTAGAAGAAAAAGCATTTAAAAAAATTAAGTTGAAACAGGATTGGAACCTGCCATTGATCCCATAAAGTTACACTAAAAATCTCAATACAGGATACAATGAGCTTAAAATCTGCTTTTTGATATGACTCCCTTCCCCAGTGATGTATAATGAAAACAAATAATCTACTTCTCCCACACAGAGAGGAGAAAATTAGGTAGAGCAAATTGTGTTTATTGTAGTTCTCCTTCTGCTATCCTTCAAAACAAGATTCCCTACTGCAATTATACCTCCATCCACCAGAAAGCTGGAGGCAAAAGTCACAGGAGGTGCAAAGAGCCAGGCTCCACCCCATTTCCTTCAGTCACTGAAAAAGCAGACTACAGACGTCACAAAAATAGAGCTGATATTTAAAGATGTGTAGAAAAGCAAGGATTACTGTAGACAGGTGGAAAGAAAGTGAAGGAGGTAGGATGGGAGAAGAGATGACACACAAAATATTGGCACATGATTTTCTCTTGTACTTCTCTTCTCCCATCCTACAGAGAAGTGCGTCAGTGAGTCTGAGAGAAGGAATGACAAGAAGAGCCTTGAAACAGAAAGTTGTTATTCTCCCTGCTGAATAAGAGCCACATCAACAGACGTTCTAGTCTCTCATTATTTTCTTTCTGTAGTTCTGTAACATGCTTGTTTTCTCTCTACCCTCCTCTTGGTCTTCCTTATTTCTTCCTTCTGAGAAATAAGATTGTAACTAGAAGCAGCAGAAAACTGAGCAAGAATTACTCAGTCCCAGGACAGGTGGCAAACCAGACTCAGGGAAAGGAGTGAGCAGCCCAGCTACTTATAGCTTTTGTGATTGACAGATTTTCCCCTCTTGCTTCCTGGTAAATGGAGTTGTGAAGCTTGCTGTATGGCATCTCGTTCTGTAGATGGGGGGACAAATGCCAAAACAGCACTTTATAGATGAAAGCATCTGTTTAAGGTGGAGATATTATTCTGTTAAATCAAATAAGCCCCATCCTATCCAAGGGGGAAAATTTCTCTCTTTGAGTTGATGCAGGCTACACATTACACCAAAGAAAATATAAATGGTTGAGCAGGAAGAAAATCTGATAGCAAACCTCCTCTATAATAATCTTTCAAGGGAATTGGTTATACCATTACATAACATTTTGATTTAATTTCTTCTGGAGATATCACTATGGAATATTCCGATTACATTATACTAGAAATCTTATATTGATACAAGACAGGATATAATAGCTCTAATTCAGTTAGAGCAAAATAAAAGCATTTTAAATTAATATTCCTTTCCTATTCAATTCCAGCACATACAGTAATCCATAGTGGGAGGACAGATGAATGCTGAAACGGGGAGGTCTGGATCAGATGGTTTTCCTTAATAAGCCATTTTGGAGAACAAATAAAGGGAGACAGAACTATTGGCTCCCAACAGACCCTTTATTTTATTAAGGCTGTAAAATAGTTTGTACTGGCTCCATCCCCTTTCCTGCAGTCAGTGAAAAAGCAGACTTCAAACTTCACAAAAGCAGAGCAGATATTTGAAGGTGTGTAGAAGAGCAAGGATTAGTGCCTATGGGGGGAGAGAAAGGGAAGGAGGTAGGATGGAAGAAGAGACAACACAAAATTATCGACACTGACTGTTCCTTGTACTTCTCCCATCCTACAGAGAAAACCATCAGCGAGTCTGGGAGAAGGAATAACAGGCAGTCTGTACAAAACTGATTTTTCATGTATTAAATGTAGCTATGTTTGCTCTAACAGTCTGTTTGAAAGCAAAAGTTTTCTCACTCCATTGTTGATATGAAAGAGTTTGAGAAATATAGAGGAGATTTAAAGTAGATAATGACAAAGTATGATTCATTTTAATACAATTTGTGAAAAGAAACTACTTAGCAGTAAAACCCAGATAATACTTTGTACATTAGTAATTTCCTTTGTTTACTTTTGGCATATTATATAGTAATATGATAACTTGTTTATTCACCTATTAATTTGAATAATTGTATAATATATTAATTTGTAATTTCTGGTATAAATCAATCATTGTGTGTATTCCACTTGTATGTTAGTATTTGTCTTCTATTTAATGCATATTAAAATATAGGATTTAAAAAGCTGAACAGAACTAAGATACACATGGCAAGTAATTACCTTCATGCTGTTAACAAAGTGGCTGAAATATGCTGAAGGCAGAGGAGGACCTGAAAAATCAAGTACATTATTTTAGTGCAAAAATCATCTGTACTTTCCATTTTAAAAGGGCTAAATTATCCATAATTTCCATTTTAGAAGGCCATTATCTGTATTATTCTAGAAGTTTAAAATATAACTCTTCTCCATAATCATCTTGACCTTTTTAATGTGGCAAACATTTGTTTCCCCTCAGTTTTACTGTCGCAAAAGCCAACATCTGGTCCGTATGCCAGCATCACTGCTGGGCTGGTGTCAGTGGGATTGTGTTTATGCTCTGGTGATGGTTAGATAACCTGAGACTACAGAGTCAGTATTTTGTTTTTCATGCCCTCGCTCTGCTGTTTTTGTGTAGGTTTGAGAAATAACCTTTTTTTTTTTTGCAGTGCTCAACAGCAACATGATGGACTTGTTTCAAAGAGATACTTAGAATTCCCTGATGTATTGTAATCAGTTTAAATTAGGGCTAACAGTTTAGAAGATTAATTGAATTCAAACAAATTGCAGGGAAGTCTATTAAATCAAATCCTAATGGAATATATGGCACCATCTAGTTATTCATTCATAAATTAAAACATACCACACTTCAGAAAGGCAGTAAAAGTACCTCTCCGGCTCTCTTTTGAGAAAAAGCTTAACAACTGCTTGTGTGACGGAAGCTGGCACCTTGTTTTCCAATGAGGAAGCACTAATGTTCTCTGCTAAACATACACCCAATACAAAATCAATACTCTGCTTGATTTTAACACCCAGGGGACTGACACAAAGTCCACTGAAGTAAATTGAAAGGCTCCTGTAGACTTCTGTGGGCACTGGATCAGGCACGATAAGAGCTATTGGGTTCCACAGAACATCTGGAATTTCAGTGAGACAAAGTCAAATTCATTCATGTATCAGAGGGGTAACCATGTTAGTCTGTATCCACAAAAACAACGAGGAGTCTGGTGGCACCTTAAAGACTAACAGATTTATTTCGCCATAAGCTTTCATGGGTAAAAATCCCACTTCTTCAGATGCATGGAGTGAAAACAGAAGTGAAAAATAGAAGTGAAAAAAGAAGTGGATTTTTTAACCACAAAACTTATGCCCAAATAAAATCTGTTAGTAATAATAAGAGACATACCAATCTCCTAGAACTGGAAGGGACCTTGAAAGGTCATTGACTCCAGCCCCCTGCCTTCAGTAGCAGGGCCAAATACTGATTTTTGCCCCAGATCCTTAAGTGGCCTTCTCAAGGATTGAACTCACAACGGTGGGTTTAGCAGGCTAATACTCAAACTACTGAGCTATCTCTCCCTCTAACAAGCTAGCCCTCCCTCTAACAGTCTTTAAGGTGCCACCAGACTTCTCATTGTTTTTGTAAATTCATTCATTTCATACAGATGTTGCTTTTGTCCCCTCCAGACAAGTATCTGCAAGTATGAAGGCAGACAGACTGGTATTCACAAACAAAAACTATCGGGTTAAGTTAGATAGAAATTTTTCCACAACATTTCCGAGCAAACAAAGCCATGGTTCACCATGTGATTGTCATGATTGGAACTCTGAAGATGCTACAGCAGAAGAGCTACAACTGTCCATGCCATTTGCACAGCTTTGAAAACTCTCTGTGCTCAATTGAGCTAACTCATAGCACTCTAATCTCTATCTCATGCACTTCATCTGTCAGACCAATATGACCTATAAGGATGTCTTATAGGGAGAGGATACTTAGGCTGCTATAATGATCAAGAACAAAAAATGATGGTAATGTTCAACTAGGGCAACAACAGAATGGGCCACTAACTGTGTGGTGCTTTCCTTTAGCAAAATCTGAAACCCAACAAGGTCAGTTGGATTCTCTAGGCAGGCTAAGTAAATAGACCTTTGTTCTTTAGAGAACAAAGATGAACTCTGTCTTCAGACTAGAGGAAGTGATATCCTGACCATAACGAAGGTGTAATGTTCACCCCACTTTATCTCCGGTGAGAGTCCGAAAACACATCACAAGTATGTGGAACATGATATCATTGTGATTGTCCATCAAAATATTAATGAATTTAATAAATTTAATAAAATGTGGGTGTGAGAAGTAGTGTGAGTAGGGTAGCTCATAAAACAGGATTTTTTCTTAGGACAGGTCTACACTGGGGTGTGGGAGGGTCGACCTAAGATACGCCACTTCAGCTACGTAGTGAAAAATGTAGCTGAAGTCAGCGTATCTTAGGTTGATTTACCTGGCCATGACGATGGCAGCGAGTCGACCGCTGCTGCTCCCCCATCGACTCCGCTTCCACCTCTCGGCGCAGTGGAGTTCCAGAGTCGACGGCAGAGCGATCGGGGATCGATTTTATCGCGTCTACACTAGACACGTTAAATCGATCCCCAATAGATCAATCACTACCCACCGATCCGGCAGGTATTGTAGACGTAGCCTTAGTTTTCCTTTGAAGTACCCAGTTCCTGCATTTTAAAAGCTGGCTGATGTTTGGGGAGCCCCTCCAAACTTTTTAGAAGCATGTGATACAGATCAGCAGAAAGGTTAGCGTGAGGGGCAAAAAGTCAAAATAGAAGCTTAGTGTGAAGAGCTGCCCTCTGGAAGATAACAACTGTAAAGTTATTTTAAGTCACAAAACTAAAGCTCTGGATTGAAGGCCTGAAATATTATAAGTACCACACATGAAAATATTTCTTAATTTCTACAGTGCTCCTTTTATGTTTCCCTATTTCTAATGTCCATCCATATAACTTTTCCATTTTCTGATTTTTTTCTAACTAGTTAGTAATTAAAACGGGCACAAACAGGAAGACTTTATGAAATACAACAGCAACCTTGGCTGAAAAGATTTGCCTACGAGCCCTAGACAAAGACCACATTGTTTGTACAGTATGTGACACATAGAACAAAAAGTCCCTGCCCCAAGAAGCTTACAACAATCTAACTCATCTAATTTAAATGTATTAGCTATGTATATCAAATTCTCCCATAAAAATAAATCCTTAGTGGGCAACTCCTCTTAGGATGTTTCCAGGCCCCATTAACTGCTATCAGTGTCAATACTTTTGATAATCAAGACAAATAAATGTTTGTACTGAACACAGATGCCAATAATTATGTGGCACTAGACTTCATCACAATTGGCTGACAATGCCAGGCAAATAAAAGGACTTGGTGTCCTTCAAACCAGTTTAACATGTTGTGACAATCCAGATAGTTCTAAACATTTATTTGAAAAAAAAATCACAAATAAGTTGATGATGTTTCCCATAATATTATAGGGTTTATTGATTTATGCCCAAATTCAGCAAGGAATCTAAGCACATACCTAACTTCAAACAGATGTGGGACTATGCCAATGCTTAAAGTTAGCCATGTACTTAAGTACCTTGCGGAATCAGGGCCTTAATAAACTGTGATTAAGTTAAACACCTGGTTTGGCACAGGAAATAAATATGACTTTTAAAATGTCTTTTTGCATCTCTTAAAATAAACCCACTTGAAAAGTACATATAGTGCTCTACAATCATACTCATAATACCTGGTAGTCCAGGTGAGCCTCTCTCTCCTTTTTCACCTTTTAAGCCTGGTGGGCCATGCAGTCCCCACGAGCCTGGTTCGCCTTTTATACCTGCCATAAAAATATTGCCAGAAAATGAAATGCATTCTTAGCAAATGAAAGTTATTGCAAAGTATCATTTTCAAATATGGTGTGACAGATACTGTGTTAGTGATGGGCCAACCACAAAAGTTCTGGGAACGGATTCTAAACACGTTTATTCAAACTTAGAGGCTCCTTTCCCTTGTTACAAGCTTCCCCAGCTTTCCCCATAACTGTTTACTAGCTACTGATGCCTTCTCCCTTCCCATGGCATTTCAAAAGGACTGCCATTTCCTCTTTGCCTCAAGAACCTGAAATAACCCCTCTGTAAGGCTGTCTCTGTCTTGAGATCTCTCCCCCTCTTGAGGAACCCGGGCTTGCCTGAAGTAAGCCAAAGCCAGAGAGCACCCCAGCTGAGATACCTTCTTGATGTGGTCTACCATCCTAAGAGTACTGTAGAGAAAGCACTATCAAAGGGTAGAGGTGTATCTCCAGCGGCTTCATCACTCAGGCATCTGAATTTCTTATCACAGAGCAATAAATAATGACTTCTGATGAGGCCAACAAAACTATTTACAATTCATTGCCTGTGATAAGTGAGTGTGACTAATGGGGAAAAAAACCAATATTCTTTCAGAGAATATAAAAACTTTTAGCAAGATTTCCTTACCAGGTGGGGCAGGAGAGTGTGGGGGAAGGGGTAGACCTGCACCCAAATCAATGTTGAGTTTGCATCCTCTCTTCCATGTATTTGCTCCCCACCTCCAGTTTCAATTGCAGATCTACTCTGTCAGGTGACTAGACAACATGGCACTCTTCTTACTCAATGGATCTGATACCAGTGGGTGACATTCACTCCCACATAATGGGACTTTTCAGGTTGGATTCCCCACCACAGTGCCCCTTATGTAGTCATTTACACCTGAACAAAGTGGGTGTCAAATAACTCCATTCTCACGTGGTTGCATTTTACAGCTACTTTGCCAGGTGTAAATGGCTACACAGGTGCAAAGTGCAGTGTTCCTATGCTGAGTGACGGGCAGGAGGTATGGCAGTGAAGTTCACTCCTGAAATCCAGAGACAAGGCATGGGGCTACAGTGCAGTCCTCTCCATGGCCACTCTTCACAGTTCCAGTTTATGGGCTGGAGTAGCCATTGAAACCCTACACTCCAGTTGTGCAGTGTATTAGTGCCACTGGATCCATATTAACACAGATCCCACGGCCTCTTTTATAATTTACACACATTGCATCTGTATCTGAGGCTGGTGTAGAAACCACCTCCGTCTTGCTTGGGCTCTGCCTGCATGGCTGCACCAATGCCCCCTTCCTGTGCACACCCAGAGTAGTGTTTAATGGGGACTGAGGAATCCCTGCAGGGGCTGGTGGGGAAAATGCATTCCAATCCCTTCCCTTTATGGGAATATTCATCCCCTTGAGAGGGTCTGCAGGGAGGGTGGCTCTCAGCCTTTGGGGGTTATTAGTAGTCGTGGCCGAGTGGTTAAGGCGATGGACTAGAAATCCATTGGGGTCTCCCCACGCAGGCTCAAATGAGGTGGGAGGGATAGCTCAGTGGTTTGAGCATTGGCCTACTAAACCCACAGTTGTGAGTTCAATTCTTGAGGGGGCCACTTAAGGATCTGGGGCAAAAATCAGTATTTGGTCCTGCTAGCAAAGGCAGGGAGCTGGACTTGATGACCTTTCAAGGTCCCTTCCCGTTCTAGGAGATTGGTCTATCTCCAATTATGATTTGGACCAATTTTAATGCCTATCAGACACAATTAATGGACAATTGGGCACAATTAATGGCTATTTTTAGTTACACTCATGGTGTGCAAGATTCAAAGATCAGATTAGCAATGCAAAATGCCATGGAGGACAGGAGTTGAGGCTCTTTTTGGGAGCTGAGATGGAAGGGATGGGAACTGACTCAGTGGAATGTTCTCCAAGTACAAGGCCCATGTCTGCTGCCAAGAGGGAGTAGTGCCAGCAATGTGGCTGGAAGGGGCTTAGACCCAGAGACTAAAGTCTGTTGCACAGTTTCCTGTTCATCGCTGGACTCTACAGGTTTGACATTCCTTCCTCCTCCATTATCCCTGAAATCCCTCTCCACTAAGGGGGAGCAACTAAAGGAATCCCCCACCTGTGATGCTTGCAGAGCTTCCTGGCCTAATGTCGCCCTCCCAAGGGCACTTCTGCAGGAGGGTGCAATATGTACCATTCCCTCCCTGTTAATCTGTCTCCCTTCACCATTGTTTCCCTCCCTGGGGATGTCTACACTTCTCTCTCTCTCTCTCTCTCTCTCTGCCTTGGAAAATTATCTTCTCTTCAATAGGTCTCACCTCATCCTCCTACAGAGTGAAGGGAAGGGGAGAATTTCTTCTGTCTCCCCAGAAAGGTTCAAACACTCTTTCCCTTGCAAGTGAAAGAGATTTTGGTGGTTTGATCTCTCCTTTTCAAAAATCTCTTCAGGGGTAATTTGCTGTGATTCCTGCTCTAAGGAGGGGTTGATCCTGTCTATGATATTTACTTTGGCACAGATCCACAAAGGGACTTAGGCGTTGCCAAACTTAATTTTTAGGTGCTGAGAAAAATCACAGGAAAAACACTGCAATCCACAAAGCTTGAGACCATGTCTACACGTACAGTCCTGCAGTGGCGCAGCTGTTCTGGTACAGCTGTGCTGCTGGAGCGCATCTGGTGAAGACTGTCTGTGCTGACAGGAAAGAGAGAGCTCTCCTGTCAGCATAAACCCCACCCCTGTGAGCAGCATAAGCTATGTCGGCTGGAGAAGCTCTCCCACTGACACAGTGCTGTGAACACTACCACTTATGTCATGTAACTTATGTCGCTCAGGGAGGTGGAATATTCACACCCCTGAGTGACATACGTTTTGCTGACATAGGCAGGAGTGTAGACATAGCCCAAGCTAGGTGTCTGTGTTCCCAATACACTGAATGGGGAGAGATAGACACTTCAAACTGCAATCCACAAATCAAGCAGGCTAGGTGGGGAGCAGCCTAAGCTAGCCAGTGGGAGATGCTAACTAGAGGGATATGTGCTGAGCCCACCCATTTCATGGAGATAGATGCCCCCTGGTTCAAGTCCCCCCTCTGCCTGTGAGTAGTCTAACCACAAGGCTATGAACTATTCTGATATGGGGTTCCCTCAATCTCTCCTATTGGAGTTGTTCCACTTTAATTAAATATTAATTGGGCCAGAGATAGCATTAGAATGACTAGAGCCCATTGGTGAGAGCACTCACCTGAGAAGTGGTAGGCCTCTGTTCAAATTTCTTCTCACCCTCAGGAAGAGGATGGGACTTGAACTGGGGGTCTCCCACATCCTGGATGAATACTCTGACCACTGGACCACGAGTTATAAGAGAGGCCCTTCCTCCTTCTCCTCCCCCACTGGGCTGTGAGGGAGGAGAAGGAGGAACTCATCTGAGAGGCCATGCTCAGAGGCTGCCTACCAGGTTGGGCCCCACATGTGACTTAGGAGACCCAACACCTCTCTTCGTCCAGTACGTGGATCACTCCCAGGCTTAGATGGGAGATAGGTGCCTAGAGTGAGGCAGCAGTGGGTATGCCCACAGGCAAAAAACTTGGATGTTGAGTGAGTTCAGGCACCTACACGGTTCAGTGGCAGGAGTTTTGTGGCTCAGAGTGGTGCCTAAAAACAGGACTTAGGTACCTAAATACCTTCATGGATTACACTGTTGATGCCCAAGCAATGGGACTGGAGCTCTGATCATAGGCAGGAGCTTCCCACCCTGACTGGCTGATCCAAGGAAATGTTCTGTGCCATTCAGAACACACACAGTCACCTGTGAGAGCAGTGGGACCAGCATTCATCAGGCAGGATTTGGGGCTCTTCTGGGCTGGCTGAATTGGGAATCAGCCAATCCAGTTTTCTTCCCATAGGAGTAATTTCAGGTTAGCCTTCGAGTTTGCTGTTGAGATGTTCCCAGAGCACAGGAGGACTGATTGTGTGACTGCATATTCCATACAATTCTATAGCCGATTATGACAGAGAACACATAACAATGGGACTGCAGCCTCACCCCACGCGGCCACATCTATGTGTCTTATCCCTGGTAAAGAGATACCAGCTCTGAGAGAAAGGATAGTTCAGTCCCATGGCTCATTCACTCCTTGGCCTCTATGCTGAACACTGCCAACAGGCTGCTAATTTGTACCAACAGTGTTGGTGGGTTTTGGGATGTGGATACTAGTTTAATAAGAACACAATTGAGACCACAAAATCATTTCTTATGGTGTAGATTGCCTAATAGCCAGGAGATGGCTGAGACTTTTGGTCACTACAACTAGGGTCATATTTGATCCAATACATTGCTACAAGAAGTAAAAAACCCAATAGTTTACCATAAATGTTAGCTTCTTGGTTTCCAGGATGAGCAGTGCCAACCTACACACAAAGAAATATATTCAGAATATTATCTATACAAATTATCTTATACTTACGCAGCAGTTAGCATAATAGGGCCCTGATTCTGGCTGGAGCTTTTGTGTGCTCTCACAGTACATATAATTAATAGTTTAAGCTGTATTAGTCAACTTGCCAATGTCCAAATATTAGCCAGTTAAGACTTATTCAGTATTGTGCGTTCTTCAACATGCAGCATGCTTTCAGTGGGCTGTAAAACATGCATTTTTGCAACATTAACTGAATTCTGCTTTCAGTTATGCTAGTATAAATCCAGATTAACTCAATTCAAGTCACTAGAATTACTCTGGATTTACATCAGTGCAAATGAGAGCAGAATTTGATTTTTAAGATAACAGATTGTGGTTGCAGTGCTTTTCATCAACTATTAACACAATTCAATGGCTACTTATCTGCTCCATGGGCATAAAAGGCACTTGAGAGAAAGAAAAGTGTGATCGAAGCACGAGACTGGGAGCCAGGAACTCCCTAATTCTATTCCTGCTGTGGTCTTGAGTATGTCACAAACTTATTGCCTGTCTGTAAAACAGGGACAAAATAACCTACCTCCTAAAGATATTGAGAGGATTAATTAATGTTGGTACAAGGCTCTCAATGGATAAAACATTACATAATGCTAATTATTACTATTAATATGAATTGCATCCTATTCACATATTAAAAATCCCACCGTGCAGCGGCTGCATGAAAAGGTCCAGTCCTGCAACACTCACTGTTAGGCGTTAACTTCAGTGGGTCTATTTGCATGAGGAATGCTTGCAGGATTCAGTCCATAGTTCCTTACGAATACTCACTTATACAGATGTGTAAAGTGGAGTATTTGTATGTACAAATTGGGGCAGTTTTATGTCATTCACAAATGTAGGGCAAAACTATTTTGCATATTAAGATGCATGGAAAGGCACTTAGAACCACACATTTCTTTTATCTGGGCGGTCATTAGTGCAATTAAAATATTTTCAGAGTTCTTGCTACTGTTCTCTGATTTTTAACCTCTGTGCGAATGAACTATTCTTGCTCTCTAAGTGGGTTTCTGTCATTTTAATGGTTGCATGGAAGATAATTGCAAGGCATTGATGAGAAAGTTGGCCAATCCGTAGAGCAATTCCTAGCAGATCTAATGAAAAGAATTTCTTATAAGAAAGTTATACGTAAGATGGAGAATTTATGGATGGAATGGAAGAGATAAGAATGAAATTCCTAAAACAAGTAGTTAAAGCCTCATAGAAATGTAAAAACATCTTGTGGTCATTTTTCAGTGTCTGAGTTCATACGTAAAGTTAATATGGAAAGGTTTATAAAACCAGTAAATATATTTTTCTTTAAAGGCAGGAAAGAGATTATTTTCTTATTTTGTTCTTATTGATACTGAGTTTCATTCAGGGGCGGCTCTAGGCATTTTGCCGCCCCAAGCACGGCAGGCAGGCTGCCTTCGGCGGCTTGCCTGCGGAGGATCTGCTGGTCCTCCGAAGCCGCGGGACCAGCGGACCCTCTGCAGGCACACCTGTGGGAGGTCCTCCGAAGCCACGGGACCAGCGGACCCTCTGCAGGCAAGCCGCCAAAGACAGCCGGCCTGCCGCCCTCGCGGTGCCGGCAGAGCGCCCCCCGCGGCTTGCCACCCCAAGCACGCGCTTGGCGTGCCGGGGCCTGGAGCCGCCCCTGGTCTCATTGTATTTATACCAATATAGACCTGGGGTCTCTCTTCCAAAATCAACCTAAATAAACTGGGATAAGTGAAATGAGAACTGGACCCACTGTAAAGTGTTGAGTTATAATATGATGTACTGTAGCAGATGGATGATGCAGCCCTCCTGCACACCAGGCATAACGGCTCTTTAACAATATGTCTACACTGCAGTTAAACATCTGTATCAGCTGACTCGGGCCCAAATCAGCTGACTTGGGCTTGTGGGGCTTGGGCTATGGGGCTGTTTAATTGCACTGTAGATGTTTGGGCTCAGGCTGGAGCCCAGGCTTTGTGATTCTAGGATGGGGGACAGTCCCAGAGGCCCAGTCCAAATGTCTAAACCTCAAATTAGAGCAGTGCTGCCTAGTGGTTTGAGTGCTGGAGTGAGACTTACGAGACCTGGGTTCTATTCCTGACTCTGCTACTAGCCTGTTAGGTGACCTTGTGCCTCAGTTTCTCCATCTGTAAAATGAGAATAATGATAGTGATCTCTTTGGTAAAGTGCTTTACGATCCACTGATGAAAAGCATTATATAAGAGCTAGGAGGTATTATTTTAGGCGGGAGGGATAGCTCAGTGCTTTGCACATTGTCCTGCTAAACCCAGGGTTGTGAGCTCAGTTGTTGAGGGGGGCCATTTAGGGAACTGGGGTAAAAATCTGCCTGGGGATTAGTCCTGCTTTGAGCAGAGGGTTGGGCTAGATGACCTCCTGAGGTCCTTTCCAACCCTGATATTCTATGATTCTATGAATTAAATAGCCCAAGCCCTGTGAGCAGAGTCAGCCACCAGTGTTTAACTGCAATGTAGAAATACCCTGAGGCACAATCCCTTCCCAAGTCCCACATTGCTCACCTACTCAGCCCAGTGACTATATGCCACAATATGGCCTTTAGGAAAGCTCTAGTGTGACTCAGGCCTGTTCACAGTTTATTACAAGAGGTAATTTCTTTGATTTACTAAACAAAAAGTCTCTGAGGTCCTCTAAACCTTAGTGCCACATCAGCTCCTCAGACATCCTAGGTGAAATCCCAGCCACACTGAAGTCAATGGAAGTTTTGCAATTGACTTCAGTAGGGCCAGGATGTCACTCCTTGAGTTTTATGAGGCAATAATAGTTGGCATGTGTGACCCAGGGAGCCCCTCAGTGCCAGCTGGCAGAGGGCACACCATAGTGTAACTCACATCATGCCTGATATACTCATTGCCCCAACTCACTGTTGTCAATCTGATTCTAAAAGGTGTCTGTAGTGGGGTAGTCACCCTGCTCCGTGTTGGAAGGGGTTAAAAACAGCTCTGGGAAAGGGCTGCCCAGGGACCCAACCAGGAGCAGGCTTGAGGCAGCCAATCAGGGCCCAGCTGGGCCAGTATAAGAAGGGCTAAGGGAGGCGCTGGGTCAGTCTGACTCCAGCATTGGAGTGGGAAGGACCTAGCTGCCTCAGAGCAAAGGATACCTGGGGCAGAACAATGCTTGGGAAAGCAAGAGGAGCTGGGGAGCTCCAGCCTGGCAACTCCCCAGGCTGAGGTCTTGTTAAAGGCCTAAGTAGGTACTGGGGCTGCAGAGGTGCAGCCCAGGGATAGGCAGAGGCAGCTAGTCCAACCCCCTTGCCAGTGATGAGTGGCCACTACAGACTGCTGTCTGCCTCAGAGAAAGGGGGCTAGATGATGAGTGGCAGTAGCCACTGAGGCAAAGTGGGCATAGAGGGTTGGGGGGTCCTCTGGGAGGGGAGACCCAGAGCATGGGGACTGCTGTGGGGAAGAACCTCAAGATAAGAGGGCACTGGGGTCCGGGAAGGACATAGGGCCTGAGGCAGGAGAGACACTGGACAGAAGAGGGCACTCTGAGGCTGGAACTGAGCTAATTCCTGGACGACCCACAGGAGGCACCGCAGCGGCGAGTGCTCAACCTGCTACAGTGTCATCTAAAGGTGTCATATGCAAACGGGTATCACTCTGGTCATTAATATTACTGCATGGTGTAAGTACGGGCTGAATGTAAAGAATTATAGATGTGTGATAGAAATATCTTCTTCAATGCGTTTGGCAAGCAGTGCATAAACCTAGTCTGTTCTAGACAAAGGAATGTTGTTTCACCTGCTTGACTGTCTCTCCAATGTAAATTGAGCAAGGCGAGGACAGAAACAACGGTACTGCATTTACATATAAGGTAAACAGAGCCACCAAACTAGCAAGTCGGGGAGATGACCACACAATGGAACAATCACAATGGGGGATGGAGGCTGTACCCCCAAGGAGACTTCCTGGCCGTAGAAAGAGAGACAACGGACTTTGGGAAATATAAGCAGAAACAGAAAGTCATTTTGGCATCCACCATCTGAGGGCAGAGCTCTTGAAATCGAGAAAGATGGATCCTTCAACCAAGTGGATTGAAGTTTCTGGGAACTGATTATAGGTGAGAAACCTGCTTAGACAATGAGTGTAACTTGAAGTTAGTTTTAGTCACTAGAAAGTGTGGTTTGTTTTGTTTGTAACCTTTCATGTCTCTTCCTCTCTTACCTGAAATCACTCAAACCTGTGTTCTTTGTTAAGAAACTGAAAAACAAAACCATCTCAGTGCTGGTTATGAAAGTGAAGCGTGAGTCTTCAGCTAACCTAACCGGTTGATGTGGGCTCTGTCTCTTTGCAGGCAGCAAACTTAACTTCTGCGACTGTCCAGTGAGAGGGACTGGACTCTGCAAGGAGACGTCTCTTGGGAACTTGGGAATTGGTGTTCACTGTTACCTGTAAGGCAAGTTTTAGACTGGAAGAGTCCTGAAAATTTTGCTGGCAAAGCAGACAAGCTGATGTGTCCAGGAGCTGGCACACAGCTCAGCAACAGCAAAGCTCGCTCTTGCTGTGACAGTTCTGGGTGACTTGAGCAAGATGTCATAGCATGTGGATGGAACAATTGGAATGTAAGCCCAAGCAGGGCAAAAGAAGATTTTGCTTGTTTGATATATGCTCTGCATGTCCTGGCATTCAAAGATACTAGATAATTTTATTCTGATTGTGGACTGAGAGGTATTGTACAAGCAGTATCAGAAATAAAATGTCCTCCCACCTCCTTTAAAAAAAATCAGTTGAAACACATCTTTCCAAAGACAATTCTTATTTTTTTGGACTCCCTTTGTCTCTAACCTTTGGTCGACAAACAAAAGAACAATGTTACAAAGCTTTAAGCCAAAAGTTTACAATGTTGTTTATACCTCTCATACATTCTACAAGGCATTCATTGTTGAGACTATAAAATACTCTGTTATCTTAAAGTCTTGATCCTACTTCATTGTGTACATTGGACATATGACATTACCAAGGCAGATGGCAAAGCAAAAGTAGAGATTGAAGAGAGCTAAAACATGCACAGAGATGTTTGTGTCACTTGTTCTCATGGCCATGCACTTACATATATCAATGTAATTTGGTAAAAGCAGGGTCTGTAGATAACTTACTGGCATTTTGCAGTGAGGTCTGGGAGAAATTGGGAAAACTGTCTATTCAAAATGTGGAGGAAAATGAATTCAGTAAATAAAGATGATGATGATATAGCAACTAAATAGTCAGATTTAATAGAAGATGACAGGCAAAGGACCCGTCCACAACACAAAAATCTCCTCATCCTGAATGGATTTTCTGGGTCAGATGTTAAGAATGCTCTTGCATGGTGTGGTTCTGCCAGCAGGTGGTGGCCTTTGTGGATGGGGCAAACCCCTTAAATAAGAGTGCTTTCAACATCTGTGGTTAGGAGGTTCTGTCCTATATACACAAGCTGGAAATCTGCCTGCAAACCTGTGCGATCTGAAACAATTTCAAGGTTTCACCTTACAACCCATTTCAAGAGCTGTGCATTACTGCAATGGTAGCAAGGCCCCACAGACCAAATAATAATCCCTCTAGGTACTTACTCCTTTGATGTGAATTACAGCCCCTGGAGGTCCAGGGGGACCCGGGGGCCCAGGCAAGCCAGGAGGACCCTGGGAAGGCAAAACAAGGGGAAAGAGACATTTATTAGTTAGAACCTTTCAGACTGCAGTGCCAGCTGACAGAAAAATGGCATGGGCCAATTTGAACATGGAGCCTTGTGCTAACTGGCCTGAAGGGAGGTTGAGCATTTTCTTGAATGTACAAATTTTTACCTTTAAAAAGAAAATGTGGATTCTAAGATTTGACCCACAATATTTCATAGACAGGAGAATTGCCCAAGGCTTTTGCATTCAGAACAAACAAACCAACCACAGCATTATATAAAAAAGCTCCATTTGTTCCCCAGAAAACACTCTCTTTGGATTATCCATACTGCTGAGACATATACAATTACAAATTGCACTGTTCAAATGCCATTCAGACAGCTGGACATTTAAATGCAGAACATCTGTAACATAAATCCTAGCCCTAAGGAGAGAGATTCTGAACCATTCAGTCATGTAGCCTTTTATGTTATTTAAAGTGAATTTTGTAATGTGGTATTATGCCACGGTGGGTTTGGTTCTGGCAGCTACAGTTTTAAGCTTAACAGAGTGAAAGTTATGTTTGCTACTTGCTTTAGAGTTAGAGTTTTTAGAAACACATAAAGACCAAGGGTAGTGACCACACATACATTTACCAGTACAAAGTTTAGTTTAGTTTATAAGTAAGTTATGATTACCCAAGCATATAGAAATTCTATACAGACCTGTGCACAAGTTACAAATATAGTTATACTCACATCCTTAACAATAGTGTTAGGGTCTGATGGGTCTCTCATGCTTGATCATTAGTAGAGGGATGGTTCCAGCTGGAGTCTCCCATAGGGAGCTCAATTTTCCCATTCTGGGCAGCCCTTTTTATAATGTGATTCTGTTTATATCTACATTCTGGGCATGTTCATAAAAGTGTCAACCCTCTTTTCTCTTATTGGTCTGTGTTCCCTGGAAACTTAAGGGACCCCAATTTTCTATAGACTGTGTAAGTTTCCTTTGTTTTTATCCCATGGTTTAAGACACATGTCAGAGACAGATGCGCCTTTACAGTATTTTTATGATCTAATATTAATCTTTTGGGTAATTTTGCACAATATTACCACCTGGTACCCCTTTTTCCATATTTTTAGGGCATTGGGTTATTTTTTGGTCATTGGCTTGAGTTATTACTTCTTGTCTCCAAGGCCTAAAATAGCTAAGCTAAAGTCTTGCAGGCCTCAACCTATGGGTTTTTGCATTTTAGCTTGTCTTACTTATGTCTAATACTTGGTTTCTTTAAATACTGATCAATTTTAGATTTTTATAATCCTACAAATTCATTCTAATTAACATAAAATGAATATATGTAATATCACACATTAATTAATTATAACATTACACAATAAATGAATAATAAACTAAAATCATTGGCTACAGCCAGCACACTACACACTCAGGAACTGCACTATTAACAATGGGCTACTGCACTGACATCAGTGGATTTATTCTGGATTTACAGCACCATAACTGAATGCAGAATCTAGCCCAACCTATAACATTGAATGCTATATCCATGTGGAGGCCCTGTGTCCACACACTGCGTCTGGTCCCTGACGGATCCCCACCCCCAGCTCCCTGCTAGCACTGCTACATTGGAATAACACTCTTCATTAAGCACCTAAGCAGAAAAGTATCAGAGGGGTAGCCGTGTTAGTCTGGATCTGTAAAAGCAGCAAAGAGTCCTGTGGCACCTTATAGACCAGTGGTCCCCAACCTTTTCATCTAGCGGGCGCCAGACGAAGGACTGGGGCGGCAGTGGAGCATCCACTGAAATGCTGCCAAATTTCTGTGGCATTTTCATGGCGACGCCTCTCGATGACGTCAAGCGGCATCATCGAGAGGTGTTGCCACCGAAATGCCGCAGAAATTCGGCAGCATTTCGGCGGATGCTCCACCGCTGGCCATGACGCAGGTGCATTTAGATGCCCCCGTGGGCGCTGCATTGGGGAGCCCTGTTATAGACTAACAGACCTATTGGAGCATGAGCTTTTGTGGGTGAATACCCACTTCGTCGGATGCATCCGACGAAGTGGGTATTCACCTACGAAAGCTCATGCTCCAATACATCTGTTAGTCTATAAGGTGCCACAGGACTCTTTGCCGCTTAAGCAGAAAAAAGATACTACAAGCTGTAATCCGGGATAGAGAGGGGCATAATGGATGGATGTGGAAAGAGGAGGAGAGGGCAGAGATTATGGACCTGTCTGCTGCTATAGCTGACTTTTCTTTCCATCTAAAGGAATGACACTTTGATTATGTTGGCTAACACATGAGAACTCAAATTATTTAGAACAGATGCACCTGGTAATGAGATCCTCTCATCTGATAGAAATGGAACAAATTCATACAATTTAAAGCCACAAGGGACTATTAGGTCATGTAGTCTGATCTCCTATATATCACAGTCCATAGAATTTCACCCAGTAACCCCTGTATTGAGCGCATTAGCTTGCGTTTAGCTAAAGGATGTCTTCCAGAAAGGCATCCAGTCTTGACAAAGATTTCAAGAGCTGGAGAATCCAACACTTCCCTTTGGTAGTCTGTTAATCACTCTCACAGTAAGAGATTTGTGCCTAATTTCGAATTTGAATTTGTCTGGCTTCAGCTTCCAGCAACTTGTTCTTGTTTTGCCTTTCTTTGTTTGATGAAAAAGCTCTTTAGTACCTGGTATTTTCTCCCAGGAAGGTACACCAATCAAGCCACTTCTCTGTCTTCTTTTTGACAAGCGAAGACATTAACATAATTTGCACTCATATCTATTGTGAAGGATTCACACTTGTGATTTCAACCTGGTGCGGAATAGTTTTTAAACAAGCCACTCCAGAATGGCACTTCATAAATACAATAGAACTCATTTAAAATACAGTCAATTGAAATATAACAGATTCCACCAACAGTGTAATGAACCAGGATACTATTTCTGATGTGAACTTAATCATATAAGGTCTTTTGTACAATATTGGTACTGATTTCTCTAGTAAAGCAACGGTGTACTGTGCTGGTGTACACAGAGCTCAGAGTGTGTGTATGTGTGGTGGGACTACCTGCACCTTGTCTTCTCTAATAGCATAGTACTGGAGTAGCTGCACTGTTTTTGGTACTAAAGTAATACATGTACCAGTACTAATTTTTCTAGCATAGACACATCCTAAGATGATACAAGAACTCTGATATGAATTACGATGCCAGATGTTCTATGAAAATGGAAAATGCTATTCTGGAACATTTACTTAAGCTGAGTAGCACTTGCTGATGGACTACTTGCATGAGTGCTACCCGGTGTCGATCAGGGTTGAAGAATCAGGATTTTTGTTTATTAAGCTCAAAAGCATTTTTGAATTCAACAACTGTAGAATATTTAGCATGCAAATCCTACACACACACATTATCTGTGTAATGTTTGTAGTGTCCCCCTGACAACTTGTGGCAGCAAGTACGACCGGGTAGGAAGTGTTTGAAAGATGAAGCCCAAGATGGGCCTAACTGAGCCACACTTACTTACCAAGAGTAGCACTTATGTGAGTATCTCACTGAAGTCAGTAGAACTACTCACACAAGTACATACTGCTCAACTGGAGTTAGGATTACAGAAATTGGGGCTGAATTATTATTATTTATCAGGAGAAACGGAATGATCATGTTAGCATTTCTAGGTATTGCAAGCTGGTTTTCATTCCTAGAATAGATTCATATCTATTAGCCTTGACATGGGATTATATTCTTGTTTACAGTGAAATTTCAGTACCACTGCAGAACTTACATATAATGTTACACCCCGTTCACCTTTTACACCTTTCAGTCCATTCAATCCTGGGCGGCCCTGAAATGAAGAGAAATGTTTTAGTTTCTGTACAGAAGTAAACTGCTATTTTTATTCCATACCTATCTCATAGAACTGGAAGGGACCCTGAAAGGTCATTGAGTCCAGCCCCCTGCCTTCACTAGCAGGACCAAGTACTGATTTTTGCCCCAGATCCCTAAGTGGCCCCCTCAGGGCTGAACTCACAACCCTGGGTTTAGCAGACCAATGCTCAAACCACTGAGCTATCCCACCCTCCATCTGAAAGACCCTAACACGTACAGGTCGTCCAGGAATACCAAGTTCTCCCTTAGGTCCAGAAGGTCCTATTGGTCCCTGGAGACAAAATAGAAAGCACGTGATTAGCTGAGAAAAGGAGCAAAATGTAAAACTTTCTATATGGAACATGACAGTGACTCATGTTTTGGTCATTTTGAAAGCACATCAATGTGTTTTTAAAAAAAGGTTCCCTGTCTGCAGACTAATTCCTTGAGCAACTATTCTGAGAGTACAGATGTGAGGCAGATAGGCCTGCATATAAAAATGGAACCCCAAGATTGTGATCTTTGGAGGACAAGATTCTTTGCTCTCACTGTCAAAGTCTAAATTTCACCCAGATTTTGTGTGCCCAAAATGTTCAAAGCTGAGCTGTCAAGTACCAAAGTATAAAGGGGAACTTATAAGCATCTGTCTATGGAACAGGAACTGTCTCTCTCTGCTTGAGTGAATGTGTGATTGGTGTTTTCCAATGATTTCTATGCCAACTTTCTGCTAGTCTTGCATTTTTTAAATTATTTTTGAGTGGGGAATTTTTAGAGTGATTGAAAAAATGTCTAGACTGACCTCAAATGTCTCAAAAAACCCGCAGACCTCCTGACTGGATATATTTTTCAATATGTGGACTTCCCAAGCACAAAAATACTGGAATGGGGAGAATCTTTGTTTACATAAAGGTGACCTAATTGGACCCTATAACAGGGTGCTGGCTTACGAGGCACTGAACCAGCCCCTGTTCGCTCAGAACCTGCTAGCGGAGCTCCCATCAAGGGGAACTGATTGGAGCTGGCAGGGTGTGGCTCATTAAAGGAGCCAAAGAGTAATCACCTGTGAGCCTGCTGGGGAGAAGGCCTATAAAGCTGGCAGGAAGGAAGTGGAAGTGGAAGGGAGCGGGGAAGGAGAAGGAGAGAAAGAAAACAAACAAACAAACAAACAAACAAACAAACAAACAGGAGGAGTAAGGAGTGAGGAATTGTTGCTCCTAGCTAGCAACAGGAACTAGCTGTCCCCCCCGGGTGGCTACTGAACTCCTATTGAATTGTACAGAGTTGTATATAGATGGTTGTGGGAACGAACACAGGGAAATAAAAGGACACTGGGTTTTGCAAAGTAAGAGGTCTCCGGCTGATTTGTACCATGAGCGATGAAGTGCACATCTACACACCCCAGTGACCATGGCTGCTGGTGATTGCTGAACACTGGCCAGGTGATGTCATCATGTCTGACAAAGAAACCCATGCTTCCTCCACACTCCCAGCTGTAGGAGTCCAGCAACATGCAACTTCTAAGTGTCAACTTCCACAAGTAAAAACCTCTAGCCAGCAACAAGTCCATCCACATAAAAAAGCAGACTTGAAAAGACCACAGGCTAACCTTTTTCCACCAGGCTGAATGAAACCTCAAGAGTAACCACCACCATTCTGTATATGTAGCAACTTTTGGATTTTCTTTTCGTTTCCAATTTGTATTAGCAGAAGGACACCTCTGCTTTAGCATTCTTGCAAACGTTTTTAACTGCAGCAGGTGGCTGGTAATGAGTGTGTGTGTGGATAGAACCCTCAGAATCTGAGAATGGTGCTGTGATGGCCCCGGGGTGCCACCTGGAACTGAGATACAGCTGAGCCCTCTGTCTTACCAATCTGGGTTCCCTCTTGCACTGTGACATTGTGACAAGCTGCAAAGCCCTCCAAGCTTGCACTCACAACAACTTCCATAGGCAGGGCCCACACCCAGCGGTGTTCATAAACGCTCTGCACAGCCACTCATGAACCCACATAGAGAAACTACAACCAAAATACTCTCATCTCCCCAGCCTAAGCCCCCAGAGCTATACTGTCCTGCCCTGGTTAAAACCTGACCAGTATGAATTTATTACCCAGTCCGCCACTTCTATAAAGGAAAGTGGACGTGCACCAACTCTTGTTCATGAGCTGCAATTTATCCCCTTTGCACTTCAAACAACACACAGCGTTTTAGGTAAAATATAAAATAGATTTATTAACTGCAGAAAGATAGCTCTTAAGTGATAACAAACAGATCAAAGTAGATTACCATAAGAAATAAAACAAAACCACAATCTAAGCCTAATGTACTAGTTAGTATTTGAATCAAGCAGTGTCTCACCCAGTTAGATAGTACATAGAAGCAGGTTAGCTTTTACATCCACAGGCAGGCTTCTTTCTTTCCTGCCTGGGACCAACACTTCCCACCCAGTTCAGTCTTTTTCCTCCGGTACTTTCAGGTGTGTTGTCGTAGGAAGAGTGAAGTACCATTATGATGTCATTTCCCCCTTTTATATCTTCTTCCTACTTGCTGGAAAGCTCTTTTGCTGTGACCTGGGTCAAAAAGTTCCCATTGTGTAGTGCTATCTCTGAGAGGTTTCTGTTGTACACAGTTCCTGGGGTAATCTTTGTGGTTGTGTATATTTCCTCAATATGCCATTAACATTGTTTGGCCTTTTTATTGTTGTACCTGAAAGGCTTCTTATGGGTGTTCTCAACCTCACATGTTTCAGTAGCACATACATAGCCAAACCTCATAGCTTCACATACAACGATAGCACATACAATCCAACGAGATATCAATGTCTAGAAGATCGAGACTGTTAGAATACCTCACAAAGCATACTTTGTACAAAATATATCATAATTATACGACAGTGGTGAATATGGGATGCCACAGGTACCTGTAGAGTGGTTCCTCCAATACCTAACAGCCCTACATTAACAACTGTGCTGTCTAAAGATCACACAGGCCTATATATCATGCATTAGGGGTTGTCGCCAAAAATAAAAAAAATATAACCACCCATTCATCCAGACCACCTTAGCAGTTTTAGACAAATTTTCTAAATTCCTGTTGCCAAGGCCCTCTTCCTTAGCTAATTTAAATAATAATTAGGAATGTATCCGTAAAAATATCAAAGGACTATTTGTTGTGGGGAAGAGCCAGGATTATTCAATATCAACAGTTGCTCCTGGGTCCTGATTTGAAATCATACCAAGAGGTACGTAATAATATAAAGATCCCACATTTTCAGTATTTACAAGTCAAATGTTTTATTGTGGAATCTGGATATGAGGCAGCTCTTTCTAGACATTTAGCCAAGGGATAAGCTGGAACAAAGAGTTTAAATTCCAATTTCTAAGATACATACAAATTTGACTGAGAAAGATGTTAGGAAAACAACCCAGATGAAAAGATGGGAGAGGGATTTGGACAAAGAAATTGATCTGGATAAGAGTGTCTCCATATAGGAAAAGAGATATACATCTTCAATTTGTGTGGTCCATAAGGATTTTTTTTTTTATAAACTACTGTATAGATGACGACTGACTCCAGCTAACCACTATCATATTTTTGCTATGTGAGAGGTGCTCTTATGGAGGGGTTGCATGGAAAGATACTTGCACGTGTGATTGCACTCAGGAATTAGATGGTTTGGGGAGGAAATTATTAAAGAGATTCATTGTATGACAAAATGCTGGCTGGTTTCCTAGAGATCCCTGACCTGCTTGCTTAATGCTCCAGTAAAGGATCTGCATTTTAAAGAGAACAACAAATTAATTTCTTATTGTTAGCTGCTAGACTTTGTGTTGGAAAAATGCGACTCTTCCTCCTATGGAATTGTGGTACAGTCCTTGCGATGGAAAAGCTTTCGCATCAAGTACGTACACAAGAGAAGCACCAAAAAGACGATAGGTACTTATAAATTTGGTCACTCTTTCTAGCAAACCCAGCCAGCAAGCCAGAATCTATAGCCAGGTTCTTTGAAAATTAACCTGATCCTGAATAAGAAATATATGACATACCATGTTAATATTTTATTGTAACTTTACCTTAATACAAGTTTCAAAAGGAGTTATATGTTTCTTTAATCTTCACCTAAATTTGTCATTTGTATTTTAAAATGTAACAAGTGGTGTCATGCTGAATGTTTTTTATAACCTTATATGGGGGGGGGGGGGCGGAATAAGGAGACTAGCTATTTCCTAACCACCAGTAATTTAGGCAGGCTGCCTTAATTGGCATCAGAGCTGTAGTCTCAAAATTAGCTTGTCAGCGAGTGATTTGACACCCCCCGCCTTGTATCACATATTTTGTTGGAACATAAATATATCAAATGGCACTGAAATTGACAATGTTCTGTTACTTTGGGGGCTGATAGCTAAAAAGATCACTGTCTTCTCAAGTTACACAGAGCGTGTCAGGAATTGTTGGTTTATTTGTGGTGGTTTAACCAATCTCATAATTTGATGATTCTAGAAACCCACCTTATTCTAATTTGATTTGTTCATATGTAATTTATTTTATGTTTTTTTTTGTTTAGTTGTTCAGGCAATAAAATAGGTAAAATTAGAAACCTGTGTGGTTTGGATGTTTTTTCCTTTGATGTCAGGGTTCAGATCCAATGGGCCACCTAGTGGTGGTTTGTAGAACTGCTCTATATTCCTCCCATAACTGGTGCTCAGGTAGGAACACTATTGGGTTTTGAGGGAAAGTTGACTTCTGTATACTGATCCCTTCTTTGAATGAGCAATGTAGACTCCAGAATCAGTGGGAGACTGAGGTGATGCATAGCCACTGGTCAACCTAAAGGCTGATCTTTTCCACGCAACAATGTCTATACTGCTTGCACAGAACAGACAGATTCAGACTTGAAGACTTTCAGCAGCTTTTCTGCATACTGAATGATTTAAGAGTGTTACCCTTTATTGAGTGTCACCAAGTCAAACCAAGAATATTATTTTTCTTTGAGGCAGTAACTCTCAATATTGCCTGGGCAAAACAGTCAGTTCTGTATACTGTATGTAGTGTTAGAATTTCCTATTACAAAAATTAAATTGGTTTTTGATCTCATTTCATCCTGACATCAGTTTTGTAGGAACCAAAAATGCTCCTACAAAATGCTCGATTAGATGGTTGTTTACACTGCAGTGCCCAAAGACTCCAACAGGGATTAGCCTCCACTGTGTTAGGCACCGTACAAACACAATCTGCATCAATGTTTTTGTTCTGCACCTGACACAGAGGTAGCAAAGGCAGATTTCTTAGAATACATTTTTTTTGCCCTGATCCTGCAAACACTTTCTCACATAAGTCATATTACTCACACCAGTGGTCTTATTGATGTCACTAGGGCTGGATCAGGAACTATATTCTGTTTTACTTGCTCAGGGCTAGAGTGTAGCTGGCCCTTAAGTGGCTGCAGTGGGGTGGGAAGGAGTGAGCAGATTCCCCTCATGCAGGCTGTGTAGCCAGTCAGAACTGCAGCCCCCGTAGTGGAGAGAGAACAGGAGCTGCTTCTGAGATGCTTTCCCCGGGGCAACTTGTCTGAAAGGGGGCATGGAGCAGGCAGAGCCGTGACTGTCTCTTCTATGCCATGCATGCTCCTTCCAGGGCAATGAGTGATTTGGGAAGTATTTGCCCCACTGAGGCAGGCTGCCTCCAGTGCTCCCCCTGGGGTTGCATGGCCCCCATACCATCCCTTACTATAGGCAGTGATGAAATGCACAACCTAGCCCTACGGTTATTTTGCACATTTAAAGCTGTAATGGATAAAGAGTCTGATTCATAGCAACCAGTACTGGTCTCTGATGAAACTGATGGTAGCTAATGACTGACTCATCATTCCGTTCTATTGCTCATGATTCATAGATTCCAAGGCCAGAAGGGACCAGTGGGATCGTCTAGTCTGACCTCATGTAGAACACAAGCCATGGAACTTCCCTGAAAAAGTCCCGACAGAATATTTTCTAGAAAAAACATCCAATCTTGATTTAAGAGTTGCCAGTGGTTCCAATGGTTCCAGTCAGGAACGTGGGGTTTAGGGATGAGGGAGGAAGAGAAGCTGAATAACACAAAAAGAAAGAAGAGTTAAAAGAAACTAGACTGAAGATATGAAAACAGAGTAATAGTAACAAATGAGATAAATGAATAATGGAGTGAAAATAGGACAGCTAGAAAGGGGAAAAATAAGGAAAGCAGGGGACAAAAGCAATTTTGAGAGGTGACCATTTAAGAATGGTAAAGCTGCAGAAATGTTCTGAATGCCTCTAGAGAAAATGAGGTCAGAGAGCCACCCAGCACATTATTCCATTGCTCTCCTTAGATCTGCTTTCAAGGCCAGAAATCCTTATTCAAGTCTTCCTCACATCCTGTATCATCTATTGCAATTACTGTTTCTATGGGCTTCACAAGCCCCTGCTCACCCTGCTCTCACAGGACAGAAGGCAACAGCTTCTACCTCCATGACACTAAATCCAAATTACACCTCTGAATTCAAATTGTCAATGAGGAACTGCAACGTGCCTTAGCTCAGAATGTGCCCGATAATTAAGAGCCCCTTTGAAAGGGCTTCTCAGTGTAGTGTTGTCTCTGACAGGCTGTTCAATGAAGTCTTGCTACTGCTGCAGCTTCCTACATGGATGTGCAGATCAGTTCATTTGGAAAGTGTGCCCCTCCTTGCCCTGCTGTGTTTGCTATTCAGCCAAGTCCTGCAGCTGCTGCTACGGCTTAGAGCACTGACCCACTAAGAAAGCTGGGGCACTGGAGTAGCTGCCTCAGCTGGAAGAGTTGTGTTCCATTCATAGCTGTGACTGGTGCATATAGCACTGGGATGAAGGCACATTTATTTTACTTTGTATTTTCCCACGTTTCTGAGTGGGACAGTGCCCATATGATAGGGCCTCTCTCCTAAACCTATCAGACCCCAAAGGCTTCCCTAGTTACTATGCAAAGGACTCTCTGGGGCAAATCAGGTTCTTGGCTCAGTTCAGCAGCAGTGGCAATGGGAGCACTGTCCTGTGCCTCTGCCATATAGCAGGGAAATGGGAAGGCATCCCTTTTGCCTGAGGATGCAGAGGGCCTTATCAGTATCCCAGAAAGCTGGAGATGAGCGTAAGGTGCAGGGTTGGCTGGCTACCCTCAGAGATGCTGGAGGTGAGCAGGGCATATAAGGCCAGCACTCTGTCCTCATTCCCACTCACCCCAGAAGGCTGTTCCGGTCCTTGGCATTCATATAGTGATTATTTTACCCACAGACCCCAAAGCACTTTACAAAGGTAACTAGCATGCTCTCCATTGTACACGTGGAAAAAGCAAGGCACGGAGAGGTGAAGTGACAGGCCCCAGTCACACAGTGAGTTGGTAGCACAGCTGGGAATAGCACCTGAGTTGGTAGCACAGCTGGGAATAGCACCTGGGTCTTATTATTTCTAGTCTGGCCTTCTATCCATTACTGCCTCTTGTTGTCAAGTGGTTTAGGCAGCCTGGGGGTCTATTTGGGAGTCAGCATGGTGCCATGAAAGCTTAGCCTTATAGCTGTATTTGGATGATATTCGCCCTCAGGGTCCACACATCATCTGATTAATAAGATCTGAAATACTGATATTGTCTGAATGTCCCTACTCCAATCCCTACTCCAAACTAAGGCCTGGTCTACACTACATGTTTAAACCGAATTTAGAAGTGTTAAACCGATTTAACCCTGCACCCGTCCACACAACAAGGCCCTTTATATCGATATAAAGGGCTCTTTAAACCGGTTTCTGTACTCCTCCCCGACGAGAGGAGTAGTGCTGAAATTGGTATTGCCATGTCGGATTAGGGTTAGTGTGGCCGCAAATCGACGGTATTGGCCTCTCGGTGGTATCCCACAGTGCACCATTGTGACCGCTCTGGAAAGCAATCTGAACTTGGATGCACTGGCCAGGTAGACAGGAAAATCCCCATGAACAGTGCTGTGTGACAAGCGTAACAGAAAGCCAAAGAATCAAATGGATGCTCATGGAGAGAGGGAGGGGGTATTGAGGACTCCAGCTATCCCACAGTCCCCGCAGTCTCCGAAAAGCATTTGCATTCTTGGCTGAGCTCCCAATCCAGGGAAAAAAGGTGTGAAATGATTGTCTGCCGTTGCTTTCACGGAGGAAGGATTGAGTGACGACATTTACCCAGAATCACCCGCGACACTGTTTTTGCATTGGGATCTCAACCCAGAATTCCAATGGGCGGGGGAGACTGCAAGAACTATGGGATAGCTACCCACAGTACAACGCTCCGGAAATCGACGCTAGCCTTGGTACATGGACACACACCACCGAATTAATGTGCTTAGTGTGGCCGTGTGCACTCGACTTTATACAATCTGTTTTACAAAACCGATTTATGTAAAATCGGAATAATCCCATAGTGTAGACATACCCTAAGAGACTGATCTCCAAATTGATGGACTGTCAACTACATTCTCCTCTCATTCCAAACTGGCCACCATTTGTCCTTCGCTGTTTTCTAACAGCAATAATGCATATTCATGGAGAGGCTAACCCATCTATCTGATGATTAATGTGTCAAACTATAGTTTGTGGCTCACATATAGTAATTCATTGTATAAGCAGCCAACTAAAAAAAGAAAAGAATTCATCACAGGATAATTCCTAGGCAAAAATATGATTAATGTTGGAATATTTTCAAGTTGTGTCATCCATCTAGTACCATCACGTATATTTCTTTCCTGCCCAAACATAATTAAATTAAAAGAGAACTTTACAATTAGTAATATAGGGGAGTGTTGCTGTACAATAATAACAACTTCAAGAATCTGAAAAGCCCATCAGTACTGGCATCCACAATATAAATCTGATATTAATAATAAAATTGCGACATGTTACAGGGGATTTCAGACTCTTCTTTCATTTCCTGTTTGTAGTCAGATTGTGCCTGAGTGATCACAGCTGAAGCCTAGGGTAGGAACAGACAGCAGCTGACAGGCAGGCTCTCAGGGAAGTGAAAGAACCACAGCATTGCCACCTCAAATGTTCAAAATCATGGGACAAGGCTCCCCTAAATCATGAGGTTTAAAAATAAGTAAATTATTGGCTCCTCTTCTTTGCCTTCTGGTTTTGGAGCCTTTAAAGAACACTTGGATCAAGCTTTTCTCTGCATCCATGAAGGGTAGAGATATCAACCAGCAAAAATAGGTGAGATTCTCACATAATCCCTTGTCTCCAGGTGCTGGGGTTTTAAGTAAACCATCAAAGATTGTGAGACTCTCAATAAAAATCATTAGAATTGGCAACTCCCTCCTTATTTCCTGCTTCACGATTCCAGCTCTGGCCTCTCCATGATGAGTATCAGTAACTTGGGAAGGGAAAGACAAGTTGCCACCACTTGCAGCAGCTAGGGGGCAAAAGAAGCAAGTGAAAAAGCCTGTGAGCATTCCGCCATCAATGGCAGGGTAGGGAGGGGAAATTGGACCCTCTGTTAGTGCTCTGATGTGCTTCTTGCAGGGAGCCAGCTCTCCCTAATCCTCCGTACCACCTTGGGAGGGCCAGGCTATCATTACCAGTGCAAGGAAGGAGATCAAAGGTGCTAACTTGACCCTCACTCTAGCAGAAGGTTGGTTTTAGTGCATATTTTCTGCTTTTGTTATCAGCCATGCTGACCTAGTAAGAATGCCATCACTCTTGACCTGCTACTGGAATTTGTACTGGCATCTCAGCCCCCAGGCAGATGCTACTACTTACTTAGTGCCCTATATCCCAAACTGCTGCTATTCCCCTTGCTTTCCCTCTGGAGCCTTGAAAAGCAGGGAAGCAGTAGGTGGGACGATTCTCTTACATCTGTAACAGACTTCTTGGGAGCTTGCCCCTCAGCTGATCATGCTCCAGACATCATAAATGATCAGCCTTGAAGGCCCACAAAGGTCCCATTTACTTTGAAGACCTCAAGTCATTTTGCTGCAGTTGAGATCAGGTGATGCACTTGAGATAAAAGCCCCTTGACTTCAGTTCAGTTGTGAGGTTGGCTGTGCAACTCTACCGGAGTTTAAGAGCATCTGGAGCCTCTTCTTACCTTGCCTGCACAGAGTACCTACATTGCCAGATCCTGCACAGCCTCCTGCATGGGTGGATGGAGCCTTGACTTCACACTCGCCTCACAATGCTATGGCCAGCAGAGCTGAGCAGGCAGAGACGAAGAAACAGAGGCAGATTCATGACTCCCTGAGGCTCCTGCTCCATAGCTGTGTTGCCCCTTCCTCAGGATGGATTGCGAAGTGACAATCCGATCCCTAATGCGGAGGGAAATGGGCTTTTTGAGGGATGGGTCATTGACTGAAATTTACTTCCCCAGCTGATGTGCCAAAACCTGATGTTTTTTTTTAAACTTCCTTGCCATGCTGCATCACTTATTGCTTCAAAGAATGGCACCGAACTCATAAGAGGGGGAAGAATGACCTTTCTGTTCTGAGGGGGATTTGGGAGGGTTCATTTTTGGACATAAAAATTGGTCCTATTATCTATTTTTTGTAAAATACAAATTGCACATGGGCCCAAAACCCTGGCTAGTCACAAACAAATAACTAAATACATTCCCAAAATAAACTCCTTGCATTTCTGGAGTTCCCTCAGAGTGAATTGTGGAAGCAGAGATAATTTGCGACATCTACTGAGGTGAATTAGAAGAGCATCAGGCTTATCTCTAGAATCCCTTGTTTTTAGTGAGAAGACATAATTATGTCATCTTATTGTTTTTAAAGGTCTTATTTTATAACTCATTTCCTTTTTTACTGCAGCATAATTTGTAGGAGATACTTTTTCTATCATCACAAAGAGTCCTTCAGTTAGGGTGACCAGATGTCCTGATTTTATAGAGACAGTCCCGATATTTGGGGCTTTGTCTTATATAGGCTCCTATTACCTCCCACCCCGTGTCCCGATTTTTCACACTTGCTGTCTGGTCACCCTATCAGCGATGAAGTGCTCAGGCTTTAATCTCACACACTGCTTGCCTTGCCTTCAGACATTATTACAATCAATATAATTTGTGTTAGGATGGTATAAAGCAACGGAGTGGGAAAGAGGGAGGAACTGGATGATTCTAGGCATAGAAAGACTGGACCAAATCCTGAGACAGCATAAATGTGCCAAAATCTAATGAGGTGCAGCCATTTAGGCAAGTGTAAGTAAAGGCTTGTCTACATTTAACACACTACAGTGGCACAGCTGCAGTGCAAGATTGTCCTGTTGGCTTAAGAAATCTGCCTCCTTGAAAGGCAGTAGCTAGGTGGATGGAAGAATTCCACTGTCGACCTAAAGCTGTCTACATGGAGTGTTGGGTCAGCTTATATCACTTGGGGTGTGGATTTTAGCTGGGTCAACCTAATATTCTAGTGTTGACCAGGCCTAAGGCATTCACGTGGCGCAACATGCGTACACTGAGATACACGAGCATCCCGTGGTGGTGTAAAAGGATCCCGTGTGCTCTTCGGTGGGGGCAGAGAGGCTAGATCAGAAAAGCGACATGTCCTCTCAGAAAAGGCTGTGTCTCTAAGTCAAAAGGCAAGATCAGCTCATCCTGCAGTGATTTAAGGAGGGGAAAGGGAACTCAAGTGGATAATGTAAGTTAGGGTAGCCCTCCCAAGATACACTTTGCACCAAAGCAACCAACAGAAGTGTCATGCAACACATCCAACCAGCCCCTCAAAAAAAACTTCAGTAAAACAACAAGTACGGACAAGGTACCCAGAACAACATAATTACTGTGTGTCAAAGATGCCCTTTACTGAAATTTGCCATCTCGCACAGGGCAGCCCTGGCCATATTATATCAAAAGCTGAAGCCAGGAGATAGCCAACCGCTAAAAGGAAGTGGTTTAAACCACTGCATAATATTTCATAGTCTATCAACCCAGCAGGACACCAGGGAACATGGTAAGAAAAGAAGGTTGATGATGCAAACAGACACAGCACAAGAAACTTCAACTTCAGCACATAACAAATGGCATCAGCGGGAGGGCAAACAAATCATAGGTTCCCAAAAGGATGGGCACCTAACACACACTGCATGCACCAGAGGAAATCAAAGCATTGCCAGCCAGTCTGTGCCACCATCATAGGTATGGCATAGCATGATATTTCAGAGATTTCTCTACTGCATTCCTGCCTGCCATCTTTGCAGATGCTTCCAACCTCTCATTAATGTCATTAGTGCTATAGATCCTGTAGCCTTTGTCAAGCTGCTAAGAGCAAACTGCCTCCTCTGTCAATTTTTCTAGCCAGCTAGAGTTAAATCACAAATTCACCTAGTGTAATTTGCCTTTGAATCACAGCAGGATCTCACTTTGACACTCCAGGATACTCACTTTAAATGCTGGAACAAATTTTCCAATGTAGATGCTTGCAGTTGTGCACTTAGAATTGTATGCATATAATTTATGCTCACAGATGTGATGTGTATGTACAAAGTGAGTATTTGTGCATGAACATAGTCAGCTGGGCACCCAACTAACAAGTACGCATGTAAATACCTGATGTAGATACACCCATTGGGCATTTAGATTCATAGCTTAGACATGTGTGCAATCACATGTGCCTAAATTTGAAAATCTGGCCTGCTGTATTTTAAATTTACTGTACATCACTTTTACACACAATTTTCAGGACTGCATTTTCCGCACTGAGACTATTATAGCTGTAAAAGGAACTGAGAAAATGCTCATTAAAACTGGGAATTGAAATAAGCAGGGGTCATGTTGTATCATAATTTGGGGTCAGGAACTTAGAACTGATGTCTTCCGAAAATTCAGAAGTGCCAAATTGATATGTGAGGTAAACCCACTGAAATCAGTGGAGTTACACCAAGGATGAATTGGGCCCTCAAATGCATGTGTTCAGGAAAACCACTACCCTCTTCTAGCCAAGGGAGTTTTTTAAAATCTGACAAAAAACTGGTGCATTCCAAGGTAAAGGGATTAAAATCATTACACCTGGAATGCACTGCAACAGATTGTACCAAATTCATCCCCACTGCTTTTTGTTCAACTATTTTCCAGTTATGAAGTTTCAAGCTTTGAGAGCATCATTCCTTGTAGAGTCAACAAATTTCAAACCTAGGGAGCCTAAAGCAAAGCATCTAAAGCTATATTTAGGTACTTAAATAAATGGCCTCATTTTCATGTCCAATCTGCAGATTCCACTGAAGGCAAGGGAGCTGAACACAATTCAGCACCTGTGAAAATCAGGTCAGACTTATTTAGATGCCTGAATATGGATTTAGGTTTCTAGCTTTGCAAACAAGTTTTGAAAAATGTGGCCTCTGTTTTTTAATTATCACATGATACATGTGTGCTATCACTTGTTACATTCTAAACCAAAACAGGAACAATTTGCAGTACTGTATACCAAAGACAAATACTTCAAAGACATTGCTGTCTGTGGGTATTATGCTTCATCTTTGCCTAATGGTATTGAAAAACTAAAGCTAATTGACTAATCTCTGTAAAATCAAAAAGTACAAATACATTAAAAAATAGCAAATATCTTACCATAGGCCCTGGTGGCCCCATTGCCCCACGTTCACCCTGTGAGAGAGACATTTGTATTAGTGATGAAGAGAAAATCTAATGTCTTGTTGGCCTGGTTGGTAATGGAGTGCAAGTCCACCAAGTGTTCCAAAAGAACTTGGTAACAGTATTAGCTTACCTTCTGCCCTTGTCTTCCTGTTAGTTCTCTTAGAGATCCATCTGCGGATATGATAGATCCGGGTTCTCCCTTTTCACCCTACAATTCACATAATCATTTGGCGATGTTTATACAACAGTTCTAAACAAAGCTTTACTTGCACTGACCAGAGAGCTTCAAAAGGTCAGTGCAGCAACATTTTTGTTAGTTCAAAGTGGTGACAGGCTGGTTGGGGAGGTGGCAACTACAAAAATGTGACTAGGGTGGATTTCAATTGTGGGGGGAGATGAGGGTTGTTTCTTTTTTAACCACGGTACAATAAAACAAAAATATCCTGCTCCTAAAAGCCCTGAAAGAAAACCAAAATAGTACAACAAGCCTTCCCTTATCTAGTGCCCCTATGTGAAAGTGTAACATGAAACCTCAATAGCTCCCTGGCTGTCATCAAAGCAAAGGTCTTTTCTTCTAAACATTTGGAGCATGATGCTGTCCTATTCCCTCTAGCCAATAAACTTTAGCCACCGAGAGCTGGGCTGTGAACCCCTTAGTTTCACTAATGAGCTGCTACTCCAAGGAAGGATCCCATTGAATTCAATGGGACTAATCACACGAATAACTGCTCCGCAGTGGGAATAAGTGGTTCCCAGTGTGGCCCCAGTAGCTGCCATCACCCACCCTACTGCAGCCGAGGCATCCTGAACAACCTGGTCCCATAACCTCAAAGTGAAGAAATGTGGCCTCTGGCTTGACATCAACCCTGCTCACCACAGTGACTCTGCAGAATTCTCAGCTCAGTGCACTGCCATTCTACTGCATCTTCCCTGAAAGCTTTAGAAATGTTTGAGTCACTCATACTTAGGCTCCCAAGAAGGCTGGCCTGGATGTATCACTAACCCCATCTCTTGTTCAGTACTATGGACTCAGTGCCATGAGGAAAGTATTCCATGGACTTCTAAAGTGAGTATTTCCCCAAATATTTCTTCGATGGACTACACTCCCAGAGATCCTTCAGTCGTACAGCCTGAGATCAGCAGCCTTAAAAACAGCTGCCATTCTTGGCTCAGGATCATTGGAAGATCATTGACCCTGTGGTCAAACACATGCCAGAACCTCAGCATGCCATCTTTCATTCACCGGCATGTAATTTCACAGTTAAGGAGTGCTAGTTTTGCTCCTGCTCTGGGACCCTATTTCAGACTTTAATTAAACAATATCTACACCATCACATTAACTGACAAGAAATCAACGAAACAGTTGTATAAGCTACTTAAGAATGCAAAGGATCAGAAGAATGGTCTTTTGCTTTCCTTTTTCTCTTCTCATCCTCAAAGCTGCAGTAGCCCAGTTGTTCCTGACCATCTGCTTCCTGCCCCCATTCATCTCCTAACAATTCCACAATCCCAAACCCCACAGAACTAGAGTCCTCAAATCCTGCTCATTCTGTGCAGTGGGGTTCTGTTACAGGCAGGGTCCTCTGTACCCATAAAGGAGGCAGCAAGATTTGTCCTTCTATAATTTACATAGTAGCCTTTTTGCTGCGATTCCTTTTTCCTTCCTGCACCGTTGGCATGGATGATCAAGTTTACAGAAAAAGGTCAGCTCAGATCCAAAATGTTTAATGTTTATGCAGAGTCATTCTGACAGTTGTGCAAAATGAAATGTAGAGTTTCAGCATCAGAGTCTGTATATTAGTCCCCAAGAGAATTTCAAGGTATTTTGTTTAATATTGCTCATTTCCACGGAAATCTCTTTTGAAACTCTAGTAGCAACTCATTAATATCCCTGTGGAGAGCAAAATGAAAACCATAAAAGCAACAGAATAATGCCACCAGACGTAAATTTTTTAACACATTTCTGAGCATATTCATTCCTCTAGTGCACATGGGATGCTACTCATTCCTTCTTACCCGTTGTCCTTTTGGTCCTTGTAATCCAGTCAGTCCAATGGCACCTTTTGGTCCCCTTGGGCCCTGAAAGAGTAAAAACAAAAGTCTGTGTGTCTCTTTTATAACTGGTTTGGATAAGAGCTTTTCAGATATCAGTTGAGCATAAGGAAGCACATTTTGATCAATTTAATTTCAGATAGTTGGAGATCTGAAACTTTGAATCAGTCCAGTTTTAACTGTCCCAGGAATTCCTTTCCCTAGTCTAAGGCCACTGCTATCTGCATCACTTAATTACAGAAACTATTCCCTACAGTTGTCCTGTGGAGAAAGGTTGGCTTGCATTTTGTGTTGCAGATTTCCCTTAAAAGTGCAATGAAAACCATTTTTTTTACCCTGCAAAAGATGAATTCCAGTTTCTGTGTTTCTTCTGCATCAGTATAGAACAAAACTAACAGCTAAAGCAGATGAGTGTGACATTTAAGTCTTCACAATTATTCTAGTAACAATTAGGGATCTTATGCAACTTGTTACATTAATTTTTAAAAGCTTCTCCATTCATTGTCTCTGTTTCTATGCAGCTCACAAAACCCTGACCTACCTTTTGCCTAGATTATTCTTTCTATGGACTATGCAGCCTGGGATCCTGTACCCATGCCTACACTCTGAAACCATCAATGGCTTTTGAAACTTTTGAAAAATTCTTATATCTGAATCCATAAACTAAATAAAATTGGTAGGGAGTTACAATTTGATCACAATAATAGACAGACAGCATGACACTAAGGTGCTAGGATTTTGGTATTATATCATTTTGGAGAAGCCCTATAGAATTTAATAAGAATTAATTTTGCAGAGTTCTTTGTATCATCCTATAGAATTTAAACAGGGTATTGTGTCCCTGTTACAGAATATTATAGGATGGGCCAAAAAACCTATAGAAAGGATATAATTCTCTATTAAATGCTATAGCTTTGAAGGTAATTTCTTTAATACACTACTGATTTCATCCCTTAAAAATTCTGTAGGGCTTTTTTATAGGGAGTAAACACTTATCAGACCTGGTTACAAATTTAAAATATGGCACTAAATTGAATTAAGTCAAATATTAAGTATAAATATGATACAATTTATGTACCAAAATGGATGATGCATCTTTTAACTTCCATTGAACAAGTGTTTATTTCTTAAGTATTTGTTACATTCGTCCTAGTTTTACTCAGACTTACATTCTCCCATTTGACATTTATGAACTTTGAGAATTTGTCAGCCTTTGTATCAATTTTGTGCGATTCCAAAGCTGAAACATTAATGAACTCATTTCCATATTTAAAACTGACTTAAAACCTTAGAACATAATGCTTACAGGAAATCCTGGTAGACCGGGCCTGCCGTCTAGCCCCTGTAAAATGCAAAAAACACACAAGTACATATTATAGACTTGTAAAATGGATTATGCAGTTTCTATGTATCTACTAGTTTGTGAACATCAACTATTTTTGAACTGTATTCATATGAAAAATACTTCATTAAGGTGGTGTTAAGGTTGCAGACATGCAGCACTGCCCTGTGCTCTCTCCAGAGCATTAGAGATTAATTCTCAAATGTTGGAAAACCCAGGAAATGCAGAGAGTTTAGGTGACATTTCCCTCACAGCACAGCCACATAATAGCTTAACTCTGCCCCCTCCGTCCTAAGGACATTACGGTACTTTACTCCTTCTTCAGCCTCTGCCAGCCAGCAGCGAATAGCTCATGGATCAGTGGTGTTACACAAAGAACAGAGAGGCCCCATTGCACTGTGAATAGGAGACCTGATTTGGATTTGTGCTGAGCACAGAGGAAATGACAGATTTGTTGAGGGAAGTAAGGTACTGTTATCATCCCAGTCCCTCTTGCCATCCCCAGGGGGTCAAATTTAAAGCTGGATGGCTGTGCTGTG
Source organism: Mauremys reevesii (assembly GCF_016161935.1). Lineage (NCBI taxonomy): Eukaryota > Metazoa > Chordata > Testudines > Geoemydidae > Mauremys > Mauremys reevesii. The sequence continues at coordinate 114,121,551 of NC_052624.1, read as the reverse complement.
TGTGAAGAGTCATCCGTATTGTCGTCTTAGTCATGGTGAGCTTGGCAGTCTACTACTCCCCCTGTTGGCTTCTCCTTCCTTTTTTAGGAAAAGATCTAAGGCCTGGCTGTCCACTACAGGTAGCCAGGGAGATTCTTGGATGGGAAGCCCAAGGTTCTCCTTCTCTCTGCAACCCTGACAGTGATGCAGTATGGCCCACCAGATCCCCAGCATGCCTCCTCCAGATCTGTAATTGAAATATAACATGATATGCATTATATACACTAACTAGAATGCATTTTTGCTGCACAATATAGAAGATGCAAGTTACACAGCCGTTAGAATCTACTGTTGTGAGAAATGCTGGACTGCAAAAAATTGCTACTGCCAAAATTACAGGGGCCACTGGACAGGGCGAGTGGAAAAAGGCTAGGAGAGCACAAATGACAGGTTGCAGAGAAGGGGCTAACAAAGTCTGAAACGGAACTTTCCAGAATCTCAGAAAGGATTCAGCCTTAATCTGCTCCAGGGGTGGACAGAAGTTTGCCCCTTGCTTCAATTAAATAAAACCATCTGTGATCAAAACAAGAGTTAAACATTTACTTTGGTGACAGGAGTTATCAGCACAAGCAATGAAAATAATAAAAGACACAGTTTGTTCATGTCAGATAAATTGTTCTAACAGGATACTCTGAGCATCTGGCATTTCTTGCCCCATTTGGGGAGGCTTAGCCTCCAAGCCTCTTATACCCACTGCCCATAAGGTTTATAAAGGTGAGCCACTCAAATCCATAAGACACATGGGCCCAATTCTACCTTCATATGCATCCATAGAGCTCCCACAAAGTCAATAGAAAATGAATGTGCTGTCTTGACTTCTCCTCTAAACCATTTTTTAAATTAAAAAGCAAAAAACAAAACAAGCAAAAACAAACAAACAAACAAACAAAACCCATCCCCACTCCAGCACAGCCTTCTTCCTCAAATGTGGCTTTTGGGACAACTAGTAAGGGGTTCTTAAGTGATTTCTAGTCATTATTCACATGATGCTTAGTTATCAATGGGGGCGGGACCTGCAGGGAATAGCAATGAGCACATCAAAAAATGTAACCTTAAATCAAGTCTGCTTTGTTTTGTATAAAAGCAGTGGTGCAAAGAAGCCTGAGCACACTGGTGAATCTAACTGTTGGAGCTTGGAATCAGTATAGAGAAGCATCCAGAATTTCAGATGTTTAATTGAACTCTCCTAAACTCCTGGCTGAAAAAAACAAGCCCAAAATCTTGTATCAATAGTTGTCTCATAAGAGTTCCATCTCTTTCAGTCACAGCTAGAAATGCCATGAGAACAGCCTCATTTGCAGTAGTTCAGGATTTCTGGTTCTAGCCTCAGGCAGAAAGGAGCAAAATCTTATCAGAACATTTCAGGACCCTAAAAACAAACTAACAAGCAAACAACATGTCTGGTCCTAGAAATAGATGCAAACTTAGTAGACTCTGGGCTTTTATTTTTTTCTGCACCAGTTCTCCTCTTCCAGTCAGGTAGACGTCTGTCGTTCAGGGTCAGAGTTTGGCCCATCTCTAATGTCTTTCTTTATAATACATTTACACAAATGTAGGGAAGTTAATTTACCAACACAGGATCCAATTCTGTTCTCAGAACATGTCTCTCTACATGTCCCACAGAAGTCAGTTAGAAGTGTGTGAGTGCGTGTGTGTGTGTGTGTCTAAAGAACAGGGAGGTGGGCTTTGCATAGTATTTAAAGAGAGGCAATGAAGTATGAAACAAATCCTTGCATTTAATAAAGCAGAATATACTCACTGGAGGCCCAAGCAGTCCTTTAACTCCAGTAAAATTAGAAATTCCATCCGTATCATTGAGTAGTAGCTAAAAAATAAGGATAAAGAACAGGGTAGCTCAAATATTAAATTGGTTCTCTGGGGTAGACACATTTCTAGAGATGGCACAGACAGCTTACAACTTCCTATAATAACGGTGGAGATAGAGAACGTAGACCAAGCTATTGGGAACATTCTTTGCTTTTTCCTTTTGTGTCATGCATTTGGAATACCACTACTTCACATTTCTATTACACCTTGCATGCAATGATCTCAATAGTGCTTTACAAACATTGAAGAACTGAGTATCATTATGCTCCCATGAGGTAGGAATCCCCCACGTTACAGATGAGGAAACAGACACAGAAGGGTTGTGACTTGAGATCATCTTTTCTCTATAGGATGAAGATTAAAACAAGTGCTTTAGACCCCATGCTTCAGTGCTGAGTGGGTGTTGGCGTCTGAGGCTACGGCTACACTTGCAGATGTAGCGCGCCAGGAGTTAAACCAGCCCTCGGAGATTAGCAGCAGCAGGGAAAGCACTGCCACGTGTCTACATTGTCAGCTGCAAGCACAGTGGGATGGCCACATTAGCAGCTCTTGCAATGCCACAGAGAGCGGTGCAGTGTGGTAGCTGTCCCAGTGTGCAAGTGGCTGCAATGTGCTTTTCAAATGGGGGTGTGGAGTGTGACAGGGAGTGTATTGTGTGTATGTGGAGGGAGAGACAGTGTGTTTTGGGGGGCAGAGAGTGTGTCAGCATGCTGTCTTGTAAGTTCAGACAGGGGGAAGGGGGAAACCCCTGACATCAGCCCCTACCCCCCGCCTCTCTCTCACACACATGCATAAACGCCTGCCTCAGCAGCAGCAGCATTCCACAGTAATTGTTTGCTTTGTGTCCCAGAGCAGACAAGCATGCCGGCTGCCAGAAACGGAGCTTTGAAAGGGGATATTCACATGCCTACCTCTGAGTTCAAAACAATGACCTGCCAGGGTGGCCACTTGATTTCAAGGGATTATGGGACGTTTCTGGAGGCCAATCACAGCGCAGTAATGCAACACGTCGTCCACACTGATACCCCAGTGCTTCAGCCAGAACACAGCAAGCTCTATGCTTCTTATGGAGGTGGATTACCAGGGGCGCTCCAGCTGTGGAGTCCACGTGCCTTGCCAGTGTGGACACCTGAGGAGTTACGGCATCTGGGGCTGATTTAATGCACTCTAACTTGCAAGTGTAGCCAAGCCCTGACTGTGCACAACTCATTGCAAGATTCAGGCTCTAATGACATTTTGTTCCTATTTCATTTTGGTTTTGGACAGATTGAAATTATTTTTCCCGTATTGTATAATGCAGTCATATGTTACAGTACAGCATGATGGTGACAGCTTGGTTTTGTAAACTATCCATATATGCCTTTTACACAGAAGAAACCCTATTATTCATCCTTATTCAGTTTTTCCCGATTGCATCATTTCTTTCACTTTCTTCCTGATAGTCCCACTTGGTTTAAAAAACATATCCCTCCTTTGATCTCAGATGTCTTCACACAGACTTTAACTTGTCCAGTTTGTCTTCTGATTTGTATATCATTCTTTCATCTAAGCAAGCAACGCTATACGCTCCAGACTCAGATTGCGTATGTTGTAAAATACATCCTGTGTAATACCAGCACTTGAACTCCAAACCACCATCTTTTGCTATACTGGCTACAGACACAGTGTTTTGAAAATTGCTGTTTGCAAGAGGGCATGTCAGACAAGGAATAACAGGAAAAAAAATCTCCTTCGACCATCACATCAGAGAACATTTATAGCCACTGAGCACTAATACATATAATGAATTGGGCACACTCCAGATTCACTTCCCTCCAGGTGTGATGCAGCCTCCTAAAGGATGTTGTTCTTTGATGGATGCTGCTACCTGCCTCCTTTTAATTCATACGCCACAATATGTGCAAAGATGGGTGCCAATAATTAGGAGCTGAAATGTGTATTTATGCACCTGGAAACCTATTTGAGGTCCATGTGTCAGTACTCTGCCCCTGAGGAGAGCAGCATCAGACCCTTGTGCAGCTTGCTGTAGCCTGGCTCCCAGTGTAGCAGAATTACATTGGTTCCACTGTATTCCAGGCTCTGTGTCCTCCCAGACGGGACAAGATGTGTGGTAATTACTTCAATTACAGTAATAAAAGCCTTCTGCTTTTGCACTTGTTCTGCCACAACTTCAGTTGGTGGCAGAATTCCAGGAGCCGGAGGTTACACAATCCTTTTGAATTACTCAGTATTTAACCATTCACTTTGGGTCTGATCTAGAGACTATTGAAGTCAATGGAAAAACTCCCATTGATTTTAACCTGCTTTGGACCACACAATTTGTGTATAGTGTAAACGATCTGTAGCCTCAATTAGACACTATATGTGTGCCAGGCAAGCACACACGTTTTAAGCATACTATAGCTATATGAAAATACAGAGTACAGAGATGCCTATTATATAGCAGGCTCCTGATCTCTCCATTCCACACCTAGTGTAGTCATTTGCCCTATTTTTTGGTTTGTTTGTTTGTTTGTTTTGCAAGCAACTTTCACAGTGATAAAGCAGCAATGAGACCACTTGCCATTTCATGTCAGCCTTGTGAGACCATATCCTGAGTGCTGCCTAAAACACGGGACTTTGATTTTTCACTAATATGTTGAAGAAACAACAATATTCGTTGGCGTTACTGGTTAATGGATTCTTGGATTTTAAGTACATTATGTGTGGAGCTTTCAGCTGCTCACCTCATGGGACATTAAAATGCTAGAGGCAGAATTGCTAAAAGAACATAATGCAAAAATCACTTACATTTACTTTATATTTCCTGGATCAGACTCTCTTCATTCCTTCCTCATTAGTTTTTTGGGCATTAAATATGATGGATCAATGACAGAAAAAGAAAGTTTGCTGCTCACTTTCCCCCCCCCCCATTGGTTTCTACTGAACTTTACGGAGTGGGGAGGGGGGATTTCAGTAAAGCATCAATTACAGTTTTACACTGAAAAGACAAATGGTGTAAATGTTCTACCAAAGGACAAGTGTGACTTACTGGCCCTTCAAAATGACCTAAATATAAAAGTTCACAGAGCAGAATAGCCTAAATGATTTACTTATCACATTTTAGCATTTCGTATCAGCAAATCACAACAAACTGGGAGAAAAAACTCATTTGTATTGGGCTTTGCATTGACAATGTGTGAATGTCGGGAGGAATTCAGAAGAAAGGAATGGCTGAACAACTGACACTCTCTTTGGGAGATGATTATTAATTTCTGTTGCAGTAGCTCACCTGGGCTCCAATCACAACAATTTGAGGCCCCATTGTACTGGGCACTACACAAACACACACAGGTCCTTCTCTGAATTGATTACAACCTAAGGCCCCAATGCTGCAACTGAGAGACTGCAGTGACTGAACTGAATGGCGCTCGTGTGTTATCAATTTCAAGACCAGAGCCCAATTTCCTTCAGCTATTGTCTACCCAGTAATATCTATCTACTACACAAGTAATAAAGTTTAAAATATAGAAAAAGAATATGATTGTGATACTGCTCTAGCACCATGGTTTAAATTGCCAAACTGACTGACGGAAAGTGGCATGGTGCTGGCATGTCTGCTTGCATTAGGTCTGCTGTGTGTCCAGTGCTACTGATGTTTCAGGATGTTTTCCTGTGAGGCTGAAATAGCAAAATGTACAGGGACGCTAGAACTCTCTAGCTAAGAAAACCTCTATAGAGCAGTTAATACATCTTGTATAAATACACCTGCTATTCTCAGATCAAGCCCCACCTGGTCTCTTGCCTACATCAACCTATAGAATCAACCTCTTCCAAACTCACTGTGCCTTCAATGCCTCAAATAAATAAATAAATAAATAAATAAACCCAGCCAACTAATAGCAGCTAGGTTGAGAGCTAAATGGGCATAGTCAGCATTTACTTTGTCTATTTATAATACTAGTTTGTTGCAAATGCATATACAGTTGAATGCATTTATTTGTAACCCGCTCCCTCACCTCATATGTCATTTGTCTTCCTAGACTACAAAGTCTTTGGGGCAGAAGCTAGGTTTTTGTATATATGTATCTCAACAGCACTTAGCATAATGTAGCCCCAATTGACAGTGGGGTCCCTGGACACTACTGTAATGTATAGTGAAGGTATTTGATACAGGAGTCCTGGACAATAGAGAGGACACGCAATACATTTCCTCGGCAGTAGTTAATCACCGTATTAACGTGTGGAGTGTGGCAATTGTGAAGTGTGTGGAGAAGTTGCCTGGCCTCCAGCATGCTAACATCGTCGTCATCTGTGTCAGCTTCAGGGATGCTCAGCACGTCACTCACATAAGTGCCTTCCACCCAACAAGCTCATAATCCTTTACAAACATTAAGAAACTGAGCCTCAACACAACCATCTCAGGTGGGCATGGTTATCAAACGAAGGCAAGAGATGTTAAACATCTTGCCTAAGAAGGTCACCCAGAAGCACTGTGGCAGAGCTAGGAAGAGACCATAGATCTCCTGAGTCTCAATTCATCAGATCATCCTTTTACCTGAAGGCTATTAAAAAACCTGCCAAAAATTAAAGCAGAAACTGGATGAAACACACAGTATTAATTCCTTCATTCACCCAGGGTTTTGAGCCACTTTCAAGATACCATGTTCATTCTCGTCCTGCAAAGAAGCCACCCAAACTCCTTTGGGGCTCTGGTCACAATCATTAGGGACCCACTTTCCGCCACAATTGTTATCATTGTCAGAAACCTCGTTGCTTTAGTCAATATAAAATGTAAAGTCTGAGTTAGATTTCTGACTTTGTTATTGCCTAGCTCCTATCATGCAGATTCCTCACCTCTGATTACAAGCCTTGGCAGACTGCAGCTAACCACCTGACTTCTCTCAAACAAACAGAATCCTTCAAAGGATAAGATTACATGGCTCTCCTGAGTGAACACGTTTTCTGTAGCCATTCACAGCTTCTCCAGTTCCCAATGTCATACCAAATTGACTACACAGACTTTTGTAGTCAGTTTGCAGTTTGGTTCATGCAAACTTCTAGGGTCCTTTTTTTTTCTACTAGTATTATCTATAACCTAAAAGCCTGAAGTACACTAAGCAAACCCCACTGAAAATGTGTGTGTTGTGAAAGGATGTGTGGCTCTCTGTACCACCTTTCACCAGCATGCTCTTTGACACTTGCTGATACTACTTCTGCAAAAGGGCTATTTCTTTGGTTTGTATGGTACACTGGTAGAAAGCATGGTGGAGTCTAGGCACTACTGCAGTTTGATTCCAGGCATCGCTGGAGTCACAGGGTATGCCTACACTGCAGTTAAGGCATCTGCGGCTGGCCCGTGCCAGCTGATTCAGGCTTGTGGGGCTCAGGCTAAGGGTCTGTTCATGCGGTGTAGACACTAAGGCTCTGGCGGGAGCCCAGGCTCCAGGACCCTGTGAGGTGTGAGGGTCCCGGAGCTCGGGCTGCAGCTTAAGCCCTAACAACAACATCAAAATTAAACAAACCCTTAGCCTGATCCCCACGAGCCCAAATCAGCTGGCATGGGCCAGCCATCGGTGTCTAAATACAGTGTAGACATACCTACAGAGGCCCCATTACTTTACGGTTCCTCTATTCTGTATTCCCTGGTTAATCTTTCTTCATTTTTCATGGATTCTGCAGAGTCACCTGGACATGCTAAGAGAAGCAAACATTCTCTCATTTTACTGCCCTCTTTCATTTTTTTGTCATGGCAGGGTTATGGGTGGCCAGACGTAGCAGTGGGAGCCAGAATCCACAGTCACAAGACAGAAGTGGAGTCAGCTGAGTCAGGATAGTGGGAAGTCAAAAGAAGGAGACAAACTAGAGATGGGAACCAGAGACAGGCCGGGTCAGAATACCAGAGGTTCAGAGGCAGGAGCCAAACTGGAGGTCAGGAGCCACAAGTAAGATGCCAGGAGGCAAGCCGCAGGAGGCATACAGCCCAAAGCAGGGTGAAATCCAGTTATTCAGATGGCTTCCTGTTCCAGCTGCTGGCTTAAGTAGGGCCAGTGGGCCAGTCAGCCGCTCTGGCACTCTGCCAATCAGACATTGGGGCAGAGCCTAGCAGTGGAGCTGGGCTTCCTGGGTCCCAGGCAATCCATTGTCAGCAGGCTGCGAGATGGAGGGCTGGAGTGTGGCTGTTCCCATAATCCTACAGGCTGGATTTGAGACACATGGGTCATGACCAAAATTAAGATTGGACAAATGTGTGTATGTGGAGGGGGATTAGGTGTAGATATTTATTGCAGATTTTTCCCTTTCAGGACTGTATCTATGAACCGAACATCAACACCAGCACCAGTTGTTCTTCGCTGCCATGTAACTCCAGATACATTTTAAGGACAGTAAAGTTCTGAACACTTTACAAAGACACTTACCTGGGGTACTGCTATGATTGGCCCAGGTGGTCCTGGTGGCCCTGGAGGTCCAACAATACTGGCACCATCCTGTCCTGGTTCACCCTATTTCAATAGTCATATAGATGGAAAGGCTGTTTATTAAACATCAAATTCCCAGTCGAAATTCAATTAGAAAGAAATTGATCCCATCTTACCTTGGATCCTGTGTCCCCCTTGTCCCCTTTTGGACCCTGCATGCAATTTAATAAAGGAGTGTTAACCATTTACGAGGGAAAGTTGTGACAATACTTTCCCTCCCACCATCAGAGAATAATGATTCATGAAGGGCTTGATCCAAAGCCCAATGAAGTTGATGGAAGGACTCTGGATTGCAGTGGGTTGGGATCAGGCCCTAAGTGTATATTGGTTTTGAATGTTTTGAGTCATTTCTACTGCCTTTGACAGTGTACAAGTATGATAGAGGGCTGGAAGAACAGAGAGGAAGGAAACAGAGAGAGTATTTTTCACATTTTTTTCCTAAGGGAATCCAAGCATGAGATTTATTGAAGGGTTCACAGGTGCGTTTCATGCTGATCTATTATGCATTTTTATGACCATAAAAATTATATTTTGGCAGAAAGCTGATGTATTAAAAAGAGTCAGCCAAAACCTTACTGTTTTGTTAGCGTTTACTGCTTTTTCTATAAACACAAGTTTATACTTTGCAGTTATATGGTACTTGATTTCTATACCTCAGAGTTATTTACAAAGGTGGGTAGCATTTTATAGACAAGGCAGCCAAACCTACAGTTGGTGAAAATCAGCACGGATTTACACCAGCCAGAGTTCCAGCCCAGCTACGTGAGAGACAAAGAGGTTTAAGTAATGTGCCCCAGGTTAAAGAACGAACTAGTGTCAGAATCACGTTTACAACCCAGATTTCCTGTTTCCCAGCCCTGTCTTCAATCAACAAGATTATGTATGCCCCCACACAAATATGTAAATATTTCACTGAATAATAAATTCTATTGAGCTGGGGTGACATTGCTAACAAACTAACATAATTTAGAGTTAATTTACTCAGTTGTTCCTACATCTAACACAGAATGATGCCAGTTCATTACCATGAGCGCTGCAACTCTCAGCAGTGAACTGTCACTCATGAGCATGTAGAGAAAAGAAACAGGAACTGTTGTAATGGCTTGAAGTAATACGGAGTAGGGATGTGCATAAGGTGCAGGGTTTGGGGAAGGCCAGCTCCTCCTTCAATCTCTGCAACTTCCCTTCCAATGGCCAACTAGCCATCTGGCACTTTCTGCCTCTCTGTAACTCTCTTGTGCTGGAAAGCTTCCCAAGGATCTGTAAATCCTCTCCTCGCTGCTAGGCCTGAGCTGGCTGATTGATTTATAATTTCACGGGTTTTAATTTTTCTTAAAAACACAAAGCAATCAAACCACATTTTTCAACAACTATGGGCAAATGTTCTCTAACATTTCACTTTCACCTGTTGGGTTACTGACTTAAATACACAAGAGCATTTAAAACCTGTGAGCTTCTATTTTTCTCCTCTTCTAATTTAAAAAATTACTCTTTATTCCAGAACATATGCAAACCAAAAAAGCATTCACAGGCCGATACCTTTTCTGCCAAGTTTCAATACAGAGTGAATTAATTGCCAGTTTACAATAGAAATGCTTAACAATATTAGTGCTTGCAGATTTCTCTAGAAGCAGGAACTTACCAATACATTTAAAAATGTGTTATACCAAAGGGTCTCCCATTTTTTTTCATAGTGTGGAGCATGTCCTAGTATACAGATTCCTTTGTGAACACCACCCTTCCCAATGGTGACAGCATGACATATCTGTTGCAATTACAGTTAATTGTTTACATGGTACCAAAACATCAGGAAAGCATCATTTGTATTTTCAAGCTTCTGGTGCCGCTGGATACATGGATGAGAGCCAGCACAGTGTAACCAGCCATCCCTCCATGGACAACTAGTATGTGCTCTCGGGGTTACTGGTAGTCCCCGGACTATAGTTTGGGAATAACTGTGCTATGTGATCACACAAAGAAAGAGTACGGTGGTACAACTCACTGCATCTCCAGGACGTCCAGCAACACCGGGAAATCCAGGCTTTCCATCTGCACCTTGCTCACCCTATCAAAACAGAAATACATATTCTATTATTAATTTTAAATTCAATGCAGCATCCATGATATTCTATCAGATTTGTAGAAAGCTGCTCAGTTATTCCATTGGAAAAGTTTTAAACATCACACAGTAACCAGTCATTTTAAGAAAAAATCAATCAGCTAATAAAGCAATTAAGAAAGCAGCAGACATATACAGAGCTGTACTTTCATGCATTTGTTTCTTTATGTTTGGCCACATTGTTTCAGGGGAGACAAGAATCACCATACATAGCAGCCAAGGTGAGAGATTCCCTCAGTGAAGGAGGTGAATTCAGGTAGCACTGTAGTTTTAAAATGTAGTTTTGTTTTTTGAAGGCATTTTTACGCATTTACAGTATAATGCTCAACAAACTTCTTAAAAGAAAAACAAAGCTGTAAAGATTCTAAATCTGCCAGATGACCCTGGTTGTGGCTGCCACCCTGGATTCTCTACACTATAGAAGGACTTAGAAGATGATAGTTTATAAAAAAAATTTTTTTCCTTGGTACAGCACCAACCACCTTAATAGTATTGATGTTTCTGCTTCATTAAGAACAGTTTCTACCCTTTTATCACCTCACCTTTCCTCCGCCACCAGCAGAGTATGTTACTGAAGAACAAATGGGCACTTCATTAACAGTGGGTAAAATTTTCAAAAGAACCCAAGTGACTTAGGGGCCTAGGCCAAAATGGTGCTTGGGAGGCTAAATCTCATTGAAGGTCAATGGGGCTTAGGCGCCTAAATGCCAAACTCACTTTTTTAAATGGGATTTGGGGTATGACAACACTGCAACCAACCAATGCACCCATCTGCCCTACAGCAGCTAGTCTCAGAGCCTGGATCAAGGGGCTTGAGCTACGGAGCTAAGAATAGTCTGTGGAAGAGAAGAATGAGGGGGGATTTGATAGCTGCTCTCAACTACCTGAAAGGGGGTTCGAAAGAGGATGGATCTAGATTGTTCTCAGTGGTAGCAGATGACAGAACAAGGAGTAACGGTCTCAAGTTGCAGTGGGGGAGGTTTAGGTTGGATATTAGGAAAAACTTTTTCACTCAGAGAGTGGTGAAGCACTGGAATGGGTTACCTGGGGAGGTGGTGGAGTCTCCTTCCTTAGAGGTTTTTAAGGTCCGGCTTGACAAAGCCCTGGCCGGGATGATTTAGTTGGGAATTGGTCCTGCTTTGAGCAGGGGGTTGGACTAGACGACCTCCTGAGGTCCCTTCCAACCCTGATATTCTATGATAATAGCAGTGTAGATTTTCCCCCTGGGGCTGGAACTCGAGCTCTGAACCCCTCCCACCACTCACTGGGTCTCAGAGCTCAACTCCAGCTTGAGCATGAGCGTCTACACTGCTATTTTTAGCTCCATAAGGAGAGCTCAGTCAGTTGACCTGGACTCAGACTCGCCGCTGTGGGGTTTGGGTTTTGTTTGTTTGTTTGCAGTGCAGATGTCCCCTTAGGTACTTCTGAAAATGTTACCCATTTTCTCTTAAGTAGCCACATGAAGTAAACGTCTCTAAACCTGCACATACTGGTTCAACAGCGTTCTAGCAATTCTACAAGTGAGAAAAGAGTCTGTAGCCCATTTCCGATTTGTTAGTGAAAGTCACTTCATCTCTGGAAAGCCCAAACAGGTTTTGTATGAGCAAAGTGTGTGAAACACTGGGGGGCAGAGTGGGCCGACAAACCTGCAGAAGTCCTTCCCTATCATTTGTGTGTAACTGCATTTCTGTAATCACAGATCTCAGGAAATCTCCCCAGGTTAGTTCCCATCTCCACCTTCTGCACCAGCCTATATGGGGTGAACAGGACTTCCCACACAGCTTGCAGGATGTCTGTCGGCTGTTACCCAGTATATATGCTGGGTGCTATGCAGCTGAGTGGTGGTGTTTTATCAGTGACTCATCAACCCTAAGGTTGAGTCAGCACAGAGGGTTTTGGGGGACCTCCTCAACTGGGTGAGTTTCGCCCATGTGCAGATGAAATGGGTTAGGACTAAGAGCTGCTAATTCACTTCTTGTTGGAACAAATGTTCAAAAATTTCACCAACTTTTTTTCTTACTCAAGTTTAACTGGGAAAGAAAGACATGATTTTAGTTAACATAATTCACACTGTAAATAGTACAGTATGGCAATGTCACATTTTTAATATTATTCAGATCTTAACATCTTTTAAGCTATGTTTACACTACAGACCTCAGATTGGCCCAGCGGTGCTGCTGTAAGGTTTCCCGTGTAGCCACTCTATGCTGGTGGGAGAGAGCTCTCCTGCCGGCATAATTAAACCACCCCCAATGAGCGGTGGTAGCTATGTCGGTGGGAGAGCCGCTCCTGCCAACATAGTGCTCTCCACACCAGCACTTTTGGCAGTGAAACTTATGTTGGTCGGGGTGTGTTTTTTCACATCCCTGACAAAAGTTTTGCCAACAAAAGTGTTAGTGTAGACAAAGCCAAACATTATATCACTCCTGAAACTGGCACTTGTTCAGTAACTACTGTCCTATAGTTTTTTATTTCTGCTTGTCTTACTGGGCACTTGAACACTGAGTTCCTGTAAGCAAATGAAAATAAAATAAAATAAAAATAACGCCCCCCACACTTCTTTCATTCCTAATAGACAAAATTTTAAGGTTCCAGTACATTATTCAGCTCTAAGAGGATGAGTTATCTGCCAAGGTAGTTTTATTATTTATGGACTGAACAGATTGACTCCTATAGCTTATTTTGTACATAGCTTTGTAGTCACCTCATTCACAATAGTTATGCCCTTTGGAAATATGCTTTAAAATACTATTTATCACAACTGCATACATCATTCAGTAATAATTACTGGAGGAAGGGCCATAAAGCAGAACACTTTCTTCAACTATAGTTCACACAAGAAAATTAGTTAGATCCTTGCAGAAAACAAAAGAGCTCAAGATAACTTTCCTAAACATCCGTACATTGTCTTTAATTAGCATGCTGGCAAATGTCTTAATGAAATGTGTTTTTAAGAAATGTATTCTCTGATTGTACAGAAATGGCATCTCCATACAGATTGCTGCACATTCAAAATATGTACAGCAGATGGAATTTATAACAAGCAGCAGCCAATACATTATGTTGTTTTATTAAAACAAGCAGGTGCTTTATGATAAAACTGTGATAAAAGTTCAGCAAACAGAGGGTCAGATTAGTCATTGCTTTAATCCAGTTTTACACCACCATAACTCTGTTGATTACACTGGAGTCATACTGGTGTACAACTGGAGTAACTCAATAGTGAATCAGACCCAGAATATTTTAAACATCAGAGCATCAGTCAACAGATCACACAGTTTACAGACAATGATAATTCAACTCAGGTACTTCAAAACATCCCTGGGAATTGTGTGTATGTGTATAATTAGAATTCTGTCAATGTAATCAACATTTACCATCATTTTAGTGCATAAAGAAAATAACTAAGCAGAAAAAACAACACATTTGTAAATCAAGTTAAATGAGTTCCCCACCTTTAAACCTGCTATACCTGGTGGACCAGTATCCCCCTTTTCTCCCTGAAATGCAGATACATAAGTCATGTTAAATATCAAAATGCAGTACAACTACAGTGATTTAAAAAACTCTTGCTTCTTTAGAATTAAATAAAGTGCTCTCTTCAGCTCTGCATTACTACAGCTTTATGGTAGTGTAACTCCACTTTCCTTACAGAGAGAATGGAAATATGTTGATTTCAACAAAATTATGCCAGTTTAAAATAGAAATAATGCATTGATGAATCAGGCCTGAGACATAATGAGTTTGCTGAAAAATCTTCCAAAAATATTCTTTTAGGAATGCTTTTACTCATGATAATTAGACTTCACTGGCTTCTGGTGGAAAAAAAGTTTTTCATAATAATCAATGATCTCATTATCCATAAAAACAGATTTTGGACACCTACTTATCAGCTGGAAACAGAACATTAGGGTCACTATGGTAGATGACCACACCTGTGCTATGAATTTAAGTCACATAATTGATCTGGGATGGATAGCTCTATCTAAAAATATGAGTTATGTTGTACTAAACTTATCACTTAGTTGGACATTAAACTCCATGTGATTTCTAGTTGGATTTCTAGAGCCTTTTGTCACTCAGAGTACATGAAAACAGCATTTTGCATCTGATTTCACATGGTAATGAAAACCAGTTTCATCTGTGAAAAGTGGGTGCAAAACCCTACAACTGGCTCAGAATAGTGACACTGTACATCCACTTTATACCCACTTTGCACTGGAGTAAATTACTTTCATTGTCTGGGCAGAAATCACTCAAGAGCTGTCAACCAAAGGCTTGTTTTAAATAGGGGGGTAATAGTCAATGTGTTAAAATCCATAAAGTGACTAACAGGATTATGTCAGACCGAAAAACAGCAATCCAAGAGAAAATGGCTTATTGTCCATTTCTGCTGGCTACTGAGGGGAAGGTATGTCATGCAAAACAGGTTTGGGAGACAAATATAATAGACACGTGACCACCTATTCATCTAGGCACATCCCATTAGTATCTGAGGCCCAGATCCTCAAAGATATTTAGGTGCCTAACTCCATGGGAATTAGGCACCTAAATACCTTTGAGGATCTGGGCCTGAGTTTTTTTTCTCCTGCTGATGATAGCTCATCTCAATTGATTGGACTCTTACAGTCGGTATGCATACTTCCACCTTTTCATGTTCTCTGTATGTATAAATATCTTCTGTCTGTGTGTTCCATTCTATGCATCCAAAGAAGTGAGCTGTAGCCCACGAAAGCTTACGCTGAAATAAATTTGTTAGTCTCTAAGGTGCCACAAGTACTCCTGTTCTTTTCACATATAAATGAATTTATCCTAACAACATCCTTGTGAGGCAACCAACTATTATCCCCATTTTACAGATGAGGAGGTGAGGCATAGGGAGATTAAGTAACTTGCCCAAGGGTCACATAGGAAATCTGGAAATATCTTGTAAATCCCATTCCAGTTCTTTCATCACAGACCATCCTAGCTTTCTCTGTCACTGTGGTTACAAGCGGTGGGTCTTTTGGAAGACAAGAAAGGCAGGTTTTTCTAGAAAGCACAGAGTCACTTCCTGGCACTCAGATACCCACACATTTTGGGAGCTGTAACATGTAACCTTGAGCTAACAAAGGACAAAGAGGGACTGCATTGAGCCAAAACACAATGGGATAAAACAACGGATTTCTCCTGCCATATTACAGCCAGTCCTTCCAACAAAAATCACCTATTATTGCCCATCTAGTGATATTATTCTAGCATGTTTGCATTATGATTCCTCTCTTTCCTTATGCAACAAGTGTAGCTTTAAGACGTCCTGAACTGGATTTGTGGTGATTGCTAGTCAGGATAAGCAAGGCTGGATGCTCTGACTGAAGAGTTCAGAGGAAATGCCACCAGGGGAACCTCATGTTCTTTTCTAAGTCCTATTCAGACTGACCTTACAGGGTCTGAGCATGATCTGGCCCTGACTATTCCAATTTGCTGGGGTGGTGAGCACTTGCAGCTTTCTCTGACTTCCATAGGCATTGTATGTGTGCAGCTTCTCTATAATCAGGCTACTTACGCAGGTGCCTATATATAAACTAAGGTGCCTATCCTTAGGCTCTCAAGTTAGAATGTTCTGGCCTTGGTGTTTATTTATTGAGATACTATACAATATGTACATATAACTAGGGCCCCTGGCTTTTACTGAAAACCTCCAAAAAATTCCTGGGTTTTGAAAAATTCAGAATTTGGATTTTTCAGCTGCTCAAACTCCCCAGACCTAGCTCCCCACATCACCGACTCTCTGCCGGCCTCCTCAGCATGCCTGTGCAGAGGAGAACAACTGCCAGTTGGTGGCTCTCTCAGCTGCACAGTGCGGGAGTGAGATAGGCAGGGGAAAGCTGTATCCCTGAGAACTGGCCCCTCCTGATCCCAGCTCTTCAGCATGGCCCCAGGACATACAGTCTGGTCCCCTTCCCCCCCCCACACACACATTCGCAGGACAATCCTTTCCACCCATCTCCCTCCCCCCTGCCAGGAATCCCCTCCCTCCCACCCACTGCCAGTTTATCAGGCAACCCCCTCTTCCTCAATAGGCACCTGCATCCCCAAGATGGCCCCAGTGAGTAGCTGGGCTTAGAGAGGAACCCCAGGGCACAGAGCTTCACCAGCTGGACAGAGCCCCCTCCTCTCCCTGGGCTGGGAACAGATCACACCAATCTCCATGGGCCCAGGGAGTGAGCTGAGAAGTGCTGAGACTCTCTGAAAAAGCTGCTGTGAGTCTACACGAGCCAGGACTTTCGGAATTCACACTGAAGACCTTATATCAAGAGTAACTGCTCAAGTCAACAGTAAACTGTTTTGTAAAAAGAAGTTTTTTTGCAATGGGGATATAACGGTTTCATAAACAATAAACTTTTCTGTAAGGGCACGTCTACATGTGCAGCGCCTCAGCTGTGCTGCTACAGCGTGCGCGGTGAAGACGCTCTATGCCGATAGGAGACAGCTCTCCCATCGGTATAGCTCTGTGCACACTAGCGCTTATGTCAGTGTAACTTATGTCGCTCATGGGAGTGGAATAGTCACACTCCTGAGTGACATAAATTTTGCCAATATAAGTAGTGGTGTAGACAGAGCCTAATGGTTGCTTTCTTTCTGTCCTCCCAACCCCCAGTACTAAACCTGATATTTACCTGGAAAACCATGATAGTTTTTTGCATTGATTTTCACCCGTTTTTAAATTCTTGAAATAAAAACTGATATATTCCTGGAAAATTAATAAATAAATAACATTTGGAAATGAAAGGCTTACATATTGCATTTAACTACATGTTTAGCTAAACACTCAGGGCAAAATACTGCTCTCACTACTTTGGAATAATGCTATTAAAGCAAAAATTACACCCTTGCTACTGAAAGAAAAATTTGGCCCATGGTATTTAGGACATGTCAATGTTAACCAGAAAGCACTTTTTTGTTTGTTTTTTAAAGAGAGAAAGCTTTGGTGCAAAAGAACAAAAGCAAAAGTGACCTGAATTACTCTAAATATGGCAAACTAAAGAGGAAAATGCAAAACACAAAAATATTCTGGCTTTCAAATGTAGTCTGTTATATCAGTTACCTTTGGTCCCATTGGCCCACGCTGTCCAGCCTCCCCAACAGGACCCTACAAAGTATTCTGAGTTTACTGATATATCAATATATAATTTCATATTCCTTTTTTCTCAGTAACAAACAAGCTCACAATCACAACCATAGAAAAGTCTTTTAGTAGCTGTGTCAACAGAAAGAATTAAAATGCAAAAAAAAATTTGGTTAGATATTTTGAAGTCTGTCAGTTTAATATTTTCTTGTAATAGGCAGAGTATATAGTGATAGCTATATTTAAGTTGCCCAAGTATTTCCACTCTAAGGAGCTGCTTATATATATTTTTTTCCAATCACTTACATAACTGGCTGAAATTCTGAAGGTAAGTTCTCAGCCTGGGAGCAATATTTTTGAAAAGTTTAAATCAAAATGATGTTGCCATTTTTAAAGATTGGGGAGAATAAAAATATATATACTTTCCCCATTATAAAACACATCTTTGTGACCTTTCTTTTGAGCAGCCTGAGCCTGGAAGTGGTGTTAGATGGTCAAATGTAACATTTGGCAGGAAGTGACAGTATTCCCTATCTTGCAGAGGTGACTTTTGGTGTTCTGGTGAAAACTGCTTGTGATTTGTCAACATTATAAACATTTAAAAAACCCTGCTTTGTGCATACGCACTGAATTTTTGTAATGCAACCACTTAAACTGCCATTGTTTGTTTGTTTTTTCTGTCTCTGAATGCTTAGGGCAGGTCTGCTCTTAAAATACTCCAGCAGCAGTGCATTTGCACCCCAACAGTGTTTCAGTGAAGACACTACCTACGCCAAGGGAAGGGGTTCTCCTGTCAGTGTAGGTAATCCACCTCCCTGAGAGGCGGTAGCTAGGTTGACAGGAGAATTCTCCCATAGACCTAGCGCTATCTACACCATGGGTTAGGTTGGTTTAACTGTATTGCTCAAGGGTGTCCATTTTTCACACCCCTGAGCAATGTAGTTATATGACCTAATTTCCTAGTATGGACCTGGCCTAAGATTAGGAAAGTTCCTAGGCAGTGTTGTTCCTTTCTCTTGAGTTAGTGAGGTTGCACTGCCTTCTTCAGTGCAATAAGTATTGGTGCCAAAAGAGTGCTGCCTTATTCCATTTGAAAGAGGCCGGGCTACACTAGAAAATTAAGTTGGTTTAACTATATCCCACAAGGGTGTGAAAAATCCACTCCCAGAGCAGCATAGTTAAGTCAACCTAACTCCCAGTGTAGAAGGAAGAATTCTTCCATCGACCTCCACTTTGTGGAGAGCTGGATTAGCTATGCTGAGCCCCTGTCTACACTATAGAATTACTTCAGTATAACTACATTACTCAGGAGTGTGAATAATCCACACCCCTGAGTGACGTAGTTATACCGACCTACGTGAGGGTGTAGACAGCTCAGGAGAGCCCTTCCCGATGACATAGCTACCGCCTCTCATGGAGGCAGAGTTATTAAACAGATGGGTGAGCTCTCCCCCATCAGGTTAGAACAGGGACCTCAAACTCAGATCACCATGAGGGCCACATGAGGACTACTAGTACATTGGCCTGAGGGACGCATCACTGACACCTTTTCATATAAAGTACAAAAGCCTCCCCCTCTGCCCACACCCCACTCCACCCCTTCCATGAGGCCCCGCCCCTGCCCTGCCTCTTCCAACCCCTTCCCCAAAGTCCCCACCCCAACTCCGCCCCCTCCTGCCCCTATTCCAAACCCTTCCCCAAATCCCCACCCCTGCCCCACCTCTTCCCCTTAGCGTGCAGCTCCCCGCTCCTTCCCGCTCCCTTCTGGAAAGTGCTAAGTGCCGCCAAACAGCTGTTTGGCAGCGGGAAGCACCTAGAGGTAGGCAGAGGAGCAGGGACGCGGTGCGCTGGGGGGGCGGTGGGTGAGGGGAGCTTGGGAGCCGCAGGAAATAACTCCAGTTGTGGGGGGGGGCACGGGGTGCTTGGTGGGCTGCAGCAAATAACTCCATGGGCCGCATGCGGCCCGCAGGCCACATTATTGAGACCCCTGGCTTAGAGCATCTTCACCAGAAGCACTACAGTGCAAGTGATGATGCAAGTTTTTAATGTAGACCTGCCATGAGGGAAGAACCACTCCCGTCGGCATAGGCAGTGCAGCTGTGCTGCTGTAGGATTTCAAGTGTAGATAAGCCCATAGAAAGGGGTTCATGAAATAAGGCAGGAGCACTTGTCTCACCAACTGCACATATTATGCATTACAGAGCTCTCCACTGATGTCTGGCAAAATAGATAAACATAGCACAAAGTCTTTGTTGCTTCATTTTCCTTTGTAAAGAATGCACAAAATTAAATACAAAAGAATTCCAAGGTTGCAAAATGAGACATGCAAAAGTCAGGAAATGACAAAGTTAAGGTTGCCAGCACTGCCCTAACTCAGTTCCTGTGCATGTATACATTACAATACAGTCCTGATCCGCACTGGATCACCTATTGTCTCAAAAGAAGTTCCTTCTGAATGGAACAGATTAAAATATGGTTATGTTTTACAGACATATAGTAGGGAGTCAAACCCAAGGAGTTTTTGAGTAACTACTTCCAGCTGGTGACTGAGTGACAATCAAAGCTCATGTTCTTATAAAAGGTTGTGGAACGTACTTGAGGTGGAGTGAAGTCTCTCAGAGTCACATAGAATTTGGGGTAGTATCCTAAGACAGTTTGGAGAGAGAGGGTTCTCTGACTTAACATTTACAGCTACAGCTACTTTTGTTAACGTCCTGAAAGCAGAGCGGCCCTTGCAGGTATAACCAATGCAGTGCTGTGTTTCTGAGTCTGCAGACAGCCTGAAACAATGACTCAGAGGTGTGAACTCCCCTGCTTCTTAATCTCAATAGGGTGTCAGCTCTAAAGCCCAATGATGACACTTGGATGTCAACATTAACTGTCCCACTGTTGATCATTTGAGCAGATATGAAGGAGAAGGGGTTAGAGTGATGTAAGTGAAGTTGAATATGATAACAAGGCACTGAACAAATAATTAAATACAGGCCTGTCAACTGATTAAAAACATTAACTGTGATTAATCACCCAGTTAAACAATAATAAAACACCATTTATTTAAATATTTTTGGATGTTTTCTACATTTTCAAATACAATAACTCCTCTCTTCACGTTGTAGTTATGTTCCTGAAAAATGTGACTTTAAGAGAAACGGTGTTAAGCAAACCCAATTTCCCCATATGAATTAATATAAATGGTGTGGGGGGTTAGGTTCCAAGGACATTTTTTTCACCAGACAAAAGACTATATATCTATATCTATCTATCTATCTGTACACACACACACTATATATATATATATATATATATATATATATATATATATATATATGTTTTAAACAAACAATTTAATACCGTACATAGCAATGAGGATTGTGAAGCTTGGTTGAGGTGGTTGGTTGAGGTGGTGGAGTCAGAAGGTGGGATATTTCCCAGGGAATGCCTTACTGCTAAATGATGAACTAGAACAGCTGAGCCCTCAAGGGTTAACACATTGTTGTTAATGTAGCCTCGCACTCTACAAGGTAGCACAAATGGAGGGAGGGAGGGGAGACAGCATGGCAGACAGAGACACACACCTGTGTGTGAGAGAGAGATGTGTATTGCCCCTTTAAGTATGCTGAGCGCACTCTAAGTACATTGCCTTTTTAAGTAGATCAGCAAGTTGAAACATCAGCTGCTACCAGCAAGCTCCCTCAGTCCTGAACCCTCTCGTGTCCCCCATCCCCACTATATGGAGATGGGGTAAGCGGGAGGCAGGAGCAGGGGGGAGAGGGACACCCTGACATTAGCCCCTCGCACAGCAAGCAGGAGGCTCCCGGGAGCAGCTCCAAGGCAGAGGGCAGGAGCAGCACATGGCAGTGGGAGGAGGGACAGCTGAACTGCCAGTAATTGATAGCCTGCTGGGCAGCTGCCGCACAGGGAACTTAGGGGAACGGAGAGCTGATGGAGGGGCTACCGGTCCACCCTGGTTCCCACCCCGCACCAGCTCCAACAGGCTGCTCTTCCTGCAAGCAGTGGACAAAGCAGGCGGCTGTCAAATAATGTTATAAGGGAGCATTGCACAACTTTAAACGAGCATGTTCTCTAATTGATCAGCAACATAACAATGAAACAATGTTAAACAATGTTCTCTAATTGATCAGCAACATAACAATGAAACAATGTTAACTGGGACAACTTTAAGTGAGGAGTTACTGTATACTGATTTCAATAACAACACAGAATACGAAGTGTACACTGCTCACTTTATATTTATTTTTGATTATTTTGATTACAAGTATTTGCACTGTAAAAAACCCCAAAATAAATAGTATTAGGTAAATTGAAAAATACAAGTACTGTAGTGCAATCTCTTCATCATGAAAGTTGAACTTGCAAATGTAGAATTATGTAAAAAAAACCCTGCATTCAGAAATAAAACAATGTAGAATTTTGGAGCCTGCAAGTCTACTCAGTCCTACTTCTTGTTCAGCCAAACAAGTTTGTTTACATTTGCAGGAAATAATGCTGCCCACTTCTTGTTTACAATATCACCTGGAAGTGAGACTAGGCATTCTCATGGCATTGTTGTAGCTGGCATCGCAAGATACTTACATGCCAGATGCCCTAAAGATTCATATGTTCCTTCATGCATCAATCACCACTCCAGGGGATATGCATCCATGCTGCTAACGGGTTCTGCTTGATAATAATACAAAGCAGTGTGAACCGACGCATGTTCATTTTCATTATTTGAGTCAGATGCCACCAGCAGAAGGTTGATTTTTATTTTATTTTATTTTGGTGGTTCGGGTTCTGCAGTTTCTGCATCAGAGTGTTCCTCTTTTAAGACTTCTGAAAGCATGCTCTACACCTCATCCCTCTCGGATTTTTAAAGGCACTTCAGATTCTTAAACTTTGGGTCGAGTGCTGTAACTATCTTTAGAAATCTCACATTGGTACCTTCTTTGCATTTTGTCATATCTGCAGTGAAAGTGTTCTTGAAACGAACAACATGTGCTGGGTCATCATCTGAGACTGCTATAACATGAAATATATGGCAGAATAAGGGTAAAAAGAACAGGAGACATACAATTCTTTCCCCTCCCCCCCCTCGCCAAAGAGTTCAGTCACAAATTTAGTTAACACATTTTTTTTAATGAGCCTCATCAGCATGGAAGCATGTCTTCTGGAATGGTTGCCGAAGCATGAAGGGGCATACAAATGTTTAGCATATCTGGCATGTAAATACCTTGCAATGCTGGCTACAAAAGTGCCATACAAATGCTCACTTTCTGGTGACACTGTAAATAAGAAGCGAGCAGCATTATCTCCTGTAAATGTAAACAAATGTGTTTGTCATAGCAATTGGCTGAACAAGAAATAGGACTGAGTAGACTTGTAGGCTCTAAAGTTTTACATAGTTTTGTTTTTGAGTGCAGTTATGTAATAAAAAAATCTACATTTGTAAATTGCACTTTCACGACAAAGAGATTGCACTACAGTACTTGTCAGGTGAATTGAAAAATACTATTTCTTTTGTTTATCATTTTTACAGTGCAAATATTTGTAATAAAAAATAATATACATTTTGATTTCAGTTACAACACACAATACAATATATATGAAAATGTAGAAAAACATCCAAAATATTTAATAAATTTCAATTGGTATCTATTGTTTAACAGTGCAATTAAAACTGTGATTAATCACAATTTAAAAAATTAATCCAGAATAATTTTTTTAATAATTGCGTGAATTAACTGTGATTAATCGACAGCCCTAATTAAATATTTATTTACTACATAAAAGCCATATTCTACCCTTAATCTTGGGCGTGGGGGGGGGAGAAAAAGTAGAGAGCCCTAAAATTATAGCCCAGCCCACAGACTATAATTAAAAACAGAATTCAGCCCTCTTCACCAAATAGGCTTTGCACCACTGCTTTAAACAGAACTACCAATTTCTTAATACAAGGTTGAATTAAAGGTTTATATAAACTATACAGCAGATTGTCACTGTTTTATAACCATTGCTATAAATTACACACAAAATGATAATATGAATCTTTTGTTCAGTGTCTTTGAGAAATTACAATCCCATCTAAAGAAATTGTGACAGAACAGATGCAGTACAAACAAATCCAAAGTACCTCCTAATAGCTGGCTTTAATTAAAATCCTCTTAGAAGCAGACAATCTTCTTTTTAACACAGGCAGAAACCTCTAGAGGTTTTATAGGATGTAAGTAGCTCACGATGGCAGGTCCCTTCCCCCAAAGTGACACTGGCTTTGAATGGAGGGAATGCACAGCAGCAAAGTCTGCAAAGAGGGCAGTTGTGATGTGGGAAATGGCAGAAACCTGCCCTCCACCAGGTAGCAGAGCATTAATAGTGGGTGGCACTGCATGACCAAGGTGGCTGGGAACACACTGATTCAGTGCACCCCCACTGAGAGCACTCCCATGAAGTCCCTGGTGGATTTTAGAGTTGCCCAGACTGGCAAAAATTCTAGGGAGGATGATGGAGGAAACAGTACCATGCTCCAGCCCTGACTGCATTTGGTACTTTCCTGCTCTAGGCAGAGTGAATCTGGCTCAAATATGCCAAAAAAACCCAACTGCCCGTGATATGAACTCTGTGCAGAACTCTACAGCTTACATCAGAATGGGAAAAAGCCTACATAACCGCTAGGTCCTGTGTTTATTTTCACTGGTGCAATGCTCATGAAACTGAGCAACTAACACAGCTGTTAAGCCAAGCACAGAGAGGGCAGGTATGTGCGGCATTCTTAATCCACTTCAGCCCCCACCTGCAATATCCCCTACTCTTCCAGTCTTCAACTGTTTTTAAGCAGAAACATCCTATTGTGCCCAAACATATGATGGCTTTGTGATATAAACAAATGCCATAATTAATTATTCTATGTGACCTAAAAGTCAGAATTTATAGCTAAGTCTCTGACAGTGAAAGGCTAGAACATTAACCCAGCGTGTCATTCCAACTGGCGTGTTTCACAGGTCTGCCAATTATAGTCGAGGTCCGTATATGGTGGGGCACTGAATTGCACTTTTAAGGACTTACTTTCATTTCACTATGGAATGCATGTCTGAGAGTCTGCTTCTGAACATTAGTGAAACAGTGAATTTGTGTCAATTTCATTTAATTGTTCATTTTGAATTCATATAGTTTACAGAACACAACAGCAAAAAAGTATTAGAATTCAGGAAAGCAATTTTGGAAAATAAAGGAATCCAGCCTGCAGGGCCGTCTCTACAGTTTTTGCCGCCCCAAGCAGCGCACCGAATTGCCGCTGTGGGGGGCGAGGGCAGTCCGTGTGCTGTTAGGGCAGCAGGCGCATTTCCGCAGCGGGGGCAATTTGGTGGCAGCTTCTATGTTTAGCTGAAGCCGCCCCTGGCAATTTGGCACGCTGCTTGGGAGCAAAACAACAGGGACTGCCGCCCCTTGCAGATTGCCGCCCCAAGCACCAGCTTGGAATGCTGGTGCCTGGAGCCGGCCCTGCCAGCCTGTGGAGTATGGAGGAGGGAGTAGAAGAGTTTTCACAAACTCCCCGAGTTTGTATCTTTGGAGATTATGAACAAGAAGTGGTCACAGTCGGCAGAGAGTGACAGTGACCATGGATACTGAAGAGCCTACAATGTCAAAGGCTGCAGAGTGAAAAGGATAAAGGAGTATAAGGCAGAAAAACAGGCTTTTAGACAATCAGTAGCTGGTCATTAGAGACCTCTGTAAAACCAATTTAAATGGAATAGAGGGGTTAAAAGCTAAATTATAGGTGATACATGGGGAGTTAGAAGAAGAACATAGAAATTGCCATTCCAGCCCAGAGCAGTGCTCTGTCTAGTTCAGTATCTTGTTACGGACAGTGGACCATTCCAGATGTTTCAGAAGGTACAAGAAACATATTAGTGGACAGTTGTGAAATAAACTACCCATAGGGGAAATCAGTCACAGGTTGGCTTATGCCAGGATACATAAGAGTGTCACATTCATTCTAAAAAAAGAATTGTATCCTAGCTAATGTAACTAGAGATGTTTTTATTATCTGTTTTTATTTCCATTTATCCTTTTCCTTAGAGACTGTCCAGTTTGCGACACCATCACCGGTTCATTCACCTGCACATCCACCAATGTAATATATGCCATCATATGCCAGCAATGCCCTTCTGCTATGTACATCGACCAAACTGGACAGTCTCTAAGGAAAAGGATAAATGGACACAAATCAGATATTAGGAATGGCAATATACAAAAACCTGTAGGAGAACACTTCAACCTCCCTGGCCACACAATAGCAGATCTTAAGGTGGCCATCCTCCAGCAAAAAAACTTTAGGACCAGACTTCTAAGAGAAACTGCTGAGCTTCAGTTCATTTGCAAATTTGACACCATCAGTTTAGGATTAAACAAAGACTGTGAATGGCTTGCCAACTACAGAACCAGTTTCTCCTCCCTTGGTTTTCACACCTCAACTGCTAGAACAGGGCCTCATCCTCCCTGATTGATCTAACCTCGTTATCTCTAGCTTGCTTCTTGCTTGCTTATATATACCTGCCCCTGGAAATTTCCACTCTTGCATCCGACGAAGTGGGCATTCACCCACAAAAGCTCATGCTGCAAAACGTCTGTTAGTCTATAAGGTGCCACAGGATTCTTTGCAGCATTATAATAGCTTCAGTATTATTTCCTCTCTCATTAGCTATATAGCCTAACACTGTTTGTTTGGGGGTTTTGCTGTTATTGTTTTATTTAGACAGCTGCTACACAATGAGCAGACCCTTTCACTGACCTTTACACAATAATTCTTTCTCCTAAAAAGTTTAATTTAAAAATCAAGATTGCATAACTAGACAGCTTGATCAGTGGGGCTGGAGGGGAAAAAAGGGAGGAAGGAGAAGTGGGGTTTTTTTGTTTTGTTTTTTTCATGTTTAGGTGAGAAAAAGCATGTATTAAGGCTAATGGGAAGGAGCAGATAAGGAGATAGAGGGAAAAAAAACTGCACTTTATCCTATAAAATTTTAAAACTGTAACAGATCAGCAAATATTTAAACAAATCAAATACCCCAAAAAATTACATGAAAACTATACAGATTTCCTGGGCAACATCCTGATAATAATTTAGTACAATATAAATCTAGAGCAACTCAATCAAAACCAGTAGAATCTCTCCAGATTTCACCTGTGTGAGACAGATCTGGGTCCTCCTACTACCCATTTTTCTTAAGACAGAAAGAATAGCCTGGCTCTGTATGAATTCAGAATAATATAATATAGCTGGACTAGTTCACATACTCAAAGTATTCCAGTCTTCCAGACAGACTGAATATAAAATGGGAGGAGTATATTTCAAACAATTTTTTTTTGAAAACCAAATAAAAACCCAAGCCAAAAATCTTACATTTGGCCCTCTTGATCCTGGAATTCTGGGTTCACTCAACAAACTGATGCTCCCTGAGCCTTCCATGTCCTATAGTGAAAGAGAAAAGAATCACAGGACATTATATTTTACATTCACAGCCATTTTATATCAGGACTTCCACTTGAATCTTAAAAAGCAAAGGCATTGAAGAAAAACCAAACATACTTTAAATTCTTCTCCAAAACCATTTTTCTATCAGTTCACTGCTAAGTGTTAGAGGTGAGCTATGTTCAAATGTGGGAACAGCACACTGATCCTTTGTGCCAATCGGGAACCTCGCAGAGTGATAGGTTTGTCACTTTGTCACTTTATCAACCTTCTGCATTATTTCACATTGAAAAAAAACAGGAGAACAGAGTGAAAGTAACTTTCCATTTTCAAGAGTACTTTGTACTACTTTAATTTCTGGTGTCGGATTTGTGTTTTGTCATTTAATTATCTCATAGCATTATGCTGCTTTGTATAGCTGTGCATACTGTAATTACTTTTCAAAGCTAAATTGCTTAAACATTTATATCTGTTCTGGCAAAGGAGGCTCTGGAGGCACTTTGCCAAGCAGCCTAATTGTGATTCAAGAACTAAAGTTATTTCTTCCCCTCACAATTGAACATTGGTTTCCTCCCTGCAATTACTGTGGATGCAAAAGGCGATTCACATGGATCACTGAAATGAGCATGAGCGGAGAGAACAGCAATGTCCATGCATGGGGAAAGGCTCGCTGAAGCAGAGGGCAGATCTCTATTACTGGGAAATGTGCATTTTCTTTATATACATGCCAATTCTTTTACAGCAGTGGAGAGTGCAACACTCTTTCTCAATCTGTTTCTACCTCACTTACACACCACACCGTCAGGGCAGAAAAGTAGGGCTCTGCAGCATTCAGCCATTTTTTCCCCCTTCTTTCTACAAACTGTAAGTCAAAGTGCATCAAATACCAAATGAAATATCTGTTGCGATTATGAGCTTTGAACTGTTTAGCTGTTTGCTCACTTCCCAAGGTGAATGCACTTGTGTTGCATATTCCTTCACCTTGACTCCGTTGCGCTTTAATTGGTCTCCTTGTGGCAATATTTTTCCATCAAAGAGAGTGCCTAATGCCTGTTTTACATAACACACTGTCATTTTTGACACTCATGTGTTTTTAATAGGTTTACCAGGTACCTTCTGCAATACAGACTGTTCTTTTGGCAAGCACAAGGGCCAGCAAACCCAGTCTCTTTCTTTCCCCAGTGCAGCTCAGCTTTGGCACATAATTAATAACAGCTGTTTTCAAGTGCTGAAAGCAGTGCTTTGCAGAAGAGACATGCTTAGGGCAATAAACAGATTGCCAACCAAACGCTAGCACTGCCCTAACAAAACTGGCATACCAACTTGAGAACAGGCACAACATTGTCTTCAGGTGGCAGCAGCAGGAATCAAAATGATCACGTAGGATCAGCAAGTCTATTCCTAGATGGAATTTCCCTCTAGAAATGGGGAAAGGACAATCATCCTGATCTTCCTGACTTATGATTAAACAAATACAGTTCTGCTATTCCAGCTCAGAGCTGGCTGGCCAATTTATGTTGTTGGAACCAGCCTTTCCTACGTCTCTGTATGGTGCCAATGCAATGGGGCCCCGATCCTGATTATCTCCTGTAATTCTGGCAACTTCACACCACTCAGACTTAGGGGCAGCAAAATGGCAAAATTTGGCCCTAATTGGCCAGCTGCAAATTCCCTCTGCACAAGAGACCTCTCAGCTGGGCTAAAGGGGCAAAGCTGGCTTCTATGTCAACTACCCACGGGCTATGATGGGGGTGGGACAGAGCACCCCCCACGCTTCACCAGCTCTCAAGGGGTTGATGGTGCTAGTTCCTAGCTGGAGTTCCTAGTTACCTGGCATAAGGGAGAGCCCCTCCTAGGGGCTCTGACTTATGTTGGGGTTTGGACCCTGGCTGGCCATAACTGGCTCCTAACTGTCCTCATCCCCTCCTGAACCAATTGCAAACAACAAATACAGAGATGCTCCTTAAAAATGAATGAATTGCTTGAGATATCTACTGGCCAGATTCTGGTATCTTTATTTTGGTTTAGTAGCACATTAGTCCATGAATAGTTACAGTGACTTCAGCAGAATTACTTGGGGAGTAAGGTGTGAATAAGGGTATCAGAATTTGTCCTTAAATAAGCACTGGCAGTTACATAACCTCCATATTTAACATATTCAATGTATTTCCTGGAGTAAGTATAGGGAAGAATAAAGGAACAATGCAAACACTGAGGAAACCATATTTATATATCTCAGATAAAACGGAGAAGTTCTAAAGGTCCCGACTTTATCCTGGATAAGATGTTTGCAATTGTCAGCCAAACATTGTATATTCCTCACATAAAATTAATCTTGGTTACTGATCTGATGTATATTATGTCCCATACAGAAAAAAAATTAGCTAGAGAGCCTTTCTCGAACTGAACAGCCAAACAGTAGATGAAAAACACAAACATAGAGAGAGAGGGTGACCCATACATGGGCATAGATGGAGGTTAAATGCCAACCTTAGCAAAAATATGGATGTTTAAAACCCTACCACAGCCAGATCCTCTACCCCAAGTCTGCCAGAAAGGGAAGATATAATTTACCACAGTATGTTTCACTCTCTGTGCTGAGATTCAGCTATTTTTCTGCACTATGAACTGTTTTCAGATAAAGGACTGAACTGAGCCCTCGGTGAGTTCAAATTTTAAAACAGAGGAGGCACTATATGCACAAAAAAATGTAATGTCAATTTGCAATCTTCATTTGTTTGGTTTTGTGAGAAAATGTTCCTATTGAGGATTACACTGCATGAGGTCACTACCAAATTTCTGCATTTTGTGTCTTTCAGGCTTACATAACTGACCTGCCTAAACCAAACTTATGGCCTCTAAAATGATAGCAAGTGAAAAATGGCATGTTAGAGCAGAATCTGAAGCTCAGGTTTAATGCACAACAGCAGCACATATCTTTAAGTTTACCCTATAAATTATTTACACACTAAAATAAACTACTAAAGTGGTTGTGAAAATTGTGTGATAAGAGCTTTAGTTTATAGCACAACAATTCTGTTGTTGGCATTAAGATCACGGAATATTTGTATAAAAGTAACTTAAAGAAAGCAATCAGCAATGAACAATAATTACAGCCAAATAGAGGGCTAAGTTCCACTGAGATAAAAAACAGTGAACGCTTTATCTGTAGATTGGAAGAAAATAAAGTAAACCTGAAGAGAAACTTTATGGATAGTATTCAGTGTGATCAAACTTGTCTTAAAGATAGTTAGACAGGAAAAGTGTTAATGAGCATGCTGTCCTTCCATTGGAGCCAATAACTTTGCATCTACAATTAAGCCTTTTAATAGAAGAGCACCTCAAATCCAAACCCATAGCCTGGGCCTGGTGGCCCCGGTGGTCCTGGTGGTCCTTGAGGCCCAGGCTTTCCAGGGTGCCCATCAGCACCTGCCTGGCCTTCTGGGCCTGGTGATCCAGTACCTCCAGCATCTCCCTAAAGCAAAAGGGCAACAAATGATGTTACTGAACAATTATAACACGTAGGTGTGATTACAGGATTTGTTTGACTCAAAATTATGTTCACTGATTTAATTAGGTTGCAGAATAATAATCTTCTGGACTTCTTCCACCCAAGGATCTCAAAGCACTTTTCAAAAATGATTGAATTAAGATTTGCAACATCCTTGTGATGTAGGGTTCACCTCATTTTATAAACGGGAAATGGAGACAATGAGAGGTGAAGTCATTTGCCCCAAC
This sequence comes from Mauremys reevesii, assembly GCF_016161935.1. Taxonomy (NCBI): domain Eukaryota; kingdom Metazoa; phylum Chordata; order Testudines; family Geoemydidae; genus Mauremys; species Mauremys reevesii. The sequence goes on along the minus strand of NC_052624.1, from coordinate 114,090,799 downwards.
AAAGCAGGTCAGTAGCCAGAGTCGGGAATAGAACCCAGGTCCCCTGAATCTCGAGCCCCAGGCAAAAAAATATTGAAAAATTACAAATATTCATTTGGTTAATCTGCTTTATCTTGGCTTTCTTTCAGCTGTTTTCAGGAAACTTTTGATAGGCAGAATACAGTGCCAAACTGTGTGTGACACACTATACCTGAAGGACGTTGTTACGCTATACTTCAACATAAACAAAGCTTGATCCTTTTACCTTTGGGCCAACTGCACCAGGAAGACCTTGATCACCCTATAAAATAAAACCAGTGTCAGAGCAGGATTAAATGATTTAGGCATAGAGAACACAGATATATGCTCTGCTTAATTCGGGTCTCAGTGAATACCTTTGTTGTTGAATTTATTGAGGTCATAACGCTGGTTTATAATAAGCATTAAAGCTGCTGGTTAAAAAATCCAACCTTCAGTTGAGTAGTTACATCTGCAAATGACTAGCGCTTCCAGTGTGGTTTGCAGACAGGAAGCAATCTAGTATTTTGATTATTGCAGCAGGTTTTAGAGGTTTGGACCACACAGAATCAAATATCAAGGATGAAATCTTCACCTCATTGAAGTCAATGGGAAAATTTTCATTGAATGCAATGGAAGCAGGATTTGATCCCAAGCAAATTGTAAGTATGGCCCAGTCAAAGAATGCTAACATTGCTACAGATGTTTTTATGGTTCCACTGTGGCAATCTAGCAACCTGATTTTCTTATTCACACTCAATTTGTGACAAATCTCTGTATGAAAGGGATATAGGAACCTTAATAAACAAGCAGAGTTCCTGTATTCGGTGTTCTCTGAATGGCACAGGTCAGACACTGCAAATGTCAGCCTGCTTATGTACTCTACAATGGATTGACATCAATCTGTTCTTCTACCTCACTCAGCTTTTACTGAAGCCTCTCTCACACTTTCCATCTCTTTTCCTTGCCGTTCTCTTTCTATTCAGTTTACAGAATAGCCAGAAACCCAGAGTATGAAAACAGCTATTTTTTTCCATTCACACTAACTGAATTAATAGCAATACATATAATAGCTGGCCAAATACTATAGCTCCTACACAGACAGACAATGGAAATTTTGACCATATGTGCACTCAACAGATAGAGTAAGCAGCAATAATAAAACAATAGCAGACAAAGACTGATTTGTTAGAAAAAGGAACGACAGGAAACATGTAAAACTACTCTCAACAGGTGGGAATGGATTTGGCAGACTTGATGGTGCTGCTGTGCACTGACTGTTCTTTGAGCAACTGCAGCGTGCAGAGTGCTTCATTTATAATTTAATTCTTATCAAATACATACAGTGTGGAAAATAGGCTCCGAAAGACAAGACAACTGGCCTTATCCCTCTTCCTGAGGAACGTGCTCTGAATGAAAATGGCATTCTTCCAATTAACCCCTCTCCCCTTCAGACTTTCACCCTAAAATCTGAGATGCAGGTTAATTTAGTTTACTGTAACCAGGCATCTTTATTCTTCTCAGGACCCTCCCAGAGGAACTGATCTTGTCCTACTGAAGTCAACGGGAACTTTGCCATTGACTACAAAGGACACAAGATCAAGCCCTGAGCTCTGGAACTTATTTTAACT